>NC_081416.1:194308810-194654618 GCF_949786415.1 Peromyscus eremicus
GGACCGAAAGGTTGGATGACCCAGAGAACCTAGGATAGAACCAAACATGACTGGAGAAAAAAAATGTCAAAGTAATTATGCCCAACTCTATTCTGCTGTACACGTAGATTGGAGGCTAGCCCAGTTGTCATCAGAGAGGCTTTATTCAGCAACTGATGGAAACAGATGCAGAGACCCACAGTCAAACATTAGGTGGAGCTCGGGGAATCCTGCAAAAGAGGGGGAGAAAGGATTGTAGGAACCAGAGGACTCAGGACACCATAAGAAAACCCACAGAATCAACTAACCTGGGCTCATAGGGGCTCACAGAGACTGGACAGACAACCAGAGAACCTGCATGATACTGACCTAGGCACTCTGCATATATGTTAGAGTTGTGTAGCATGGTCCTCCTGTGGGACTCCTAACAGCGGGAGCAGGTGCTGTCTCTAACTCTTTTTCTGGATTTTGGGATCCTACTCCTCATACTGGGTCACCTTGTCTAGTCTTAGTACATTGGGAGGTGCTTAGTCTTACTGCAACTTGTTATGTCATGTTTTGTTGACACCCATGCTGATACCTGCCCTTTCCTGAACAGAAACAGAGGAGGAGTGGATTGGGGGTTGGAAACAGAGGGAGGTGGGGGAGGGACTACGAGGAGAGAAGGGAAGGGAAACTGCAGCCAGGATATAAAATTAATTAATTAAATAATCAATTAATTGATTTTTTTAAAAAAGAAAGCTATCCTGGGTCCAGCTAGCAAGCAGCACCCTCCATGGTTCCTTCTGTATATCTTTGGCTATGAAGTGAATACCTTGGTCCAAGGTAATGCTGTGTGGAACAAGCAAGCTTGCCTTCAAGTTTCTACTTGAGTTCCTGGCCTGACTTAATTCAGTGATTGGCTGTAACTGTAACATGAAATGAAGCTCTTTCCTCTCTTAATTTGCTTTTGGTTAGAGTGTGTCTAATCACAGCAACAGAAATCAAACTAAAACAAAATGCTTTCCCGAGTCCTCTTGACCTAAACATAAAGTAGGCACAAGCTTGCTTATTATTAGTGAGCTGGATTCACAGAGCAGATACGCAGCCTTCAAACCATCATGCGAACTGCCAATCTATTTGTGCTACTACAACACACTACCAGAGACTGGGTGGCTTATGAACAATAGAAACATGTTCCTTACATGTCTTGAGGCTGAGGCCTGCAAACAAAGACACTAGATGATTCAGAGTCTGATAAGGGCCATCGTTCATGGTTCAGATAACAACTTTGCATTGTAAATCTCACATGATCCTAGGGAGTAGCCACATGAGATCTCTTTAATAAGAGCTGTACTCCCATTCGTGAGGGATTTACCCTCACGACCTCTCAGTGCTTAATGACATTACCTTAAGGACTGTGGGGTTTTTTGTGTGTGCTTTAAATTGACTAATTTATTTATTTATTTTGGTTTTTTTGGTTTTGTTTTTTGATTTTGTTTTTGAGAGAGGGTCCTACCATGCTGGCCAGGAACTTACTATGTAGCCCAAAGTAGCCTTGAACTATAGCAATTCTCTTACCTCAGTCTCCTGAGAACTGAGTATTACGAGCACAAGCCCCTAAGTTTAGCTGAGGCCTGGCATTTCAAGCTATGAATTTGAGGAACACAAACTTTCAAATTAAGCTGTGTCCTCACTTTATTTGTTGTCATGATTCTTTTCTGATTCGTCTTTCAGAAAACACTGAGTTGTATCTCCTTTCTTCTACATGGGAAGGTTTCTCTTCACCTGCACTTCATTCCATAGAATTGCCACTTGGTGTTCACTCACATCAACTTTCAGAGTCTGGTGGAAGTACTGCACAATGCTATAGTCTGGGGAGTGAACAAAATTCATTTCTCATAGTTACATTTCTCTGTCTGCACATTTTCAATAGGGCAAATTTCCAAAGGGACCATGTTAATGTGCATGACATCCTTAGATATGACTGTGTCTTTTTGGAAAAGTTTTTTTAAGATTTTATTTTATATGTATGTGTGTGCCTGCATATAGGTATGTGTACCATATGGATGCAGGGCCTGAAGAGGTCAAACGGGTGTGATAGATCCCCTGTAACTGGAGTTACAGACAGTTGTGGGCCAACTAATGTAGGTGCTGGAAACTCTTTACAAGAACAGCAAGTGCTCTTAACCACTGAGCCATCTCTCCAGCCCCAACCATATCTTTAAAAAATACTTTTTATATACATAGAAAATGTTCTTGAGCTGGGTGGTGGTGGTGCACATCTTTAATCCTAGCACTTGGGAGACAGAGGCAAGCAGTTCTCTTTGAGTTCAAGGCCAGCCTGGTCTACAGAGTGAGCTCCAAAGCTACACAGAGAAACCCTGCCTCAGAAAAAAAAAACAAAGAAGAAGAAGAAGAGGAAGAAGAGGAAGACGAAGAAAGAGAAGGAGAAGGAGGAGAAAATGTTCTTGAAAGCCAAACACTGGATGCTAATACCAGTTATGTATCCTTTCTGAAGCATTCAGGACCAGAAGCATATGGAGTTTTTGTTTTTCATATTTTGGAATAACTGTACATATTTAATGAGCTATTTGGGGAGCAGCTAAACATGGATTTCATATGTGTGATTTATATAAAGATCCTGGGGTCATTTAATACAATATTTTAGGATATTTGTGTTTTGATCACAGCCCATTAAAGGATGTCTGTTGTGGTATTTTCCTGTGGAGTCATGTTGGTGCAATAATCATTTCAGAATTTGTAATATTAGATGTTTACATTAGGGATGCTGATACCACAATAGGTAACAAAGTTAATAATGACAGTGCTAAAATCGTGCTCTCAAAGTGAAGATATCATAATATTTAAGACCAATTCAGCAAATGGACTATCATATTGTTTCTTACTTTGGATAGCTAATAAGTGGGGAAAGGGGTTAGAAAGATGGTTCAGAGGTTAAGAGCATTAGCTACACTTGCAGAGGACTGGAATTCCATTCCCAGAACCCACACAGTGGCTCTCAACCATCTGTAACTCCAGCTCCAGAGGTCTTATGCCCTCACCTGGCCTCCATGACACTGCACTCATATGCACACACCCACATAGACACACATACACATTTGCATTAAAATAAAAAATGAAAAGTTTCTGCACCCCAATAGGCCTCTCCACTGACACAGCAATCCAAGTCAGACCAAATCAAAACAAATTAAGAAAAAGCCCCAGTTCAATAAAATGCTCCTGGGAGATTTTCCAGCCTCCAGAAAGGAGACAGGGAAGAGAGACCAAAAATCCACATGTCTGTTTTCTGAGGTGCAGTTTAAATATCCTGTGAGAGTGGTCTTGAGCATCTCTGGGGGAGGAGCAGAGTTTGAGGAGAGAGAAATGAGGGAGGGAAATTGAGGTGGAACTTCCACCAGAACAAAATCTTATTTTTTAAAGGAGAAAAGAGAAATTCCAGGACATTTTTGAGGAGTGAATGATTTCTGATATTTTTGTTCACAAAGGCAAAAGACATTATGCCTATTTGAGCCAACCACTTAGTGTTAAATTGTTCCAACTAACTCCTACTTTTGAATATTTAGGATTTTCTTTTCTCTGGTACCATCGATCTTGAGCTTCTGGTGAAATGGACCCCTCTTTATAATAAATATAACATTAATTTCACTATTTTGAAATCAAATTTATAGATTGCAAGCCCTAATTATTTAACTGACAGACAGAAATAAAGGGAAGTAAAGTAATAAGTAGCCCAGCATGGTGGTGCACATCAGCATTTGGGAGGCAGAGACAGTGGGTTCTCTGAGTTCAAGGCTGGGCCTGGTCTACAAAGTGAGTTCCAGGATAGCCAGGACTGTTACACAAAGAAACTGTATAGAACCAAAGAAAAGAAAATGAAATATATGGAAATATATCAAAGCTGAGATATTCAAAAATGGTCAAAAGCTTTCCATAAAAAAGTAATTTTTAATCAATAAAGCTAAGTATTATTTCAAAAAGTGTCCATATGGCTTGAAGAGACGGTTCAGTATGTAAAGTTCCTGTCAACAGAGTGTCGTTCTGGAGTCCTGACCCCTAGCATCCACCTAAATGCTGAGCAGGCATAGAGGCCTGGTCTATGTTGCAGGCTTTACAAATGTTTCAGAAATGAATGGGAAAATTCTCTTCCAAACCTGAGGTTTATAATTGAGCAGTTTGTTGATTGATGATTGATTGATGATAAAACAACTCTTCCCTGTGGGTAGCCTAAGAAAGCTGAGCCATTTGTGAACTCTGTTCTGTACAGATTATGCACAATGTCTCTTTCTCTCTGCCTTTTACCATAAAGTCTGTCTTAGTTTGGGTTTCTGTCACTGCGAACAGACACTATGACCATGACAATTCTTATAAAGGAAAACATTTAATTGAGGCTGACTTACAGTTTCAGAGGCTCAGTCCATTGTTGTCACAGCAAGAAACGTGGTGGCATACAGGCAGACACAGTGCTGGAGAAGGCGCTGAGAGTCCCACATCTTGATCCACAGGTAACAGGAAGAGAACTGTCCCACACTGGGCATAGCCTGAGCATAGGAGACCTCAAAGCCCACCCCCACAGTGACAGACTTCCTCCAACAAGGCCACACCTACTCCAACAAGGCCAAGGACTCCGACAAGGTCATGCCTGCACCAACCAAGCCACCGATCCTAGTAGTGCTCCCTATTCAAATACATGAGTCTATAGGGGGATACCTACTTAAACCACCAAAGCCCAATACTATCTGCATAACAGACAATGGCAGAGACAAAAGTATGGTGTTTCAGCAACTACAAAGCTGACCCCATGCAATACTGGAAGTCCCGTGAGGTGACATGTGAGAAGTGGAGGCTGTGGGGGCTGCGTGATGGATGGAGACTGACCAGGTTGGGGCCTCAAGAGTGAATATCGAGTGTACTTGACACAAGCTAGTGTCATCAGACAGGAAGGAGCCTCAGTTGAGGAAATGCTTATAAAGGAAAACATTTAATTGGGGCTGACTTACAGTTTCAGAGGCTTAGTCCATTGTTGTCACAGCAAGAAATGTGGTGGCATACACGTTTGAGATCCAGCTGTTGCTTTTCTGTCAGCTTAGCAGCTACCCCTGAATCTTCTGATATTTTTACCACCATCTGTGGCTCCACAGCTCCACAGTCAGTGTTCCATCAGCCACTCAGGCCATAGCCTGAAGGGACTTCCAGTCCCGTGACCCCAGCTCTGCTGTGGCCACAATATGTAAGTTTTTAACTAAGTCTCTATTTTTCTATTTACCAACAAAGACTCAGGAGTCAGATATTGGGGTAAAAACCTGCTATATCAGAGAAGCTGAGAAGCAACCAGCTGACCTTTTTTGGTCAGAGATCCAAAAAGAGAGTATCCTTGCAGAAGGGTTTTTGTGACTGCCATGAGTTACTTGAGCCTTCCACACCCCTACTTGAGGGAAAAAAAAATAGACATGATTTCATAAAGGTCTCATGTGGGTGATATCAGCTGCCTTGATTTAAACAGATCATAATCAACCTGGAGGAGACAGCACCAATTATCTGGCTCAGTGGTAGAAAATCTTCCCAGAATCCCCCAGTGAGGGGCTGGAGTATGGCTCAATGGTAGAGCCCCCTGCCTAGAATCCTCCAGTGAGGGGTTGGGGGTGTAGCTCAGTGGTAGAGCCCCCTGCCTAGAATCCTCCAGTGAGGGGTTGGGGGTGTAGCTCAGTGGTAGAGCCCCTGCCTAGAATCCCCCAGTGAGGGGCTGGGGGTGTGGCTCAGTGGTAGAGCCCCTGCCTAGACTCCACCAGTGAGAAGCTGGAGAGATGGCTTGTTGTTGGGGTATTAGTCTTACATGAGAAAGGCTCTCTTTTCCCTGCAATAGCAGCCCTTTTGCAGAGCCCAAGCACCCCCACCACATGCAGCATTCACTTAGCTTTGAGTCTAGGGTGGGCTCTGAAGCCCAAGCCTCTATGACAGTGTGGAGCCCTGAGAACAATTACTGATTAATCCCTTTCTTCTCCCTGGGTCTTTCTGAAGCAATGACTGCTGTCATTCTCTGCCACTTCTCATTCCTCTGTAGCAACAAGAAGTATTTTAACTGCACCACAGACAGGCCAAGGACAAACGGTGCATGGTATGCAACCACGTACAACTCTGATGAAGACCACAATTGGATACGCTGCTGATGCTAAGGTGAGACCTGGCACTCAGATTAAGTTCCTCACTAATGTGGAGGTGAAGTGGGTCACACACCTGGGTGCAATGCTGAGAAAAATATGAGAGCTGCTCCTTCCAGAACCCCTGAACTTCCAGTGCTCCTGAACCACTCAGGCAACCACAAAGGTGGCCTTCACTTTCTGAAGATGAGATGAAGAGGACGGGAGACTAGAAGAGCTTCTCCAGGTAGAAGGCTGCAGCAAACTCAGGTTTATTTCTCTTGCAAAGGAGAAGTGAGGAGAGAGACAGGTAAACCCTTTAGACCCAGAAAGTTATCACTCCACATCAGGAGTATAGGAGACTGTGTGTAAAAAGTTAGAAAAGTAGAATTTCTCAAACTAGAAGGTAACAGAAAAGGATAACCTACAGTCCTGGATACAGGGGGACTGAGGCAGAAGGAGTCAACTTCAAGACCCTCATGGGCTATAAAGCAAGTTCAAAGTCAGCCTGGGCAACTTGGTGAATACTATCTCAAGATAAAAAAAAAAAAGAAGAAGAAGAGAAATGGGGATATAGTTCACTAGTGAAGGGCCGGGGGCATGGCTCAATGGTAGAGTACTTACCTAGAATCCCCCAGTGAGGGGCTAGAGTGTGGCTCAGTGGTAGAGTACTTACCTAGAATCCCCCAGTGAGGGCCTAGAGTGTGGCTCAGTGGTAGAGCACCTGACTAGAATCCCCCAGGGAAGGGCTAGGAGCATGGATCAGCTGTACTATACAGTGCTGTCCTAGAATTCAATGATAAGAAGCTTGAATATGGCTTATTAAAGCATTTGTCTAGCATTAGAAAGGTGCTGTGTTCCAATCCCCCACCGCTACAAAACAAAAAGAAAGAAAACCTGGAAATAATGACCAATAATTTTATGGTCCCCCAGAAGCTATGGCACCCCATTGCTAATTCAATGTCTCTATCATTAAGTAGCTGACCAGAGAAAAGGTGGCATTTAGTTATTGTCCTTTGGCACTTGGTGTTTATCCCCAGCTTCAGCCTAGAACTCACCAAGTATCACCGCAAGACTAACTTTGTACACCATTTCCTTATGATTTTTTCCTTCTGTCTTTGATAGTTTATATAAATCCTCTGCAGATCCTTCTGCATCCACTAACTTAATAACCCCATAACTTGTGGGCTCCAGAAGACAGGAGAAACTCATTCATCAGTGTGTGGACAAAATCCACTACCCCTCCCTCCAGTGCAGCAAACTTCTGGTGGCTTCAGTAGTACTTGTCCTCACAATGCATGCTTCTTGTGGATGATCCCAAGTTAGTGACGGATCTGCAGTGTGTCTTCTTTGTTTGTTTGTTTTTGTTTTTTGTTTTTTCGAGACAGGGTTTCTCCATGTAGTTTTGGTGCCTGTCCTGGATCTTGCTCTGTAGACCAGGCTGGCCTCAAACTCACAGAGATCCGCCTGGCTCTGCCTCCCTAGTGCTGGGATTAAAGGCGTGTGCCACCACCACCAGGCCTGCAGTGTGTCTTAGTAGTAAGAATTATCTTTCCTGACTAGAAAAGAGGCAAAGAACAGGTTTGGAATTCTGAGTACCTTATCAACTGGGTACATATTCAAAAATAGCCAGAGCGATCTCCATTCTATGGCTAAGATTGAAGATAACCCCAGGCCTCTTCACCCCCGCCTTCTCCTCTTTCTCTTTCTCCTCTTCTTTCTCTTTCTCTTCTTCCTCTTCATCTTCTCCTCCTCATCTCTCCTCCTCCTCCTCTTCTCTTCCTCTCCTCATCCTCCTCCCAACTTCTTTCCATTACAGCAAGATTATCTTACAGGTTCCTCTCTCACAAAATTTATTCCCATAAATGTGAGGCCAAGAGACTCATGATTAATTTTCTGAGCCAAGAGGAAGTAGGTGTCTACTTATTCCTCACTCAGCTGTTTCTAATTACTGAGTCTTGAAATCCATCAAAAGTCCCCTTTTATTTATGATTTATAATGTACTTTAAACCATTGCATACTTATTTATCAAGCCACTCCTTGTATTCTCAGGGAGAAGAATATATTCAGAGGAAGACATCACACTGAGGCTGGAACCTACTTCATCATCACTGCACATCTTTCCAAACTTAATCAGCCTTAGAAATGCTGCCTCACTACTATAAGAACAAGTTGGGCTAAGTGTGGTGGCTCACACCTTTAATCTCAGTACTTGGGAGGCAGAGGTAGGAAGAACTCTATGAGTTCTAGGCTAGCCTGGTCTACATAGCAAGTTCTGGGCCAGCTAAGGTTATATAGTGAGATCCTGTCTCGAATAAATGAATAATAGATGATAGATAGATGATAGATAGATAGATAGATAGATAGATAGATAGATAGATAGATAGACATATAGATAAAAATAACCAGTTGAGCCTAAAGGGGATGCTAGGATGCTAGAGTTAAGGCAGTGGGGTCTTGAGCACTTAAGAAAGAAAGTAGAGAGGCTTGCAGCTGGGTGTGAGATCACCAAACTGGCCAAATAAGAGGAAAGGTAGGGTTAGGAGGAAAGACAGTATCATAGGCTGTCTTGCTCCCAGAAAGCCCTTTGCCTGGGGAACATTCAGAAGGCCCTGTTGTCTTCCACGTATTCTAACAGTACTCATTACCACAGACCAAATTGTACTAATAGTGTTTATGGTCACAGACCAAACTAAAGACGGCTTCAAAAAAGCTTCCACCTATCTACCCCAGACCACCCAGCATACAAACAGCTAAATAAGATATACCCAAGAAAAACTGCAACTACATCTTGGTGGCCATGGTTATGTGGACTCCTCATAGACCATAAAGGGAAACTGTCCAGGGTAAAAATGACAAACTAGTCACAAAACCAAGAAACAATATGAACACGGTTTAATTAACAGCTAGCAGACACCAACAAAGTCCAATGCCAGCAACACATGCAAGGTCAACAGTGGACAGCCCTGTCTGGGATTGGTGGCAGCCAGTGGATGAGCTAAGGTCAGAACTGGGGCCTTCAGTACATATGCATAGGTACTCCCTAGTAGGGAACACCATATGTGAACAGCCCATGATTGTCACCCTGGTTGGGCCAGGGAAATGTGAAGACTATGGAGTTTCCCAATTGGCTCAGCCCCCAATATATTCAAAAAAAACTAACCTCAAAAAAAATTATCTTATCTTTTGTCCAGTTTCTGCTTCAGACCAGTAAAAAGCCCCTGAGCAGCAGATCAAAAGCAGCCCCCTGGGGTCCCCTCCCACTGGCACTGGAGTCTCAACTTGCCTTATCTCTGTAGTAACTTTTTAAACCTTTCTTCTATAAGCCTTCTTTTGAGGATAAAATTCCTTTTTAAAACTAACCTTTTGCTGACTGTGGATTTCATTTTTTTTAAGTTGGTGAGACGAAGACCTAGTGCTCTGTATTACCATGAATATCTGACACCCTAATTCCTGTGTTAAACCCATCTGAGACAAAGTCTCCATCCCAAGACCCCTATTGATCCAATGTTTCAGTTTCAGTATTTAACATTCTGCTTCAAGTGGATATTTTGTGTCAGAAGCAGAAGGAAAGTATGGTATAAACACAAAAGCCTGTACTCAACTGTTTGAATAAGGCATATGGTAGATATGGGGGTCTTAGTGTGTGGAGGGGTGTCTAAATGTACAGTAATACATGTATGCAGGTACCCACAGAAGTCAGAAGGAGGTGTCTAATTTCCTGGAGAGGAGATATAGGCAGCTGTGAACTGCACAACATGGATGCTAGAAACAAGCCTGGATCCTCTGGAAGAACAGTCAATGCTCTTAAAGGCTGAACCATCATCTCCCTAGCCCTCATGTCAGTGAGTCTTCTACAGTTACTTTCCTGTCCTGTGGCAGAATAGCCAACAGTAATCACTTAAAAGAGGAAGGGTTTATCTTAGCTCGTGTTTTTAGGGAATATTAGTTCAATACAGTGGGAAAGGCATGGCAGTTGGAACATCTTCATCTGTAATGGCAGGAGCTTGCAACTGCTGCTTCTCACATCTTGTTGCATCAGAAAACAGAGAGCTCGGGCTGGCACCAAAAAGAATATATAACATTCAAGACCCACATCTAGCTATCAGTAGGCTAAGACCCATTTCTCCAAGATTCCACAACCTTGTCATTCACTGAGGACTAAGTATTCAATCACTTGAGCCTGTGCAAGGCATTTCTCACTCAAAGAGATCAGACTCTTGGTCCAAGAATTCTTAGATGTCCCTGAAGGCTAGTCTTTCTTTCTAGAAACTCAAAGATTGGTGCAAATGACTGATCTCATGGCATGGTTCTCAGGTTGGACCAGTCATTGGTTGGCCACTCGCACAATCTCTGCACCACCCTTACCCCAGCACCTCCCATAGGCAGGACAAACTGTAGGTCAAAGACTGTTGCTGGTTGGTGTTCCAATCCCTCCACTAGAAGTCTTGCCTAGTCACAGAAGATGGCCAGTTCAGGGTATGTATTCACTATTGCTAGGGGGCTTGTCTGGGGTCATCCTTGTAGACTCCTGGGAGTTTCCCTTGCACTGTTTCCATCTGACCCCAAAATGCACCCCCTTTGCAGTCATCTCTTCCAGTACTGTCCCCCTCCACCCACCCTCCCAACCCTACCTACCCCTCATGTTCCCATACCCACCCACCCCCAGTCTACCCATAAGATCTCTTCTATTTCCCCTTCTCAGGGAGATCCAGGAGTCCCTCCCCACATTGGGCACTCCTTGTTACCTAGCCTCTCTGGGTCTGTAGATTGTAGCATGGTTATCCTTTACTTTAGAGCTAATATCCACTTATATGTGAGTACATACTATGTTTGTCTTTCTGGGTCTGGGTTACCTCAGGAAGATTTTTTTCTAGTTCCATCCATTCCCAAAACATATACAGAACTCAAGAAACTAGACATCAAAAAAATAATAATAATCCAATTAAACTGGGGTACAGATCTAAACAGAAAATCCCCAACAAAAGAATCTCAAATGGCTGAGAAACATATAAAGAAACGGTCAACAACCTTAGCCATCATGTAAATCAAAACAACTCTGAGATTCCATCTTACACCTGTCAGAATGACTAAGATCAAAATCACAAGCAACAGCTCATGCTGTTGAGGATATGGAGCAAGGGGAACACTCCTCCATTGCTGGTGGAAGTACAAACTTGTACAGCCACTTTGGAAATCAATATGATGGTTTCTCAGAAAATTGGGAATCAATCTACTTCAAGACCCAGATATACCACTCTTGGGCATAAACTCAAAGGATGCTCAATCATACCACAGGGATACTTGCTCGACTATGTTTATAGTAGCTTTATTCATAATAGCCAGAACCTGGAAACAACCTAGATGTTCCTCAACTGAAGAATGGATAAAGAAAATGTGGTATATTTACATGATAAAGACTTTCTATTGGCTTAAACCCATGTCTGAGCAATCTTCTCTGGTGAATACCCCACAATATTAAGGTTTTTCTTTTCTTTCCTTCTCTGCCTGTGTTCCTTCATCACACCATCCTCACTCACTATGGTGGTTTGAATAAGAATGGCCCTCATAGGCTAATATAGTTGAATACTTAGTCATCAGAGAGTGGCATTATTTGAAAGGATTAGGTGTGGCCTTGTTGGAGGAAGTGTGACACTGGGGGTGGGCTTTAAGGTTTCAAAAAGCCAATTCCAAGCCCAGAGTTTCTTTCTTCCTGCTGCCTGTGGGTCTGGATGTAAAACTCTCAGCTACTTCTCCAGCACCTTGCCTGCCTGCATGCCACCATGCTCTCTGATAAACCTCTGAAACTGTAAACAAGCCCCAATTAAATGCTTTCTTTTATAAGTGTTGCCATGGTCATGGTGTCTCTTCACAGCAATAGAACACTAAGAAACTCACCAAGCCTATGAGCCTTGACTTTAGCTATGCAGTTTACCCTCATCTCCCTATACCTCCCCACTTTGCTGCATCCCCCTCTGTTAAAGATTGAAGTGCCCTTATGATGGAAATGGAATCAGGCTGAGCAGAACCCTCTTAAGAAAGGAACTTTGTCCAATTGTAGAGTCCTTGCTGCAGAGTCATCAGTGGCCAGCCCAAGTTAGAAGTAGCCTCAGCTCCAAGTGGCCTCCCACCCCCCAGGCTCATGTCCTTCTCAGTTGACAGAGTAGGAGTGAATGAGGCCAGATTTCAGGTGTTTCAGTTCAAGTGAGACAACTCCACAGAGCTGTGTCCAAAGCTCAGTTTCTTCTGTTTGATCCCACCCCTTTCGCTTTCCTTCACAGGGTTGATTCTCTTGCAGTGAACCTCCTGCCAGTTCATGTTTACCCCCATACAGAGAAAAAACTTGGAAAACCTAAACTGAGACATACCATCTTCAATGCGCTCCCTTCTCTTGCCATTCTAATTAAGCTACTCTTTATTCTTCCCAAATTTCATCTGTGTGTGTTGTTATTTTTGTTTTTTATCTTAAAAAAATACATCTTATTATTTGATAGCTTCAAACATTTATTCAGTGTATATTGATCATATCAATCTACCACTACCTCCCTCTAACTCTCCCTAGTGACCCCACCCCATTCCCTTTTCAACGTCATGTCCTCTTTTTATTATAATTAATAACCGTCTGAGTCTAATTAATGCTGCCCATGCATCAGTGGTTTTGCCCAACAGCGGACACTGAATTCTACAATACTGATCTGCTAACAGCATGACAGTTATGGGGATAACCAACTGCTTACTGATTGGCTATAAAGCCTGCATCATGAGAAAGAATTCATTCCTGGGTACTGTAAACCTGGTCAAAAGCCTGTGGTTATAGAAATCATAGGCCATGGAAGGAAACCTGTTGTTTCACAAAGTGGTCATTCTGTCAAACTGCATTCTAAATATTTGTAGGTATAAATAGATTTGTGGGTTTTTTTTCAGGGCTATTTTTTTACTCTGGTCAGAGAAACTTCTTCATGCTGTGGGTAATAATTAATACAGCGACTCCTAACTGGCCAAAGTGCCAAGTATAACTAACTCTGAATGTTCAACTGTGGATAAGCCATCTGTATCAATCTCCCACCAAAGCTCAGGTAATATAATGGAAAGGAAGGGCTGAAAATTTTTAAGAGTTGGTGGATGGGGAGGAAAGCTGTAAAATGCCGATTTCTGGGCACAGGAAGGCTGTGGACTTCATCAACTCATAGTAGCAATAGTTACCTGCACAAGATCAAGTAAGTCAAAACTCCATCACAGAAGGAGGCAGGGCCACCAAGTCTCCACCCCTATTAGAAGAGTCATTGACTGTTTCAAATGGGATAATCACTCTCTTTGAGTGACACAACCACTGGTAGGCTGCACATGTCCCAGGAGATAAAATCACCCCACTTTCTCACTTTACCTCCCTCCAGATCATCATTTGCAAGAAAGCCAAGACCGTATCTCCAATCTTCTTTTTTTAATGTCTATAGATGTTTTGCCTGCACATATGCGTGTGCACCACATGCAAGCAGTTCTCACAGAAGCCAGAAAGGGAGCCAGATACCCTGAAATTGACATTACAGATGGTTATAAGCCACCATGTGTGTGCTGAGAATCAAACCTGAGTCCTCTGGAAGAACAGCAGCCAGGACTCTTAACTGCAGAGCCATCTTTCAAGACCCATAGTTGAGTGTTAAGGATCCTTGTTTAGGATTTCCTGAGTATTAACACGCTTTCCTCTGCATTGAAATGTTTCAATTCAGAGAAAATTACTACACAAATACTAAAAGGAAAAAATGCTAAAATAAATTCAAGTGGTCCCCAGAGAGTAACATAAACAGAGAAACCACAGGCAAGAGGATAAGACATAAATTATTCTTCTACTTTTACTTTATTTCAGTCATATACATTGAGGCTACTGGGTCATAGATCAGATGACATATTCTATAGTTCTACCTAATGGACTTCAAAGCAAGAAAAGTTGGGAGGAAGGCATGACAAGAATTCATTATCTTGAGTGATAAAGTGGCTGAAGTGCCCAGATCCATGTGAGTTTGTGAGGGATGGAGTCCACGAACCACCTAAGGTAGAGACTCACTTGAAGCAGCCCAGGGCAGATCAGCACAGGGGCAGAGGGCTTCTGGGAATGGCATTTCAATCACCTGGCTGAGCTAGGGATTTGGGGGATCCTGTCTTCTCCCCCTATTCCCCCGAAGCTCAAGATATTTTGCAGGGGATTAGTTCCCCCCAGAGATCAGCTTGCTCTAAACCTTGATAATCCAGATTAGTGGTTTAGCTCAGTTCCCCTTGGTTATCTCACACTGGGACAGGGACATGGGTGTTTACAGGGGTGCAATGAACTGTGCTTCTGGGAAATTGGGAAAATTCAACCTTGAAGGCCTCCTTCCTGAGGCATTTCCAAGCTGAGACTTATCAGGATCCCCATTACAGCCCTGTGACCGGTGGGACACTCTCTTGCCAAGAGAAGGAAACAGGGTTGCTGTTAGAGGAGCCAGAAGGAAAGTAGGCTCGGTGTGGAACTTTTTGAAAGATTTTCTTTTCTTCCTGAAGGCTATGAAAAAGTTCCCCACACCATCTTTTCCCAAGGGAGACATGGAAGGAGAATCTGCTGGGAAACAGAGAATTAGGGAAAGATGTCATAGCCCCTGGAATGTTTGAGTGGCAGCTGGATCCTAATGCAGTTCCTACTTATGGACACAGTCTTCCTTCTAAATCTGCTTCTATAGTTGTCTGCTCCCCAAAAGCAAAGCAACTGTTTGCAGCTACACCCAAGTCCATACCATGGCAAGTCCACTCCCACCCTCCACCGTTCAAGGGCTCCTGGGAATCCTGTCCCATGTTGACAAGGCAGTGTGTGTCTGGAGCTCATTACCTCTTCAACGAGACATCATCTTCACAAACTCTGAAAAAGAAAATTTCCTGTGAAGCTCCTCTTAGTAAAAGCAACTGGGGTTACTTTGGGGAGATTTTCCCGTGTTGTAGGTAGTGACATCCATCTTTAGGAAATGACTTGAATTCTCTCTGACACAATGTCCATAAAAATCATACTAAGTGCTTATAAATAGAAATTATTAGTTTCATTTATTTCATCTTTTATTGAAATTTATTTCATATATGATATTTATGTCATCTTTTCTTTTTCTTGTGTGTGTGGTATATGCATGTATGTACAGGTGCATGTGCACCCACACATGCACATGGGGAGGCTAGAGGAGGGTGCCCAGTGTCCTCCTCTAATGCTCCACATCTCATTCCCTTGAAAATGGGTCCCTCCCCAAACCTGGGGCTCACTAGTTGTCGTCGTTGTTGTTTTAATGTGCATTGGTATTTTGCCTACATGCATGGCTGTGCACCACATGCATACAGTGCCCAGAAGATCTCACTGGAACTGGAGTTGTGAACTGCCATGAGTTCTGGGTTCTCTGAAAGAGCAGCTAACACTCTTGACCACTGAGCCATCTCTCCAGACTCATCTCACCAATTCTTTGTTGAGCTGATAGCCAAGGAACTGCAGTGAACCTCTGATCTCCACCACTATCCCCCACCAGTTACAGCCATGGGGCTATGCCTGAATATTTTTTTTCACATGGGTACTAGGTATCCAAACTCAGGTCCTCATGCTTGGGCGGCAAAAGCTCTTACCCACTGGGCTATATGTCTAGCCTTTGTTGCATATTTCAACCCTCCTGGTGCCATCTTACAGAAAAGAAATAGAGGCTAGTAAGGGATACTGGCTTGTTCAAGATCAAGTAGACAGTGAATAGAATGCCCTGAATGAACAGATTACCCATTACTTTGTCTAGACGTAATGTCAGATGAATTTGCTGGCTCCACCACATCTTGAGGTCATCTTATCCTTCCCTTGCTCGTAGTTGGCCTAAAAATCTGATAGCCTCACCTCCGACTCTTCCCCATTTTCACTGATGCACAAAGTATATCTGAGACTGATAAGATCCAACAGGTACCCAACAAATTTACTAAGTTCCCATTTGGGGACTTGCAGAGCAGACATAGCTTTTCAAAGACCCCTCTGAATGGCTGGGGCGCTGGATCCATGGGTAAGAGTGCTTGTTGCAAAAGCATGAGGAGCTCAGTTTGAATCCCTGGTACTCACATTAAAATTTCCAGTGTGCACCTGTAACCATAGTGCTGTGGGAGGCGGAAAGAGGAGGATTGCTGGGTCTTGCAAGTTACCAGCCTAGCTTCAGATTCAGAGATAGCCTTGTCTAGAGGGAATAAAGTGGAGAGTGATAGAGATGGACACCCAATACCCTCCTCTGGTCTCTGTGAGTGTACATACATACACACACACATTGTACATTTGCCTCACACACAAACACCAGCAAAAGGAAGGGGTGGGTGGGAGATCCTCAGCTGCTCTGCAGCATGGAAACGAACATAAGATACATTCCATGGAAAAGAACAAAAAGGCCTGTCAGGTTTAATGTACTCAGGCAAGGGAAAGGGGAGATTCTTGGCAAAAGGTGATTGGCATGTGTCTTTGAAGGATGTCTTAGAAGTGCAACAAGTGGACAGGAAGTGAGTTACAAAGGAAGAGAAGTTAAAAGATAAGCAATAGGAAACACATTTCCCCAGGACATACCAATTATAGCATAGTTGCAGAAGACAGGGCTGCGTGAGCTGAAGAGGCATTGACTTGGAGAACAGACTACACATTTTGTCCCCATGCCTGAAGGCAATAGCTAGATGCTGAGTACATTAAACCAGAGAATATCACAATCTAAACTTGATGTAGCCAACGTATGCCTCCCTCAGGTATGATCCCACAGTGTACTAGTTTATAGTTATTGTCAATTTGACACAATCTAGAGTTGTCTAGGAAGAGGAAAACTCAACTGAAGAACTGCCACAATCAGATTGGCCTGAGAATATACCTATGGGGCATTATTTGGTGGCTAACTGATGCAAGAGGTCCCAGTCCACTGTGGGCAACACCATTCTGTGGGCAGGCGGTTTCTGCATGAGAAAGCTATCTGAGCAAAGGCATTTTATCACAGCAAGAGAAATGAAAATAGAACATTCAAATGCAAACTTGGAGAGCTATAAGGAGAGGGTGACTTGGAGAACCACATGGGGAAGGAACAGATGTAGATTCCTGGATTTCTGTCCAGTGTATTACCTTCAAAGTCAACAGTGCCATCTCCATTGATGTCAGCCTCCTGTACCACTTCAGAAATCTCCCGGGGTGTGAGCTTCTCCCCCAGCAGCCTCTGCATGGCCTGCTGCAGCTCTGCCAATGTGATCTCCCCATCTCCATTGGCATCAAACTAAACAGAAGCAATGAGGCTAGGTTAGCTTCAGTGGTGATTACAGCCTCAGGGAAGGTCAGGGTTCCAGGTCATTCACTGGAGGTTAAGAACCAAGCTAAGTACTGAGGACATGTCATCCACTGGAATGTTGGCTACTCCAGGATAGGGCTTCTTTTAAATTTGCATCTACATTATTTTTAACATATTTATTAAGGGTGTAACTGATATACAAAAAGCTCTGTATGTATAATGCACACAACTGGATGAGTGTAGACATCTGCATAGATTCATGAAATCTGTCACATGTCATAACTAGTATGACAGATCTATCCATCATGGCCAGGAGCTTCCTTGTTCTTCTTAGCTTTTGTTTGTTTTCCATGTCTTTAAACAAATTGTTACATTTATTTGCTTATTTATTTGTTTGTTTGTTTATGTGTATGTGTATGTGTGGGCACATGCATGCCACGGTGCACCTGTGAAGGTCAGAGGACAATTTGCAGGAGTTGTTGCTCTCTTTCCATTATGTGAGTCCTGGGGACTGAACTCAGACCATCAGGCTTGGCAGTAAGTGCCTTTACCCACTGAATTATCTTACTCACCCCATGCTTTTTATTATTATCATATATCACTATATTTTTATAAACTATTATGAGTATTATATTATTATAAATATTTAGTAGAATATTTTATTTATTCTTTGACAATTTAATTCAGCCATGAAGAAAATTTTAATTATGACATTTGCAAGAAGATGGATGGTCCTGAAAACCACTGTGTTAAACAAAATAAGCCAGAAAGACAAAAATCAGATGTTCTCTCTCATACATGGAACATAGATTTAAATCTGAGTATGTATGTGTATACATGTGTGTGTGTCATGAAACTAGAAAGCAGACTATGAGAAGGGAAGAAGAGATGGGAGGAGGAAGAGGGAAGGAGATAACAGAATACATGTGACATGAAAGCCAGAGAAGGACTAAGGCCTTGCACACACTAAAGCAGTGTTCTACTGCAAAACCATGTTCCCAGCTCCCCACTGTGGGATTCTAGGCAGGGGCTCTGCCACTGAGCCACACCTCAGCCCCTCACTGGGGGATTCTAGGCAGGGGCTCTGCCACTGAGCCACACCCCCAGCTCCTCACTGGAGGATTCTAGATAGGGGTTCTACCACTGAGCCACGCCCCAGCCCCTTACTGGGGGATTCTAAAGGCAGGTGCTTTGCCACTGAGCCATGCCACCAAATCCTGGAGACCTTATCTGTTTCTTGTTACGTCTAGGACTAAGATTTGCCTCCCTTTCACTAACATCTTCCTGTCCAACAACCTCTGTACTAGAAGCTTCCTTCCATAGAATAGCTCTGCCCTTTTGAAAATATCAAACTCTTAGATTCTTCCTTCCTGTTACAGAAACCAAGATTAGAGGCTCCAGTATTTACCTTGGGAAACATGGGTATCATTTGCAATCCTTGATTCTCAGTTTTTTCATGCATACAATGGGAATAGATGTGTGCTTATTCCTAATACTGTATGTAACAGTCAAAAAAGATGAATACATATTGCCTGGTGTTCGGAATATGTGGTTCTCCTTTCCTCTGTATCTAATCCCAACTAGCTGATTTAAATGAGCACTGCCCATGGTGTGGACTAATAAAACTAGCTCCTTGAGGTCTCCCTCACCCCTCTGTCAGCATTATGGAGTTTTTAACTCACCTCCTTGAAGGCATCTCGCATCTCCTGTACACCAATCATCCCTGCTGTCTCTGCAAGCAATTTGGGGGTCATCAGCTCTACAAAGTCTTCAAAGTCTACACGGCCACCAACTGAGGAAGATGGAGCATGGTTAGCAATGATTCCACAGGTTCTGAGCTTCTATCCCTGCACTTTCCCATTTAAGTCAGAAATAGGTCAACTCCCATCTTCTTGCATGCTAAGGGTTTTCTTTGAGTCTCTTCCTTTTCTCAGACAAGTCAAGCCCTCAGGTTGCTCTAATGTGAACAAACTTATTAGACAAAGGACATAGGTATAACTGGGTGATCTTCAGCAAATCTCCTTATTTTTTTTTTCATTTTAAACTCTGTGTGCATGTGTGCACATGAGTGCAGTGCCCACAGAGGCCAGAAGAGGGCATCAGATTCTCCTGCAGGTGGCATTACAGATGGCTATGAGCTCACCAACATGGGTGCTGGGATATAAACACAGGGCCTCTGCAAGAATAGTAGATACTCTTAACCACGGAGTGATCTGTCCAGACCCACACAGCAAATTTCTTACTGGCTTAAGGCTTATTCATCTACCATCTATAGATCAACAGAAGAAATGTAGATTTAAATGTGGACCAGTCTCTTCCAAGTTTGATGACAGCTGTCCATTGCATCCACTGAAATCTGGTGCTAGGATATCCATGTTGATGTTCAAGTCCCTATCATAAGTGGTATAATATGTGTAATAATATGTGTATACTGTACATGCAGTCTCACATATGATCTAGTCACCTCTAGATTATCCATTATCTGCTACACTCAGATGCTCTGTGAATAACAGCTGTGCTGTACTGTTCAGGTACCAGAGAATAGCAGAAAGTCCCATTAGTGTAGATACAGCTCCTTTCTAAATATTTTCTGTTGGCACTTGTTTAAACCTACAGATATGGAACCAGCATACAGGGGCCTAACTACTATTATGACATGGAATTTAATCTTGTTAACTCAGATCTATGCCCAGGAGCCAACTTAATTCTGGATTCAATCACAGAATCAACCTAGGTTTGCATTTAATGATGCATTGCTGAGCAATACTACTTACTCAGTGACACTGGATCCAAGTCCAGGTGTATGTTCAATGTCCATCAAGCTCAACACCAAGCTACTCTACTGATAAGAACCTACATACAGTAAGGGCTCATTGGGGAATATGACCTTTCCCACAGTGGCACCCTTTCTACAATACAATGAATAAGTAAACCATGATCATATCTTTACTTGATAGATCAGGAAAGTGAAAACCAGGAATATTCCAGAAATATTCCACTGTTGAAAATGGCCACAATGAGTAAATAATGAAAGTGGGACTTGTGGGCCAGGGAGATGGATTATCAGATAAAAATTATTTGCTGCCCAGCTTGATGACATTGAGTTTCATCCCCAAGACTCCCGTGGTGAAAGGACAGAGCTGACTCCTGAAAACTGTACCCTACCACACAGATGTTGCAGCATCCACATGTGCCCCTTCTTCCATTAACATACAAAATATATAAATGCAATTTAAAATTTTTAAGTGGGAAGCTGGACAGGCTCAGCTATTAAGAACACAGTCTGCTCCTACAGAGGACCTGGGTTTAGTTTTCAGAACCCACATGGTAGCTCATGACTGTATGTAACCCCGGTTCCAGGGAATCTGACACCTTCTTCTGGCTTCTGCAGGTGCACAGACATACATACAGGCAAAACACTCATACACATTTTTTGAAATCTTTAACATTTTGAGTCATAAAAGGTGCAACTGGTATCTAGATCCATCTTTAAAAGCCCTTTTTCTTTTTTTTTGACTCATTTATTAACATATTTATTTATAATTTTTTTAATTTTATAATTTAATTTAATTTTACATATCAGCCATCGATTCCCTTGTCCCCCTCCCACTTCCCCCCCTCCCCCCAGCCCACCCCCCTAAAAGTCTTTTTTCTAACCACTTCAAATGCAGCACAGTCCAAGCTGCTTTCTGGCAGACAGCTCTTTCCCCTGAACCACCTTCCTATTTAAAGTGCTACTGTCAACCTGAACACCTTCCTCATTCCCACCCTGTCCTAACTCCGGGCATGTCCCCGACCCCTGTCCTCACGGTTCATGCGGATTTGCTGGCCCAACTCAGTCAACTCCATCTCCGTAGGCATGTAACCCATCGTCCTCATGAGATTGCCCAAATCCTTATAAGAGATGAACCCATCTCGGTCCTTGTCAAATTCAAGAAATGCTTCCCGGAGCTCTAAAAATTAAGAGAAGAGCTGTGGAGCAACTTGAAACAGCCAGTGGCTAAGACTGATATCCCTTGAAACTATCAATAAGACACAACTAGAGATTTTATGAAGAATGCATTTAATGAACTAAATGACTCATTTTAAAAAAAAAAAAGCAGGGATATATAAAATGTGCCAGTGAGAAGATGACCCCCCAAGAGCACTGAAGTCCTCAGACTCTTGAGTGAACTTACAAGAGATCTCAAAACCAACCAAAGAAAAATAGTAACATTTTTAAATCTAAAACTTGCATCATTTCTGAGTTCCTCAGACCCATGCAAATGAGACAGACACCCTGTTAAAATGACACAGAATGAGCTGCACAAATTACATTTAGCAGGGGGAGGGAAAGGAATCCTCACATGAAAGAATTTACACAAAAATGGAGGAGGGGGCAGCAATGAGTGGCTAACATGGAAGGCATCTAAGCAAGGACTTACCATCAATCTCGTCCTGTCCCAGTGGTCTCTCCTGAAAGGAACACAAGGAGAAGAGATTGGAAAAGTCCCACTTCCCCAGACAAGCCCAGTGTTTATCAAGCTTCCTGGTCCTTCACTCTCTTTAATTTCATCTTCCTCCTTCCATCTCCACCTCCCATGCCCAGCTCTTCTCTGACCACCCTTTTCTTCCTCCCCTCTCATTTCCTGTCTCCCATCCGTGAATCTTCATCTCTGATGGTCTGTCCTGAACATGAGGGAGCTAGAACCTCTTCTCCAGATGAAGAAAGTGCAATATGTCTCATCTACTGTGGTCAGAGCCCTTTCATTGTATTTAAACCTCAGAACCATGTCAGTGAGGTAGACTCACATATTCTCATCTTATCCATGAGAAGCTGAAAAACAGAGACTAATGAGCCTACCGAAGGTCACAGAGTTCATAAACAGAATATTCCCTTCTGAGGGAGAGATAAATCAATTAATCCTATTCTCCTTTTACTTATTTGCCTATTTATTTAATCATTTTGAAATGCAACTGCTTGCCAAGTACTTGTGAGGGGTCAGAGGACAATTTGAGGCAGTCAGTTCTTTCCTTCCACCATCCTGAGGATAGAATTCAGGTCATCAGACTTAGCAACAGGTGCCTTTACCTACTGAGCATTCTCATTGGCCCTTATTTATTTGTTCTATTATTTATTGAGACAGAGTCTCATATAACCAGTAGCCAAGCATGACTCTGAACTTCTGATGCTCCTGCCTCCACCTCCCAGGCACTGGGATTACAAAAACATCCTAACACGCCCACTTTGTATGAAGCTAGGGATTGAACCCAGGGCCTCATATGTGCAAAGATAAACTCTGCCAGTTAAGATACATTCTCAGCCACTTTGTCCTTTTAAAAATGAATTTTTGTTAACAAAGAAACAGGTTTACATTGGAATGTTGTCACATATCTATATCCTTGTTCTTTGCTATTCTTGGCACCACAACCACATCTAGCACATATTCCTCTCTTCCCAGGCCCATTTCTTCCCTGAAGTAATACCCTCTTCTACTTTTATGATACTCATACTCCTTTGAGATCACTCAGAGGTCAGACACAGGGCTGAGGCTAGGATGGAGGACTCCTGATTCCCATGCCAAATTCTTTCTGCTACATCCCACTGACTCCAGAACTGCCATGCTCATTCCCAGGGTGAACATCCCCTTGTGTGAAACAAGTGTTCAGGGTGGTTCCTGAAGAATGTTCAGTGTCAGTCTCACATCTGAGAATTGCTGGTCATGGTTCCCTACTCATGAGTACACCCGAGGGTAAGCTTGGTTAGCAGGCAGTGTTGGGGAATTTAATCCTTATCAACCTTATAATTTGAGACCTCTTTACTTTGGATTCTCTTTCTTCTTTTCTTCCCAAGTAATCTCTTGCCTTCCCTCCTCTCTCCCTCCCCTATCTTCCCTTCACTTCCTTTCTCCTATCTTCACTTCCCGGCCCTGCCTTGCCCCACACCGTGACCTGTCACCTCTTCTCTTCCCTTCCATCGTCTCCTCTTCCCTCTCTACCCTCTCCTTTTTTTCTTCCCCTTTCAGGTGATTCTAAAGCCTTACAAGGAAGACCATGTTCCTAAGAATCAAACAAGACTGAATAAGTAAATAAATAAGTACATGAATAAATAAAGAAGTAAATAAATAAAATCGTGACACTCATTAACTCTATAGACTTAAAGCAAAATACTTCATGATTTAATGGTCTCAGTGTGTTCCCTTGTAAAACAGGAATGAAATTATACCCAACCTCGTGTGCTGTTCTAAGGACTGAACACCATCAGGCATGTAAACTATTTTTGCACAGGACTAGGCACACAGAAAGACTCAATAAGCAGTAGCTGTTGTTAATACCATCATCATCATCATCAACACCATCACCATAATCATCATCATCAGAAGCAGCAGCAGCACCATCACAATCACCAATGTCATGATCATCACCACCACTGTCACCATATACATTTGTCATCACCAGCAGCAGCAGCAGCACCATTACCATCATCACCATCATCACTGTTTGATTTCCCATACAAAACAATGATGTTATCAACAATGGCTCCATCCCATCTCCCGTTTACATTTCTCTCGCTCCACCATCCCCCCTTGCTCCTGACTTCTGACCCTTGTGCCCGCCCACACAGTGCTACCTGAGCTCAGTTCATGCTCTGCTCTCTTCACCAGCTTCCCTTCTTGTTCAGCACTTGCATACTCCTCCCTTTTCCCCATGCCCCAGGACCCTTTGCTCTTCCCACAACCTTTCTGCATCATCCCCACCTCACCCGCTGCTTCTCAGCAATGCCCTTCCTCAAAAAGATGCAGGCAGGGCCCATGGGAAACTGCATGGGGGCAGGTAGAGTTCACCAAGCTCTGATGTCAAGATGGCCCCTCCTTCCTGCTCCCCTGCAGCAGGCAGCCCAGCTTCCTGATTGTCTCAATCCTTTGCCAATTCTTCCTGCCTCCCTCGGCCTCTCCCTCAGTCCCTGTGACAGATCTGTGACAGCTCATGGGAAATCTCTAATCAGACAGTGGATAGGAGCTCTTCCTACCTCCCCATCTGGCTGGAGTGAGATAGGAGGGGAGAGGTAGTGTGGGCCTCTGAAACTCTTTTATCCCCAGAAGGGAATTGGATAGTACATTTTGATATGGGGATTAGAGTGAAGCCTCCGCTCACTTGCTGTTCCAACAAGCATTTTGAACACTCATCTAAGCCTGACCTTTGGTGACTGAAAGACGGAAAGGATAGACATGGTATTTCCTAAGTCAGTCATGTGCTCAAAGGAGCAGGGTGCAAGAATCCTTGATACCAGGAGGTCATAGATCTTAAGGGGAGCTTACATACTGTTGTTTTGCTAAATAGATATGTTGCCACACTGCCTTCCAAATATTTAGTGCATTTGACCTTGACTAGAAAAGCTTCTCTCTTCAGTAGGCAGCTGACACAGGGCTTGCAAGGAATCCACAGTGTCATGAAGCTAAGACTTTGTTCTATCTGGGGGCTTTTAGGGAAGGAACCACATTCACACTTAATCTCATGGTCACTTTCCTTTATTCTCTCATGTTGCTCTCTATCTCTTTGTTCTTCACAGCTACATATATTCAACAGACTCTTTCATGTTGAATATAGGAGTGACATTTTAAGGTCACACTCCATTCCTTAAGTAAATGACAAGAAAAGAGTCATCCCGACAACACACATGCAATAAATCTCAGCTTCCTAATTGGTGGCCTGTAATCTCACAGCCGCAGCTTCCAGGAAAAAAACCAGTTATTTTTATTTATCTAGAGATAAATAAAGCTAAACTACTGAGGAGTTTAAGTAAAATAAGAAATTTGTGCATATATCTTACATTTTTTGGAGTTTTGTTTTTGGTTTTTTTTGGGTTTTTGTTTTTTGTTTTTTTTTTTTGAGACAGGGTTTCTCTGTGTAACAGCTCTGGCTGTCCTGGATCTTGCTCTGTAGACCAGGCTGGCCTCGAATTCACCGAGATCCGCCTGGCTCTGCCTCCCGAGTGCTGGGATTAAAGGCATGAACCACCGCCGCCCGGCTATCCTATTTTTAGACTTGCGGGACTAGGAGTGTTTACAGAGAGACGTGCCATAAATGCTTTAGTTGGAACTCAGGTTTACCTTCATTTTCTTAATATGAGCTCACTCTGGCATTCTCCAAAGCATAGTGACATTAAAAGTTTTTTAAGTTTTAAAATACATTTTTCTGTCCTACGTGTAACTTTTAATTATCTAAAAACATCCACAGCCCACATTAAGGGCTATACAGTCAAGCTATTTTCTGTAGCCTTGACTAGTCAGAATATATTTTCACAAATTGAGGCCAGGAATGGGTGCAAGGACTAAATCATTTGCTAGCTAGTAGTAATTGGGCTTTTTGTATACACGACCTAGCCAGGTAGCTCGTATGTCCTTGTGAATTAAGATAGGGGATGTTTATCTAAAAAAACCATTAGCAAGACACCTGGACTTAATCTAAAGTTACTTTGAAGCATTAAATCAGCTAATGGTAAGAAAGCTGTCTTAGAGCTGGGCAGATACAACTACTTTCCAATGTCGGCCTGAGCTATGATTAAAACAGGTCCTAAGTATCTCACAGTCCTCGTGGAACAATAGGCCTACTTATGAAAAATATCCTAATATTATTTCTATTCATCAAAATTACACAGCTTAAGCAGAAACCATCTTCCTGACCATCCACAGATGTAAATGCCCAACAGATGAAATGTATTTATGAGATGAATACATAATAATACAGGCAGTGGGGAACTCCCCACACTGCATACATAGCAGCAGCAAGTATGCAGGGAGACAACAGAAGCAAAATACAGTCTAGAGTCTGTATTCTCATTAAGTGTTGCTTGAACAAGACATATTCTTGAATGAGAGTGAATGAGAGAGATATTCTTCTGCTGCCCCTCTGATATGGCCATTGCTATCAGCAACCATGTTCACAGTGGATTAGCACCCACCCTAGTCATCCCATCTTAATTTGTTCGCATGTGAAAACTCCCCATTTCCTTTTAATGTCATGTCTACAAGCACATGAGGTATGCCATCTACTTTTTAGAAGAAATAAACAATTCAACTCATAGCAGTCTTTAACATTTATTGAGCCATCAAGAAGAGTGAAGTATAGCTGGGCGATGGTGGCGCACGCCTTTAATCCCAGCACTCGGGAGGCAGAGCCAGGCGGATCTCTGTGAGTTCGAGGCCAGCCTGGGCTACCAAGTGAGTTCCAGGAGAGGCTCAAAGCTACACAGAGAAACCCTGTCTCGAAAAACAAAAAAAAAAACAAAAAAAAAAAAAGAGTGAAGTTACATTGTTTGTGGGAAATGGACAGACCTGGAGTCCATCATGTTAAGCAAAATAACCCAACCTCAAAAAGACAACTATCATGTTTTCCTTCCTAAGTGTAACAGCTATCTCAATATCTACCTACTACCATTCTTCTGTCATCTATTTATCATCTATCTATCTTAACTATCTACCTTGAACTATCTACTAATTATCTGTCTTATCTATATGCCTCATATCTACCATCTATCACCTATTTGTTTCTTTGTCTTATCTATCTCTATGTATTACGTATGTTGTAAAAGTGAAAGGGGGACAATTTGGTGTCAGGAGAGAAGTCCAAAGAGATGAAGGACAAGAGGGAAATTAGGAGAGAAAAAAAGACAAATATTGCATGTCTTCTTTTATATGCAGAATTTAGGTTAAAATACATATTTATGCACACATACATACAATACAAGCGCAGGAGCGGATTTTTTGGAGGAGGAAGGAGACCCACATGAGAAGGAAGTAGGGCCAAAGGGAGGTAATGGGGAACAAATACTAACAAATACAATTATCTATGGCTACAGAAAGCCATGATGAACCCAATTATCTTATATGCCATCTAAAAATTACAGTGTTTTAATCAAAAGAAAAGAATATTGGCTTGAGGAAAAATAACAAGTAATGCCTCTTGAAAACTTTGCCTTTACCAGAGCTGGCCTAAGGTCTTAGGACTTAATTCATATGAGCCCCCCAGGACACAGACACAATTATCTACTCCACAGATGGTGAAAGTAAGGCTCACATGTGAAAGGACTTGCCTGTGTTCTGATAGTGAGCAAATTGTGGGACCAGGACCCAAGTCAGATGCAGAGCCATCAAGCTTGACCACCGATTTACCAGTGGAAGGGGTAGAAAGGAAGGGTGAGGCAGCAGACAAGACAGCCAATGAAGGTATCTATCTAAAGCAGATTGAAGGGAAGTTGTTGAGGGAGGAAAGTGTGGAAGGCAAGCCACAACAGCATGGCAGGGAATGAAGAATAAAGGATACATCACAGGTGACACAGGATGCAGGAGGGCGCTGAGGGACTAAGAAATGCATCATCAATCTGTTGGTCAAGCAGCAAGCATTTACAGAACAGTTGTCTTCTTAGAGTTCCTTGGCTCTGCAGAGATAGACCATGATTTCAGTTGAAGTCTCTCTTTTTACAGAGCCAAGCAATCTGACTGGAAGTATAAAACGAGCAGCTATAGATGGAGGAAAGAGACTTTTAAGGAGCTTTTTTGGTCTCAACCACTACATCCAGTTTAGCCACATGGATGTTGGACATTGTGGCTCTGATGATCAAGGAATCGTGTTCCAGCTTCAGGGTCCCATGAGGAATCTGAAGATCATACTTTGCTGCCTTTAGCTCCGGAGACACTTTGCCCTGAATGATGTCATCAAAGACCCTCTCCAGGTCTCTGGAGACTGGCTCAGTTATGATGGCTAAGGCAAACTCAATTCTGTGAAGGGCATAGTTGAAGGGAACAGAGAACAGCAATGCAAAGTGAACACTTGGGCCCTGGTAGACCAGTATGCCCACAGTGCCCTGGAAGCTGGAGTTCTTCTTCACAAAGGAACAGTTGATGGTGGACTCTGGAGACAGCAGAGGTGGTGGGTCCACTAGTACATGCCCACTCTGCAAGTAGTATCTGGGAAAGAGGAGTTACAGGTCACTATTGTTATAAGCAGGTGGCCTTGCATGTTGGAGAAAAATAGATCTGGAGGCCTCTGTTGACTATGCATGGGTTCAAAGAAAGCAAGTTCCTTATTCCACAAGAATACCTACATTTAATCTCAACTCCACTGCCTAAGGGGTGTTCCCATCACCTATGCTTATTGTGTAAATATTTGTGTATCTAATGATGTCAAGTCTAGGGACAACTGTTCAGATTGAGGCAAGGAGTTAATGTCAGAAGCCACATCATATTGTATTCCATGTTTTCTGCATCTTCACACTGAGCCACGCTAATAGCTTTCCTCCTCCTTATTCAATAGGTTAAAGTCATTCTACTGCAGATTCTTTGGATGTGGTTTTCCTTTATATGGAAGTCTGTTCCCACAGACATCATGGCTAGCACTCTTTCCCTGTGCTTTGCAACCCTGATTCACCTGTGCACCATTTAAGTGCTTGATAACAAGAAAACCAAGTTTATTGCTTGTGACCACAGGCAGCTGTGAGAAACTATGTTCACCTCTGCCACATGACATGGTGCTCACACTGGGGGAGGAGTGTCCCACCATCAAGCCAGTGGCAACTCCTTCCACTAAAGGAAACCCACAAGATGATGAAAGACATGCAGGTCCTCAAAAGATAAGATTGCTCTGGGCAGGAATGCTGCATTCAACTACTCACAGCAGCTGTGGTTACCTGCACAAGATCAAGCCAGTCCACAGTCCCTAATGGGTTGGGGAGGGGCACACAAGCCCACA
Source organism: Peromyscus eremicus (assembly GCF_949786415.1). Taxonomy (NCBI): domain Eukaryota; kingdom Metazoa; phylum Chordata; class Mammalia; order Rodentia; family Cricetidae; genus Peromyscus; species Peromyscus eremicus. Next base: position 194,337,939 of record NC_081416.1, read on the forward strand.
CCCCTACATGAGGAGCTACTTAGAAAACTGATATCTTCTGGCAGAGAGAGAAGTTGTTTTCTTTAGGAATATCATCCTGGTAGCTCTACAGACCAAGCTCCAGTGGATTATTTTTAAAAATTGGACGTGAAGTCTGAAGTGGGATCTGGGGGCATCTGGTAAGAATTATAGGGGGTTTTGGAGAGTAAATATGATCAAAATATATCATGTACACGTTATGAAATTCTCAAAGAAAAAGTAAAAACATTACATTTTCTAAAGTAAGATTGATGGCTTGGCAATTAAGAACACTTGCTGCTCTTTCAGAGGACCTGGGTTTGATTCCCAGCACCCACACGGCAGCTCACAACCATCTTGCAGTGCACATGTATGCATGCAGGACAAAGTATGTACACATATAAGATAATTTTTTTAAGTAAGATCATTACAAACTTTTGCACACTTGCTGTGAAATCTTTATAGAAGGGAAGCTGAGGCGTGAACTGGCCACATCTATCTGATCCGCCATCACACACTGAGCTGCTGCAGAGATGCCCACCGATCACATAGGGATAGCTTAGGGCAGGACTTGGGAGGACAAGACAAGGATGAAACTTACCAGGGCTCACTGAATGTTATGTCCGTGTTGCTGGACATCTTGATCTCCACAGTCCGAGAGCTTTGGGCATGCTGCACTGTGTCTCCCCAGCAGTCCTCCTTAGTCCCCCGTGGGAAGTTGACAGGTTTCCTGAGAGTGGAATGAAAAGCAGCTCTGAATGTCATCTGACAGACATTTCTGGGCCATGGCAGTGACTGGGGACTCAATGTCAGCTGTGAAGGGCTGTGATAGGTGTCCATTCAGTGCATACTCTTAGGTTACTAGAAAACCATCAGACATTTGGTCCCCAAAGTAAGCACCAACAGTCATAGCAACCTAGTCCACTCTGCTTTGTGCTCCAGAAAGCCACTCACTCCAACACGGTCCACTGCCTATCTTCTCCCATACACAGATGCAAGCTCCAATGGTAAGAAATAGTTTCTCTCTTCCCATAAATTTTTATTTTATTACAGAGGATGAAACCCAGGGTCCCATACCCACTAAACAAGTACCCTGTAGCTGAGCCACACCCCCAACCCCTCACTGGAGAATTCTAGGCAGGGCATCTACCACTGAGCCATACCACCAGCCCCTCGCTGAGGGATTCTAGGCAGGGCCTCTACTACTGAGTCATACCCTCAGACCCTCACTGGGGGATTCTATGCAGGAGCTCAATTGCCAGCCACACCTACAATCCTCCCACCAGATGTACTCAAAGTTAGCTCTGCCATAGATATTCCCTAGAGCCAACTCAGAGGTCAGGGCCATTACAGCTGCTGATACAGCCTGATACTCACACAGCTATTTTCCTCATCTCATTAAGGATATTATCCTTATTCATCTGGACATTCTCCTTAGACACTCTCAGCAAATCTTTCACCAGATCTGGTGTGTAGGAGTCAGAGAGTTTCATTGTGTCATATTTCTTTCTCCACGTCTCAATGTCATCTGAAATAGAACCAAACAAAGAACATTTGTCAAATTAGGATTGTGTCCGTTTATGTCAGGAGCTGCTAAACTATGTTTGTGGCCCAAATCCAGCTGGCACACTTGGCTTTATAAATAAAGAAATGTTAGTATATCACTTTATGAAGTGAAGCATATGTTTTACTATCTGTTCTCCATACCTACACAAGGAAGAAAAAAATGCTTCCATTTTCATATTAACCTGTATTGCCGGGAACAATGGCCAATGTAGGTAACTAATAAATATTTGTTAAAGGAAGGAAGAGAGAGGGCTGGAGAGATAACTCAGCACTTAGGAGTAATAACTGCTCTTCCAGAGGGAATGGGCTCAATTCCTAGCACCTACATGGTGGCTCACACCATCTGTAACTCCAGTTCCAAAAGATCTGATGCCCTCTTCTGGCTTCCTTGGGCACCAGGCACACACACGGTGTACAAGCATACATGCAGACAAAACACCCATACACATAAAATAAAAATAAAACATCTTTGCAAAAAAAACTAAAAGAAGTAAGAAAATACATACACTAGCTGGGCATGGTAGTGCACACATATCATAGTAACACTTGGAGACCAAGGCAGAAAGATTATGAGTTTGAGCTAAGGCTAAACTTCACAGTGAGACTCTGTCTTAGAAATAAATTTAATGGGGGCTGGAGAAATAGCTAGACAGATCTCATACTGTTCTTTCAGAGAACTGGAGTTCAATATCCAGCACCCATGTCAGGTGATTCATAACCTTCTGTAATTCCAGCTCCAAAGGATCCAGTGCTTCTGTCCTCCTTCGGCATCTGCACTCACATGGACAGACAGACAAACACACATACACATAACTGGAAATAACGAAAATAAATCTTTAAAGCAAAACAAAGGCCAGTAGAAAGGAATAGGTAAAGCGATGGATACAATGTCAGCACTTGGAGGGTTGAAGGAAGGGATCCTGAGCTCAAAGCCAGCTTCAGCAATTATAGTGAGACACTATCTACAGAAAGAAAAAAAGACAGGCTTTATACTTTATCACTTATAGGGAACCCCACCCCAAAGGCAGAGTGGCAGAGAGCTCCAGAGAGTCCAGTGGGATAAACAGCAGGGCTGAGACTGACAGGATGGCCATGCTACATGCTAAGATCCACCTAAAACTGTTCACCTAGGACTAGATAATAAATGTGGAGTGCCCAGGTAGAAGGAGCCAGACATCCAGCTAGACTAGAATGTCCCAACAAAAGGAGGAAACAGGTAGAAATGTCTAAGACAGAAACAGAAAACATGATACCCTTTTGGAGGCCCCAGGGTGGACAGGACGAGCTTTAGATGTTGAAGTGTGGACCAGGCATCCCTAAGATACAGCTCCACCCAGCCTGGATCCCATGGCTCTTTACCCTGCTCTTCCTCCCACACCTACCTCCACAGTTGCTTTCGTTGAACAGAGTAAAATACATGACAACAGGTCCAGTCTCCCCTCTGAGGATGTAGCAGCTCGCTGGGGCTTTGGCCCATTCCTTCAGCTGATCCTCTCTCACTTCAGGAAAGGGGATTGCATGGCATCGGCAGTAGTCTGCTGTGGTCCTGATGGTCTGAGAAGGGGAGAAGAGGAGGTCTTGACACACACAGGAACCTCAGCAAAGACCTCAGGAGGAGGCTGGGAAGTGCATGGTTGTTTTTGGTTTGGTTTTGTACAGAAGACATCTCCCATTCACTGTGGGACAATGAATAGTTTCTTCTAGGCTTGAGAATAACCTTGGGGTCTTTATGAAGGACAATGTGCTCAGATGAGGGGGCATCCACAGATATTCAGAACCATCCAATCTCATTTCCTCCCTGAAAGACTCTTTAACATCTACCTCACAGGGATGGTGGATGGTGACAGAGAAAGCTAGTTTCCATTGCTGGCTAACAGAAATGGCAAGTCAGCCATGCATGTGATTTTAAATAGCTTAATGGTTACCATGGAAGTCAGTCAGTCAAACACCCAACACAATCGGCTTAAAAAGAGAAAAGGTTGGTTTGGGTTCAAGGCTTGGAGGTTCCAGGCCATGATCATTTGGCCACATGGTGGGAGTATATGACAGAGCAAAACTGCTCACCTCACAAGGCAGACAGATAGCAGAAAGAGAAAGGATCATGCTGTCCTTTGAGAGCATGAGCCCAGAGAACTAGGAACCTCCCACTAAGCCAGTGTTTCTCAACCTATGGTGTCAACATCTTTAGGGGTTGAATAACAGTTTCACAGGGGTCACCTAAGGTCATCAGAAAACACAGATATTTACATTAGGATTCATAACAGTAGCAAAATGACAGTTACGATGTAGCAATGAAAATAATTGTATGGTTGGGGTCCCCACAACATGAGGAACTGTGTTAAAGGGTCACAGCGTTAGGAAGACTGAGAACACTGCACTAGGCATATCTCCCCAATCATCTGACACTCTCCAATCTCTACACCCTAAGGATCAAGTACGAACACATGGGGTACATTTCAGATCCAAGTAACACAGCCAGCAAAAAAAAAAAAAACGTTAATGTGAAATATAAATCTTTGCCCACCAGCAATAAGACTAAGCAGGTAAAGGCATTTGCCACCAAGACTGATAATCTGAGTTTAATCAAACATAAGTATACTTTTATATATGTATACATTGCATAAGAGATGCAAATGTATATTATGTAAGTGTGTGTGTGTGTGTGTGTGTGTGTGTGTGTGTGTGTGTGTGTGTGTAGTTTTTTTTGAGACAGGGTTTCTCTGTGTAGTTTTGGTGCCTGCCTTGGATCTCGCTCTGTAGACCAGGCTGGCCTCAAACTCACACAGCCTGCCTCTGCCCAGCTATAAGCGTGTATATTTTAAAGACAAGATACATAAACCCATACTAAATGTACTCTGTGTGTGTGTGTGTGTGTGTGTGTGTGTGTGTGTGTGTGTTTGTGCATGTGTGTGCTACAGTGTGTGTGTGGCATCAGAAGACAACTTATGAGATCCACCACATGAGTCTGGAGGATGGAACTCATGTTGGCAGCAAGCACCTTTATCGGCTGAGCCATCTTGCCAGCCAGCAAGTATCTTTATAGTTTTTAAATATATGGTCATTATGTGTGTCTATGCACGATGTGGGGGATGTACATGCCATAGTGCCCCCAGACAACAACTGCCCAATGTCCACCTCCCAACCAGACCCTGAGTTCCTTCCTGCACAGCCCCATCTCTGCCCAGGCCATCTCATCTCCTTCCCTCAAAGTTTCTCTTCAGTTACCTCTAGTGGGTCCCCAGCACTAAAGTCAAACGAGAGGATGAGGTGAGCTTCACGAGCCGGAGGTAGAACAAGCAGGTAGGGAGTGTTGATGGCTAAACCAGCATCCACCAGATGCAGAAACTCCCGGCTCTGCATGGCCTCATCTGTGATGTTACCTAAAACCAGGAAAAGAACTTGTCTAATCTAAGGTCAGAATGTAGGTACAGGAGGCAGTTTGAGCAGACAGAGCTGTTGTCTCTGAGAGGTGAGTAGAGACACATGTCCAGTTAGGGTTCACTTCTGCTGGTGTTTGGACATGGTTTGAGTGTGCTCCTCAGAGACCCGTGCACTGGAAGATTGGTTTGAAGTGTGAAGTGCTGTGGAGGAACCTTTTAACGGATGGACCTATTTGAATGTGGAGGCACCAGCCTTAGAAGGGATTTGTGTTGCAGTAAATTAGCTCTTTAGAGAGCAAAGTATTTATACAATGAGGCCCATCCACCTATGACTATGTCCCTTCTACACACGGCTTCTCCATCACATTATGTTGCAACCAGGAACACTCAAAACAGAGGATGAACAGATGGGGCCACCTCATCTTGGACTTTCATCTCCCAATGAGTTAAATAAACTTCTTTTCTTTATAAAGCACACAGCCTGGGGTATTTTGTTATAACCAGCAAAAATAGAGTGATGCAACTTCTCAAGCCATGTATGGTACTGACCAAGCTAACAACATTGTGGAGCTCATCTTCCTAGGGAACTCACCTTTTCCTAAACTACAAAGCCATTAAGGCTCAAGATGTTGGCAGTATGTAGTCTTATCATGGAAGAGTGGTAAATGGACTTTAAATGTTTGGGGATTGGCATAATCTTGAAAGAAGGCATTCATACAGCAAGACAGAAGTTTGTCAAAACTATAAAGTGATCTAAGAGTACAGAAGAGACAGGCTAGTGTCTCTTCTATCTGAATGATGAAGGTTGGATCATGAAAGGGTAAACTATGGTGGATGTCTACATCTTTTCAGAGTCAGAGGAAAACACCAACATTTCAGGAGCCTTACCATGCCTTCTATTGATACCAAAAAGACTGTGACTCTCACTGTGAACCACTACCATGGAGAAGCTCTGCCATTCAGACCATCGAGCACCATGCCATCCGCACCTCCACACCTCCAGGAAAGGGACGAGCTGAGATCACTCATGCCCCTAGTCCTCCACAGCTTACCACAGCCCATGAGAGATTAGGAAGACAAAAGGGGGAGTATTCTTACCGTGTTTATAGAGGAAGTTTGTAGACAGTTCCCCACTCCCACCTCCAACAACAAATTCCAGTTTTACTCAGAAAAGTAAAAACATCCTGGATTAAACCTAGATGCAGAAATTGAAAGGTACAAAGTAAGTATCATGGGATGGTATGGGTTGGCACGACTCTGAAGTCCTATGGCGAAGCACTGACCTTCAAGGTGACAGAGGGTTTTGAGTATGGAAGACCCACCTTAAAGTAGACAGCAATATCTCAGGAGCTTGGGCCCCCAACTGAATAGAGAGGAAAAAGTGGCTGAGCACCAGTACCTCTCTCTTACTTTTGTCTCTCACTCTCTCTCCCTCTCCTTTCCCCTCTCTTTCTCCCTCTCTATCTCACTCCCTCTCTGTCTCTCTGTTTCTCTCTGTCTCTCTCCCTGTCTTGCTCTGTCCCTCCATGTGTCTCTCTGTCTCTTTCTCTGTGTGTCTCCCTTTCTGGCTCTCTCTGTGTCTCTCTGTCTCTACATCTCTGTCTGTCTCTCTATCTCTGTGCATCTCTGTCTCTGTGCCTCTCTCTTTCTTCCCCTCTCTGCTTCCTGACTGAGGGGCAATATGACCAGCTGCCTCACACTCCTTCTGCCATGGTGGACAGTATCTTCTTAAACTGTTTCTCCATCTCTGTCTCTCTGTGTCTCTTTCTGTGTCTCTCTCTGAGTCTCTCTCTGTCTCTTGTGTATTTCTCTGTGTGTCTCTCTCTCCCTCTGTTTCTCTCTGTCTCCCTGTCTCTCTGTCTCCCTCCATCTCCCTGTCTCTCCATGTCTCTGTAAATGTCTCTCTCTGCTTCTTTCTCTATCTGTGTATGTCTCTCAGTGTCTCCCTCTCTGTCTCTGTCTCTATCTCTCTGTGTCTCTCTATGTATTTCACTGTGTCTCTGTCTCTCTCATCTATCTATCTGTCTCTCACTTCTTCCTGATCTCTGTCTCTCTTTTTGTCTCTGTCTGTATCTATCCTCTCTCTCTCTCTGTCTCTCTCTCTCTGTCTCTCTCTGTCTCTCTCTCTCTCCCCCCCCCCTTCCTGACTGGGGGGCAATGTGACCAGCTGCCACACACTCCTTCTGGTGGACAGACAATACGTCCTTCAACTGTGAGTCAAAATAAACCACTCTAAGTTGCTTGTGTCAGACGATTTGTCACAGGGATGAGAAAATGTGATGGATACCCGTGGGGACAAGAGAGGAGGAGGCTGACAGTGCTGACTCTTACCCCCGATCCGGCTCATCGAGCTGTGCTTGGCGCCCTCATGAAGCTCTCGTGGCCTCATGAAGCAGTACAACAGATATTCCAGAAACTGCTCCTTCTCCTTGGGAGAGATCTCATCCCAATTCTGGACTATCTCAGCCAGCCAGATGTATTTCTGTTCGCCAAACTCATCTGCTACAAGAAACCCAGCTGATGACCCGCTTCAGGATGGACCCACGCCAGCTCCCAAGAGCCACTGTTTAGCCCACTCCACCTCATCTCTTGTGGTGACCTGACAGGGACTGTGTTGTAGAGCAATAATTTCCTCTGAGAGAAAACACTCCATCCTTTAGGGAAGGCTAGGAAAGCTCAGGAAGGGTCAGGCAGCAGAGCCTAGTGGCACACACATTCACTTACGGGGTGGGGGTAGAAGAGAGGGCCACATCCCTATGGCAGGCCACCTGGCCGTGTCGACACCCTGCTTTCCTCATGCTCACCAGCCCCTTAGCAGCCACACTGTGGTCTGCTAAGTGTGTCCTCATGCACAAACCTCTCTCAGCACTCAGAACCTGCTGCAGGTCCCGGAGCTTGTCCTTGATGCTGGGGTCATTCTGATCTTTGACATAAGCCATCATTAAATCCAAGAGCGCTTCATCCACCTGCACCTCTGGAGGTTCCATGTATGTCGCTGCTTTAGCCTCTGCTCAGAGATAAAAGTAGCCTCCCATGAGGGTGTGGAGACACCATCACTGACTTCCCCCACACAAATCTCCCTGTCACCCTTTTCCTGACACTGCTGTGTGTGCCCAGCCCAGCTTCCATATATTTTTACTTACAAAGCTCCCACATGCAATTCAGGGACCTGGATGTTCCTTCCATGCCCACCTTGGCTGGCCAACGGCAAGTACAGAACAGAAGGCCACCTCCCTTTTTCCATGTAGCACAGAGGCCCTCTTGACAAAGCTTCTGATTTTCCCACCATTACCCCTTTACATACTACTGGAAGGAACACATACACACACACACACACACACACACACACACACACACACTTCCAATCATGATTTCTCTGTCAATCCAGGATCCTCAGTTGACTCATCTGTCAAAAAAAACTCCTGAGTGGGGCTGGGGAGATGACTCCATCAGTAAAATACTTGTTCCTCAAGCATGAGGACCTGAGTTCAGATCCCTAACATCCTCTTAAAAAGCCAGGCACAGGAGCACACACCTGTAATCAGCAATGAGGTGGAGATAGGAGCATCCTGGAGGCTTGTTGGACAGTCAGTCTAGCCAATTAACAAACTCCAGGTTCACATAAGGTTGAAAGTAATAGAAGATGGCACCAGACATCATCTTCTGACTTCCACACACATGCACAGCACATGTACATTACATGCATCTCACACACACACACACACACACACACACACACACACACACACAGCACAACTGAGCAGGTGATGTAAGAATTGCATTTCACAAGGTAACTATGAGCATAATCGTGACATTCTGCATAATCTGTGGCTGGCTTATTCAATTTCTCATCCATGTTCTCATCAGTGGTTCACAACAAAGCAGGGTGCTTACCTTTCTGCTTCAATTTTTCTCTCAGGTCCCTTAACATGTCTGCAAGAGAGTAAAAATGCAGAATGTTCAACTGTACGATGAAGCCAATGGCTATGGTGTTGAGGTTTTTTTTTTTTTTTTCTTAGTTTTATAAGACAGAGCCTCATATTGCCCAGACTGGTCTCAAACTCACTACACAGCTAAAGATGACCTTGAACTCCTGATCCTCCTGCCTCCACCTCCCAAGTGCTAGGATTCCAGGCATGCACCTTCACTCCTAGTGCTGAGTGTGTCCAAGGAAAATTTCTCTAGGGCTATTCCTTTATAGGGTTGGCCACCGAAGGCTGGAGCTTTTGCTGATACTCAATCTCAAGACCTAACTCCATGCTTTCCTTCCAACTCTACCTTCAGTGAACCCATATTGGTAACTTAAAATTGGACAGGACACTACACACCACTATAAATCAAGGCTTCTTCACCAGAAAGCAATCCTCAGACACCCACTATGGAAATGAAATATGACTCATCCTCCAACTTTGGCCACAGGGAAGCTAGAAAGAGATACTCTCTTTTTTGTTTGTTTGGTTTTTTTGTTTTACTACGTTTTAAGAAAGTGTTTCTCAGTATAATCCTGCCTGTCCTGGAACTCTCTGTAAACCAGGCCTACAAGGGTAGCCTAGAACTCAGAGGTCCACCTGCCTCTACCTCTGGAGAACTGGGATTAAAGATATGAGCCACCACACCTGGGTCTAGACTCATTGAATTTGCCTTTAACCAACAAACACATGGTGAATGTTATTTTCAAGGAACAATATTAAAACACAGACCCTGAATATGTTTGGCCCATAGTAGTAAATAAAGAATGAATAGTTATGGGCATAAACTTTCAGTAATTATTTTTACTGTTAGCAGCTACAGTGAGGCAGGCAGCCTTGGAGATAAGAGATTCCTATAGATATTATTCATATTCAAAATATTCTTTACTTTGGCTGCAGCTAACATCTTGGAGAAAGAATTTTTTTTACTTGGAGCCTACAACAGGTCAGCTCACAAAAAGTCAACAAACAACTGCCCAGCACTGTGGCACTAAGTGAGGCCCACCACCTTTACCATGAAAGCTAGCACAGCCAGAGTATTCCTGCCCACCATCTTTGACCCAAGCCTCATTCATGTACCCAAATGCATTCTCAACTTCCATCCCTCCCTCTCAAACTTAATTTGAAACTGAGCATACTAAACAGCATACATCTGACTTACTTTTTTCCTTTTTTCATTTTTATGGGTATGATATTGGTGTTGGTCACATGAGGGTAACATATGAAGGTGCACATCATGTGTGTGTGCATGTGTGTGGTATGTAAGATGATGCTAGGAATCATCCTCTGTTGTTTCCTACATTACTCATTGGGGCAGATATCTCTCAATCAAACCCAGAGCTAACCAATATGGCTACATTAGTAGCTAGTTTGCTCCAGGGATCCCATGTCTCTGCCATCCAAGGCTGGATTTACAGGCAGGCTGCCATGACCAACCGGTATTTACACAGGATCTGGAGATCCAAACTCTAGTCCTCACACTTGCATGGCAAATGCTTTAACCACTAAGCCACTGCTACCTCTTAAATTATGTATGCCCAGGTATGTGCACACTCCTGAAATGCCTTCCCAAATACTCATGACCTCCCCAAACTAGTCTTCACACTTCCTTTGTTTGAAGAGGGTATCACTTTGGTATCAATGCCTGACTCTACTTAGCAATACCTTAGATAATAGGTAATGCCTCTTTATTCTACTGTGTCACCTTTTGGCTGTTGAGTTTTGGCTTCACACTCACCAAGATGCAGACTCATTCTGTCTGGTTACATCATTGTTATTATATATTCGTGAGACATTATTACTATGGTCCAGGCTCTGCTCTAAGCACCATACAAATATTAAGTCATTTAAAACTCACCTCTAATACATGAGGCTGGGGGGTATTGTTGTCTCAATTATAGGAGAAAGGGTGTCACAGAGCATTTGGTTGGCCAGAGCATGCATATATCATACTGGTCAGAGCTGTGATGTGCCTCCAGACACAAACTACTATCCATTCCTACATCAGTACTCACTTGACAATGAGAGCACACAAGTCACTCGGCATTCTTATGACTCAGTGGCTCTCAAAAAAATTAAAGTTGAAGGCTTGGGAGATGATTCAGTGGTTAAGAGTACCGCCTGCCCTTCCAGAGGACCCAGGCTCAATACCCAGCACACACATGACATTTCTCAACCATGTAGAACTCCAGTTCCAGGTGATTCAATGCCCTCATCTGGCCTCTACAGCCACCAGACACACATGTGGTACACAGACATACATGCAGACAAAACATCCATGTACATAAAATAAATAAATTTTGAGACAGGGTCTCTCTATGTAGTCCTGGTTGCCCTGGAACTCACTATGCAGACCAGGCAGGCCTCGAACTCACAGAGAACTTCTGCCTCTGCCTCCCAAATGCTGGGATTAAAGTGTGCACCACCATGCCTGGCAAAATAAATAAAATTTAAATTCAGGTTATTGCAGCATCCATCCCTTGAGGCTGGGGTAAGAATGTACGAGAACAGATAATAACTTCTATTGTTTCCCAGTGCTTTTACCTACCAGGCTCCATCCTTCGTCCTTTAGAGGAACTCACTCTCTGAACCCTTACAGCTACTGCTATCATCATCTGTGTGGTGTAGACAGAGCAACTGAGATGCAGAAGAGGTGGGGAAAGAGGTCACACGTAATTAAACAGCACTGTTGCCAAGGCAGCCTGCACCCAGCCGCTGGGCAGCCATCTTTGCTGCCTCAAGGGGGCTTGAGAGAAAGCAGTGGACTTAGGAAATACAACTGTAGGGACAATGACAGTAGTCTCATCTGTCACACGAAGGAAACGGAAGATGAGTTCCTTTACACAAGATACCTATCTCTAGGCTTTGGCCCTTGGGGTCCCCTCAAATACTCACCCCAAATATATTTCTTAATTTCTTCAATATCAGCTAGAGCACTTCCCCATAAACCTGTAAAGAAAAGAGAAATAAAACAAAGACTTCCTGTAATTAAAGCGAATCAATAGGGTTACGTTACACTTGAGTCTCGTTGCCTGTAATAGACAGAAGCAGAATGGGAATGTGGGGAACAGCTGAGGGGTTCATAGTGTCAGACAATGATAGCTCGGGGGTGAGTGCTGCTGCTGGTGGGAAAGAAGGGGTATGAGTGGATTCTAAAAACCTAGAAATGGAATGGGGAGGACTTATAGTCAGATCAGACAAATAAAAAGTGCCGAGATGGCATCAGAAGACCCTACTTCAGTGACTAGATCATTGGAAGGGCCATTTTCAGTCTTGGCTCTGTATCTATCTGTGCAGAAGGAGGTGCCCATGAAGGACTTCATAGTGTACCTCAAAATTATATGCTGACTGGGCATGGTGGTACACACCTATAATCCTAGCACTTGGGAGATGGATACAGGAGAAATAAGAGTTCAAGACTAGCCTCAGGCACACAGTCAGTCCAAGGCCAAATAGGATACATGAGACCCAATCTAAAACAACAACAAAAATCATTTGCTGAGTAAATAGGGATTTAACTATCTTTGAATTGCTACCACACTCTGGGTACAGTGCTGAGTGTTTTATTTTGGGGATTGCATATAAATCCCACACTCGCATTCTAAATGTTTATCAGAAGCTGTAACCTTAGATTCAGGTGCCTCCTGGACCACTTAGTAAGCTACCAGATATCTGTCAAGCAAGGGAGTCCCTGGAGATGCTGAAGGCCTTCCTCTGGAAACCCCAAGACTTCTCCTTTTCTCCTAGCAATGAAGAAGCCTGGCAGAGCCAGACATTGAGAGAGGTCATTCTTGCCCAACATCCACTTCTCACCTCCTCAGAATTCCATCTGATCCCAGTACTGACCTCTCAGGTAAGTCAAGTCTCTCTCAGGCTCAGGTCTAACCAGTGTTCCATTCTCAAATCTGCTTCCAAACTGTGTGATGGGAACGAAAGCCCCAAGTGCAGGGTAGCCAGCATGGTGAGGGGTGAATTCAAACCAGGACTCTGGGGAGGCAAAACAAGAGCAAACTACAAGCTCTGAGCCTGGAACAAGGTGCTGAGGGAAGGGGATCCACAGAGTAAGGAATGCCAACCAAGAGACTACCATATAGGGATGGGCTGGCTGATCTCAAATATTGGGGGATCTCTTCCCCATGCCTCTGAAAGCCGATTCAGATGGAAACAGTTCATTATTTCAAAAACCCTGTTTCCATTATTTCCCCAAGCTTGAGCCTCATACTCACCTTTCTCTTCTACTTCAACACAGATGCAACTCCAGAATGTGAGAATGATGAAAATCTAGACACACTATGAGATGAGGGTCATCTGAGGGTACTGTGGACTGAGTGCACTATTTATAGTAAGAAGGAAAAATCACATGATCATGTTTGTCCTAGAAATTTCTATCAGGCCGCTATGGGAGGAGGAGATGACATGTACAAGAAGACAAATGAGGAAGTAATTACAAGAGTCCTCAAGCGAGATGCTGGTACTCAGTCCATAATGTGCTCCGGTTGTGGAGAAGATAGTGGTTGCAATATGGAGGGCTGAGTTAGAGAAGGCGTGGGCTAGAGGTCTCATTAGTCTTTAGGGAATATTTGAGAAGAGTGCAGCTATTCATACCTTCTTGACTGAATAACTGTCTTCCTCTATGAAGGAAGGTCAACCTCTCTAAACCAGTATATAGTTCAGAAAAGACACATATGGAGTGGCTAGGGAGGAAGGAACCTCCTGGGTTCCTTATCATATCCATATTCATATCAGTCAAATCAACCTTGGTAATCAATGGAGTGTCAGATGATATAGTCAAATTAACCTTACCTCTAGACTGCTGGGGGAGGATCTACGTAAAGGAGGAGGTCAGCTCTACTCACTCTAGTGGAAAACCATACAAGGACGATGCTGATTAATTTCAACTTTCAACCTGACATGGGCCAGAATACCTGCTAAAAGAGTCTTAATGGGTAATAGATCGGGTTGGCATATGGGAATGTCTGTGGGAATCTTTCTTGATTGTTAACTGAGAGGGAAAAATCCAGCCTATTGTGGGTGTCACTATTCCCTAGGCAAAATCAGTGTAAAGGGAGAGAAAGACAGCTCAGAGCAAGCAAGAAAATAACGATACATATGCATACTTCCTTTCTGCTCTTGACTGTGGATGTGACATGTGAGTTCCTGACTTGACTTCCCTGGGCCATAACCTGGAATTGTAAGTCAAATAAACTCTCTCTTCCCTAGGCTGCTTTTTTGTGACAGCAACAGAAATGAAACAAGATCAAGGACACATACTGGGACTCAAGAAATAGAGCATTAACCTCAGGGACTTCTGAGCTTTGGGATGCTAGGGTGAGCAAACACCTGGAACAGGGCCTGGCAGGTATTAAGAAATAGGGGCAAACTCATCAAACAAATAAATGCATTTTATATGCAGTAAATCGGGTGAAGAGTTCTTGATCCCAGAGTAAAGACTGGGGCTCAAAAGAAAAACAGAACATTAGGAAAGCCACCAGCATTGGGGTGGTTATTGGAACCATGGAGAAGATGACAGGAAAGAGTCATGCCACTGTATCTCCAACCCGGGTCCCTCACCTCACCCACATTTCAACTTCTCTGGTCACTCAACGCAAGTGTGGGCCCTCTGGTGGTTTCTGGGATCCCTGTTTGCTCTCTGTGAGCTGAGCATACTCTTCTATCCTGACAGCCAGTTTTTGCTCCTGGGCCGCCCAAAGGGGCAGTCTGGCAGAAACACCCATATATTCCACTCAAAGCCTTTCTGGGGAAACTGAATCCAGGACCCCATGAATTCAAAGCAAACACTCTACCACTGAGCTATATCCCCGGCCCTGTTCAGTGCCTTTCATTCCCTTACTACCTCCCCTGCCCTCCAATTTTTTTTTTCTTTTTTTTGCTTACTCCGAGTTTTTCTCTTCCTCCAGTCAGGCTGAAGGTCACCATCGATGGCTGCAAAGATTGGGTAAGGCAGCAGGCCTTCTTCCACTTCTTTCTTTATGCTGGACAAATTGGAGTCCTGCAGCTATGAAGGGAAAGTACCCAGATTGAATGGGGTCAAAGCACAAGGGTATAGTTTAGTCTCCCCAAACTCGATGGGATCTGAGTACATAGTGCACCTAGTTCTGGAATATTCTTTCTTTCTTCTTCATCTATGAAACCCATTTCCACATGTGTGGAAGTCAGAGGACAAGGTGAAAGAGTCAGTTCTCCTTCCACCGTGTGGGTTCCAGGGATCAAACTCGGGTCTTCAGGCTTGACCGCAGGTGTCTCGACAGTCCACTATTCGTGCTTCTCAGTGTAGAGAACAGACGGAGCTCATCTACAGAGGAAGGTGGGGCACCCTCAAGGGATGAGAGTGGATAGGAGTCAGAGAGACCCCTGCAGAGGAAAACAGTCTCACGGGCCAAGAGTGAAGAGAGAGATCATGTCCCTATTCATCTGGCAGCATTAGATCCCCTTCAAGCAATAGTTCTCATTTGCCTCTGCCTCCAGGTGCCGACCACCACCACTCTGTTCTTCATGTCTGTGAGTTTTGCTATCTTAGATGCCCCGGAGAAGTGGAATCATGTGACTGGCTTGTGCCACTTAGCATTACTGAAGGGGATAGTTGTCATGCAAAGTAATACCATCCACCTCACAAATAAAACATACACATACACACACACACACACACACACACACACACACACAGGCGCGCACGCGTGCACACTCGGGAAGGAACACAAGGAATTTCTATAGGGGATGAACGCTTAGTACTTTGATCATGAGATAGTTCACAGGTAAGTGCATGTGTCCAAACTCATCAAAATGTGTTTGAAATATATATATGTATGTTCAACTGTGTGCATATCAGTTATACCTCAAAAATCTTAAAAAACAGTAAACTGTGAGAGGGAGGGTGAGGGAGAGAAGCAGGGGAAAGAGAGATGACAGAGAGGGGGCTAGAAAGATGGCTCAGAGATTAAGAAAACTTGCGGAGGACTAGGGTTCAGCTTCCAGCTCACAATTGTCTGTTAACTCCAGTTCCAAGGGATACAGTGCCCTCTTCTGGTCTCCATGTGCACTGCATGAACGTAATGTACATCCATAAATGCAGGCAAACACTCATATACAAATAAAGTTAAAAATAATCTCTAAGAGAGAAAGGAGGGACAGAAAGGAGAGTGAGAAAGGGAAGAGAAGGGGATGATAAGAGGAGAAAACCAAATGCACTGTAGGTTCCTGCTCTACTTTGACAGTTCTTAACAGCACCTGTTCCCCTAGAACCCACAGTCTGATAGAAATTCTAACAGCATCATTCAAAACTTCCATTTTCTCTCTTTTTAGTCCTGTCTCACAATTCAGGCTGTGTCTTTCCCTCTCGTTTCTAAGAATGGGACAATGTAAAAAGAAAAAAAGAAGAAGAAGAAGAAGAAATCCACTGAAGAAAGAACTCAGTTGGGGTTGAGTTCCCACTGTCATCCTGACTCTCCTATGAGGAACGCACCCATGATGAGTTCACCCCACAGGCAGTCACAGGCGTTTGGATGACAGCAGCCATCTGCTCGGAACAGAGCTGACCAGGTGTGCTCAGACAACCTGGGGCTGGATCCTGGAGCCAGCTGGTTAGAGGGTCTGGAGGTGACCTCAGTGGGACTCTGGGCCTGGGGAAAACTTTTCCCACTAAAAACATGGAGATGCAGAGAACTCTAGTCTTTCTGGGGTGAAGAATAAAATATTAATACAAGGAGAGAGAAAAGTAAATGCAAGAAAAGAAATGGACAAGGACAGAGATGGGAAGAACAGGTACCTCGGAGCCTCTTGCCTTTGGGTGGTCCTAGATGTTCCTGACAATTTCTACTTACTTTACTGCACAAATGAGTCACAGGCTGACTCTTCTACTCACAACCAATCAACCCTGGCATCTTTTTAGTCTTGAGGTAAAAGTTCCAAGTGCCCAGATTTGGAAGAGCTGAAAGAGGATATAGGTCAAGCCTTTCGGGACCCCACATCCTCTGCTGGGAATGACTTACCTCTCTGGTTTGCCTAGAAACAACAAAATAGGCCCAAAAATCAGTCATGGAGTAGTTCTCCCTCCTTGCTGCCTGTCCGGCTTTCTTCAGGCTCTCTCCAAAGTGCCACCTATTCTGCTCATATCCATGCTTCAGCTCCTCTTCCATCCCTTCCATATTCCCACTGTTGATGTAGAATGAAGACAATGCCCTGGGGGCAGAGAGAAGAAAAGGACTGAGGATCAGAATAGTGACCCAAGAATTCCATTAACTCTGACTGTGTCTCTCATGTGACAAAACAGGGAAATAATGGTTATTCATAAAGGAAATTCGGTATGGCAAACAAGGACTCGCACGGCCTCTCTGTGATTCTCCTATTTAACGGATAGGACAAGAGAGCAAGATAGAAGAAATCCATCATGATTTAATGTTCGCCCCCAGACCAGACTGCTACCCTGCCCATCATACAGACACAGTCAGGCGCCTACTAAGAGCACGGTCTGTGAAGATCTAGTTAATGTCTTTCCAAGTACAAGGATCTCTAACCTGGGGAAGTGGGTTTACACTTTAGAGGGTACGGATAGACACACATCCTGCACCCCCAATTGCTTCCATGATGGGGAATCAGAGAGACTGACTGCAGGATCATGCTGAAACCTCCCTCTGAGACCTATAAGAAGGAACCTGACCCTATCATATGAGTCCTGACTCCTTTTCAGGGTCCCCACCATGCTGTCTGTCTCATTGTTGGATCCTGAATTCTGTTGTTACCTATGTGTTGATGGCATTAATAACTGGTGGTCTGAGTGAGAATGTCCTTCACAGATTCATGTATTTGAACTTGGTCCCCAGTGGCTGGCACTGTTTGTGGAGGTTTTGAAACCTTCAAGGGGTAGACACTTGCTGTGAAGTACATCACTGAAAGTGAGCTTTGAGAGTTCACAGCTTCACCCCATTTTCAGTTTACTCTCTCTGCTTTCTGTTTCCATGGAAGACGTAATGTCTCGGCTTCCGGCTTCAGCTGCCTACTGCTATGGCTCTCTCACCACCACAGACTCTCCCTTTGAAACCAGAAGCCCAGATAAACTCTTCCTTATATAGTTACTCTGGTCATCCTATTTATCACAGCAACAGACAAGCAACTAATATAGTAACTTCTGATAAAGTTTTTAACCCCAACAGTCCATCTCAGTGTCGCCCTGAATCCCACCTCTGGAACTGAATCCCAGTGTCCTACATATGACAGGCAGATAGGGGTTTGTTTGGTTTTTTTTCAGATGAAAAAAAG
The DNA here is from genome assembly GCF_949786415.1 of Peromyscus eremicus. NCBI lineage: Eukaryota > Metazoa > Chordata > Mammalia > Rodentia > Cricetidae > Peromyscus > Peromyscus eremicus. The sequence continues at coordinate 194,356,123 of NC_081416.1, forward strand.
TATGTGATGGATAATCACTATTCTCATTTGGTTTCTATTGCTGTGATAAAATGCTGACCCAAACCAACATTCAGAGGAAAGAGTTTATTTGGCTTACAGGCCAAATTATAGTCCATCACTGAGGGAAGTCAAAGCAGGAACTCCAGCACGGCAGGAAATGATGAAGAGTCCATGGAGGAATGCTGGATCTCCATGTCTTTCTCAGCCTGCTTTCTTATACGACCACCAGCCTAAGGGTGGCTGTAGCGTTTACCTAAATTGTAGTAGTGGAGGGACAATCAGCTGACCCTGCTCTCCACGTTTTCCTGGTCCAAAAGTCCCAGAAGTCCCCCTCAGCCCCTCCTTCTCTCTTTCTGTCCCTCTCTCCCCCAGCTTCCTCCGTCTTCCAATAACTCTATGGCTAATCCCTGTCGGCCAGTCGCTGACTCCGTCCGTCCTTGATTCAAGATGACTTTTTTGGCACAGCAGGGTGGCACTGCAAACAAGTCTTCCCAAACGGGTGGCACTGCCTGCAGCAGACTGGGCCCTCACACATCAAACATTAACAAAATGCCCTCACAGACATGTCTACAGGGCAACCCATGGAGAAAGTTCCTCAGGAGGTTGCCTCTTCCCAGGTGACTCTGGTTCACGTTGAGTTGCCGAAGATACCAACCAGCACAATCGCCTTCAGAATTAGCCATCAAAAGGAACAACAGGGTCATTCTCAGTTTAGAGAGGCAGAGAGAGGCTAAGTGCCTTCCTCAGCACCACACAGGTATTGAAAGGGAACTGGATTTATCTTCAGATAGCCTACCATCTTCGTGCTTTTTATTGTCTTTATCTGATCTTAGATGAACAGACTGATAACATGCCTAGATGGGGAAAGGTTTTCAAATGAGAACTCCTTACCAGTTCCTATAAAGAAATTTGATACCAGCTGGTTCATTCAGTATTTTTTAAAATTTGTATCTGTGTATGTGTGTATCTGCAGGAATATGCATGCACACACCAATGCAAGTGCCCATGGCGACACAATGAACCCTCATTTCCTCCAGTCACATTTGTCAAGTGCCTTTTTAATTTATTTTATTGAATGTGTCTCTGTGTGTGTGTGTGTGTGTGTGTGTGTGTGTGTGTGTGTGTACGTGTGCTTGCGTGCGCATCTGTATGTACACGTGTGTGAGGGTGCCCATAGAAGCCAGGAGAGTGTCATCCTTTGCAGCTAGAGTGATGGGTGTTGTGAGCCTCCTGAGGTGGGTGCTGGGACCCAAACTCCAGTTCTCATGACTGAGCAGCAAGTGCCCTTAACCACTGAGCCATGTCTCCAGCCCCGTTTATTGGATATTTCTGACACAGCAATGATTAAAAAGTAATTAATACAGCATGTGATTAATATAATTAGAAATTGGTTCTCCATTCCATTTCATTTTATTAACTTCAATTTAAACACTGCCATTCTATTCCATTAGTGGGAAGCTGAAACACATGAGAAATAAGCTTCTGTGACCTCCACATAGATGAGGTGGCACACATGTGCTCGATAAATAAACACGATAGAAAATATTTAAAATAAAATGTGTATCGGTTTGCAAAGACTTGGTCTGACAAAAGGAATGGCAAGTAGCTGATTAATTACATAATGAAATAAATACTCATGAAGGAGAGTCATTTTTCTTTTGGGTGAGGCCACGGGTAAGTCTCCTATATCCCACAGGATGATCCCACACCAATGTGCATATGGTAATACTAAATGGACTGAATCATAATTTTAAAACATGGGGGGATATGAAGTTGAGAGGAAGCTGTGTTAGGGAGGGCCTTGGGGGAGTAGGGAATGGATATGATTAACATACACTATATAAACATATATATACATATATAATCTTTAAATACCTAAAAAAAAAACTACTATTAAAAGAGGAAATGCACCATTACAATTAATGTCACTGTATCCTTTTACTTTTTAATGGGGCTTTTAGAAAATCAGAAGGAACAGACATGACTCAAGTTATATTTCTATTAGTTAGCTCCATCTGGATGCTTTCCCTGTCACAGCAACCCAGTAAGATTAGAACTGTAATCTTCCTAACAGTCCAGGAGATGGAGGCACACAGACGTGACAGCTGGGCTTAGACCAGCCCTAAATGACTCACTGTAGGAGTTGTGTCAACACTGTTGGGCTGCAAGGCCCACCTCCTATTCCCCTACAAGCAACAACACCATGCTTAAGCTTTGAGAAGTCTGTAATTTCTATTTCAATAGCGCCCCCTGCAGTTGTGACAGAGGAAGTATGGCTCAATCCCAAGCAACACAGGAATGATAGTAGACATGATGGGGTGTGTGTGTGTGTGTGTGTGTGTGTGTGTGTGTGTGTGTTCTCATGCACGGGTTAAAAGGGGTGCACCTGTGGGTTGGAGAGATGGCTCAGTGGTTAAGAACACTAGCTGTTCTTCCAGAGGACCCAGGTTCAATTCCCAGCACCCACATGGCAGCTCACAACTGTCTGTAACTCCAGTTCTAGGGAATCTGGCATCCTCACACAGACATACTTGCCGGCAAAACACCAGGGCACATAAAACAAAAATAAATAAATTTTTAAAAAAGGAGTGCACAGGCACTTATATGTGCATGCATATGAAAGCCAGAGGGCAATATTAGGTGCTATTCCTCAGAAGCCATCCACCTCGTTTCTGAGACATGGTCTCTCATGCTGTGACCTTTTAATACAGTTCCTCATGTTGAGATTCCCCAGTCATAAAATTATTTTCATTGCTACTTCATAACTGTAATTTTGCTACTGTTATGAGTAGTAATGTAAATATTTTTGGAGATAGAGGTTTGCCTGTGGCCCACAGGTGGAGAATCTCTGGCCTAGAATGTGGGAGATACCAATCCATGGCCTGAATAAAAAAGTGTCATGACCAGAAAGTGTCAGATCCCCTGAAGACAGAGTTACAGGTGGTTGGTTGTAAAGCCACCTGACATGGGTGCTTGGAACTGAACTCAGGTCCTCTGGAAGTGAAGTGAATGCCATCTCTCTAGCCCCTCTTTCTGCTTCTACAATGAAGATATAACGTGACCGGCTGCCTCAAGTTCCTGTTGCCATGCCTTCCTCAACATGATGGATCATATTCCCTCAAACTGAGCCAAATAAACTCCTTCTTCCTTAAATTACTTTTGCTGAGTATTCACCACAGCAATGAGAAAAATAATTAATCCAACAAGTGTGTCTCTGAAGGAGCTGCCTCACCACTAAGTGCTACATTTCTGCCATCTGTTACCTCCACCTATCATTCATTCTCCACGCCATTAGTTCAAAAGCTTGTGTAGCTTTATCTGTTACTGAAAAGGTACCAACATTGAGTAACCATGTCTGCCCTGGGCTTGGAATCAGGTTGTCAGGCATGAGTGCTTCTGAGCCCTTTGGAATAAGAAAGTACATAGATTTAACACAATAATCTCTCATAAAAACTAAAAGATCATAAGGGGTTATATTTCGCCCACCTAAAGTGTAAACACTGCCCTTGAACTTGAAACTGCTAGAAAAGGGGCAGCAGAAGGTAAAAAGTGGGTGGGGAAATTTGGAGTAATAGAGAGGTCAATATGATCAAAGTATACTATATGCACTACAGAAATGTAGCAAAGCCCCTTCTGTTGTACAACTGATAGACTATTTCAAAGAGAACTTTGGGCCTGGGGAAATGGCTGAGTAAGTAAGAGTGCTTGCTATGCAAGCATGGGGACCTGAGTCTGAATCCACAACACTCATGAAAAAAATAGGCATGGCATCTCCTGTAATCGGATTGGTAACTACCCCAATTGTCACCAGAGAGCCTTCAACTATAGCCAAGCACTGGGCTGAGCTCGGGAATCCTGTTGAAGAGAAGGAGAAAAGGAAAGATTGGACAAGCCAGGGGGGTCAAGGTCATCACAAAAAAAACCCACAGAAACAACTAACCTGGGCTCCTAGGAGCTCACAGACTCTGGACCAACAGCTAGGGAGCCTTCATGGGGCCAACCTCAGCCCTCTACATATGTGTGACACTTGTGTAGCTTGATCTACTTGTAGAACAGGAAGTAGTAGTAGTCCTTCTGGTGGGAGCAGGGTCTGCCCATAACTCCTTGGCTGGCTTCCAGGAACCTATTCTTCATACTGAATTGCCTTGCCCAGTCTTAATAAAAGGGAAGGAGCTCAGTCCTACCTCAACTTGATATGCCAAGCTTTGATGACACCCATAGGAAGCCTGCCTCTTTCTGAACAGAAACATAAGATTGGATTGGAGGTGGGGGTGGGGAGAATGGGTGGAGAGGAGGGAGGAGAAACTGCAGTCAGGATGTAAAATAAATTAATAAATTTAATTAATAATTTTAAAAGGTAGGCATGGATGAACATGCCTGCACCTCTAGCACTGGAGAGCAGAGACAGGTGGATCCTACAGCCAGCCTAGCCAAAACTGTGAGCTTTAGGCTCAGTAAGAGGCCATGTCTCAGGGCAATAAGGTAGAGACCAACGAGGAGGACACTTGATATCTGTCTTGCCCTGGCCACTGCAGGCCTCCACAGGAACATGCATAACCCAACACCCTCACACGCAGCAGTAAATCTGTGGGTGAGCCTGTGAAGGTGTTTATCAAGACATTTAAATGACATGAGAAGACACCCTGAATGTGATCACACCATTCCCCAGGCTGGACCCAGGCGGAACAAAAGGAAGCTGAGCTGATCATCATCACACCTCCCTCTCTGCTTCGCAAAGTGCCCTTAATGCCATGACAGACACTGCTCTCAAGCTGAGAACCCAAGGAAACCTTTCCTTTGTTAAGTTGCTTTTTGTCAGGTATTTCGTTACACCAAGAAAAGTGAAAATACATCAGTGCACAACAAATCCATATGCTGAAATATCACGCCATACAACATAAAATACACAATTATTATCTGTCCATTTAAGAAACGGAAAATAAAAGACAGCAGCACGCATTTGGTGTCTGGAGGAAGATGCTCTCATTCTGATATTAGAAAACATGGCACACCCTTCCATACCCACACATAACACTTACCAAGTGGACCCGGAGACCCCTGCGAGGTATGTGATAGCATCCAACAGGCCAAGTTCTTTCATTTCACTCAGTACCCCAAGATAAGCGATGTGGGCCCGCAGCCCCCCACCAGAGCCTAGGACAGCAATGACTGGAGCCTGGACATTAGAGGAAGGACAATTAGAACCAGTGGACAATGTAAGGAACAGGAGGGTATCCAAGGTAAGGTGACAGCTGCCCCATGTCGCTGCTCTACCAGAGTAAGTTCGTTCCTGTGCTCTTCCTGCTCATCCTGGACAAGTTGAGCTGCAAAGCCTAGGGTCAGCAGAGGTAATCCTACCAGTATGGCACCTCACTCCCACTTACCTGCTCAGCTTTTGCAGAGCCTCCAACACCTTGGGGCTACGTTTGTTCACAGATGACTTCTCTTCTTCCTGGAGTCCAGTGGCAAAGTAAACCCCAGAGCTTCCCAGGACAAAGAAAAACAGGAAACATCAGGAATTTTGCAGTAAGTAAACACAGAAATTAGCTAGAATTCTGTCCTCCAAAGAGCCATCTACCAGTTGCAGGTTGCTTAGGAGCAAATGTGGTCAAGGGCTCTAAGTTTAAGGTGTATATCAGCTACTGAAAACATAAAGAGCAGCCAAGGGCCAGCCAAGATGGGTCTGCAGGTAAAAGTGCTTGCCAACAAGTCTGATGAGCTAGCTGAACCACACAGTAAAGGGAGAGAACTTGTCTTCTGACCTACACATGTGCTGTGGTACATGTGTGCAAGCATACATGCATGCATGCATTCACACACATACATGCAAATAAACAAATTAATTAATTAAATGTAATTGTTTTAAGAGGGCTCAGCAATTAAGAATGCTTAATGCCAACAGCCAGGAACTGGAAACAACCTAGATGTCCCTCAACCGAAGGATGGATAAAGAAAATGTGGTCCATTTACATAATGGAGTATTACTCGGCAGTTTAAAAAAAAACATCATAAAATCTGCAGACAAATGGATAGAAGTAGAAAAAAATCATCCTGAGTGAAGTAACATAGACACAGAAATAAACATGAAATATACTCACTTATAAGTACATATTAGCTGTTAAGGATATTCACACTATAATCCACAGACCCAGAGAGCTAATTAAAAAAGAAGGGCTCGGCCGGGCGGTGGTGGCGCACGCCTTTAATCCCAGCACTCGGGAGGCAGAGCCAGGCGGATCTCTATGAGTTCGAGGCCAGCCTGGGCTACCAAGTGAGTCCCAGGAAAGGCGCAAAGCTACACAGAGAAACCCTGTCTCGAAAAACCAAAAAAAAATAAAAATAAAAAAAATAAAAAAGAAGGGCTCTAGTGAGGATGCATGGATCTCCCTGGGAAGGAGAAATAGAACAGATTTTGTGGGTGGGCTGGCAGCAGGTGGGGATGGGAACGGGGGGAATCAGGTTGGAGAGGGGTGGACAAAGGAAGAGAATATAGGAGAGACTATTAGAATTGGGGGGCACTTGGGGGCAATTTGGAAACCTAGTGCAGTGGAAACTTCCTAGAATCTACAAGGGTGACACCAGTGAGGACTCCTGGTAATGAAAGATACAGAGTCTGAACTGGTCATCTTCTATAACCAGGCAAGGCTTCCAGTGGTAGAACTGCAACCCAGCCACAAATCCTTCAACCTACAACCTGTCATGCCCACAAGATGTGCTGGGCAAGGGTGGCTCAGAACTTGTGGGAGTGGCCGACAACTAACTGGTCTAACTTGAGGCCCAAGCCATGAGAGGGAGACCATGGCTGACACTGTCTGGATGGCCAGAAGCCAGAGGCTGAATAGTCCAGAGACCTAGGATAGAACTTAGAACTAAACACATCTGGCGGAAAAAAAAAAAGTCAATGAAATTATTCCTAATGATATTCTGATATTCTGCTATACTCATAGATTGGTGCCTAGCCCAGTCATCATCAGAGGTATTTCCTCCAGAAGCTGATGGGAACAGATGCAAAGATCCACAGCCAAACATTAGGTAGAGCTCAGGGAACCCCAATGGAGATGAGGGATTGCAGGAGCCAGAGAGGTTGGAGATAACAGAAGAACATGGCCCACAGAATTGACTAAACAGGGTTTATACGTTTATGCCTCACAGAAACTGAGGCAGCAATCACAGAACCTGCATGGGTTTGAGCTAGGCCCTTTGCATATATGCTGTGGTTGTTTAGCTTGGGGTTTCTGTGGGACTCCTAACAGTGAAAGTGGGGGTATCTCTGACTCTTTTGCCTGCTCTTGAGACCCTTTTCCTTCTCCTGGGTTGCCTCATCCAGCCTTGATATGAGGGTTTGTGTCTAGTCTTATTGTATCTTGTTCTGCTGTATTCAGTTGCTATCCCTGGGAGGCCTACTCTTTTTTAAAAGGAAACTGAGGAGGAGTGTATCTGGGGAGAGGGGAGATAGGGAGTAGGGGTACTGGGAGGAGTGGAGGGAGGGAAAACTGTATTGGGATATATTATATGAGAGAAGAATTTAAAAATAAAAAAAAAGAATGTTTGTTGCTCTTCCAGAGGGCCCAAATTCAGTCCCTAGCTCTTATATCAGGCAGCTCACAACTGCTTATAACTCCAGCTCCAGAGGATCCAACACCCTCTTCAGGCATCCAAACATACACATAAAAACAAACCTTAAAAAAATTTCAAAGGGCACACAATATCTCATCAATAAATTTTGTCATGACATGCTCAAAATTCAGGATATAATGACTACAAACACCTGGTGGTCCTCAGTATTTTCAGGGTCTGCTTATGCAAATTCAGTGACCCTCTAAGGAACTTACAGCTCCACTAAAGAGGCAAAGACATTTTCTGGCCACTATCCACTGAACAAGACAGTGGAGCACCTGCTCCCACAGAACTGGCACTTACTGGGTACTGAAAGTGACTTAAAAAGGCCAAGAGGATGTGTAGGTCTCTGAAGATACCATGATATCTTACACAAGAGACCAGAGCACCTAGGGATATAGGTGTGTGCAGGAGGTCTAGTGCTGGTCTGGGTTCAATTCTCCACGGATACTAAAGAGTGGCTGCATTTATGCTCTTAACAGCATGGCAGAAAACAGTTCAGTGGTTCTCAAAAATGCTTGGCAAAAGCTGGCATGGTGGCTTATGCCTGTAATCCCAGCACTTAGAAAATTGAGATAAGAGGATGTTGACTGAGGATCAAGGCCAGCCTGGGCTTCACTGTGATGCTTGATCTCAAGAAGGCAAAAGAGAAAGGTAGGGACATGACTTATTCAGTAAAATGCTTTCTGGGGAAGCAAGAAGATTTGAGTTCAATCTCTAGCATCCAGGTAACAAAGCCAGGCACAGCAATGTGTACCTATAACCCCAACTCTGGGGAGGGGAGGCTAAGACAAACCCAGGGACTTGCTGGCCATCTCGTCTACCTAAATCCATGAACAGCAAGTTCAGCATGAGACCCTATCTCAAAAAATAAGGTGACAATCAATTGAGAAAGATATTTGATGTCAATCTCTAAGGTGCACACACACACACATACGCAGCCAACAAACAGAATTGCTGTATATCCCAGAAATTTCACTCCTATGTATATAATCCAAAGCATTTAAAGCAGGTATTCAAACAAAACTTTGTACACTAACCTACACATGTTGTTCACAATAACCAACAGGCAAACAAACCCCGTTGTCCATCAAGCGATGAACACACAAACAAAACATGATCTAATTGAGTGATGGTTTATCACTCAGTAATGGAAAGGTTCCTGTACATACTACATTGTAGATGGCCCTTTCAAAGGAAATTCTAAGTGACAGAGACAGACACAAGGTCATATTATATATAACCACCCTAAGTAAGACATCGAGAATAGGATCTAACACACAGTTACAGGAAGCAGGTCAGTAGCTGCCTGGGGCTGGAGAGGGGGAGAAATGGAAGAGATGATTATTGGGTGGAGAGTTTCCTTTTGGGGTGCTAAAAATATTCTGAAATTAGACAGAGGTGGAACTTGAACTTCCCTGAAAATGTGATAATTGCTACTGAATTTGTTTACTTTCAAATGGTCAAGACGGTAAATTTATATTACATGTTTTACCCTAATAAAAAATTAAGTAGTTAAGAAGCTAAACTTCACCTGTTTGGGGGATCAATATGATAGCATTTGCCTCCAAGTCTGATGACCTGCGTTTGATTCCTGGGACCCACATGGTAGAAGGAAATTATTCCCATAGGTTGTCTTTTGACTTCCACATATATACAATGGCACATGCACACCCTTGACATACACATACACACACACACACACACAAAATGAATGTGATAAAAACATTAAAAGTTAAATTACACCTGCGACTCACCGTATATGTGTATTGGATGGTTGTGGTTTGGAAGACTCTTCAGGGTTCATCTTCCCAAATTCTTCAACTACTTTTAATGTCGCTTTTTTCCTGTGGCACAGTCACGTCCTTCTTTGTGGTGAGTTGATGGAGTTCTGAGTTCAGTATTGGTTCTGGCTGTGGTTTCTGTGGAAATGAACTTTGATGAATATTCCTTAAGGCAGGCAGCTCAGTCTACCAGTGCAGCCTTGCTTGGTAGTGACTATCTGATAAATGTCATGTCATGGATTGAATTCAAATAGCCATTTTAAAAAACTGAGGTGGGGCACAGAAAAGAGTAATTAGGACCTTGTGGCAAGTTTGTTGAAAGCCTTTGAGACGGTTTTCTGGCTTTGAACCAGATGTTTTTGTCTCTTCAGCCATTGGCTCCTCAGCCCAGGAGGGCAGTGGTTCATTCAAACTGAGGTTATTGATATGGCTGCTGATAGGATGAGGCTAAGCTGAAGGACAAAGACATATTGTGAACACACTACCTTCCTGGAGAATAGCCCACGTTTCTCCTGCCCCTACTCTCCACCCTTAACTTGGAGACTTAAAAGATCAGACTCCCTGGTGGACGCTGGGGAAGAGGCTCCATGTGACTACAACTCCACTATTGAAGGGCATTGAGTCCTAGGGCTAGCTGTGACTCCTTGTCCTATCCCAATCTAGAAATTCCTTACTTCTGAAAGGGCTTAGATGTTTCAAGTCCTTGTAGAGGTTGCTAGAAGACGGGCTGAGAGGCCTGACACCTGTACCTCTCCAGCTTCCCCATACAGGGTCATCTACCAAAGACTCCTCCATCCTGTGGGATGAACTCATGAAAAGAGCTAAATTCCATCAGACAATATTAGCTCTGGGGAAGGAAACTACCAGTTGAGAGTTGCTATTGCCAGTGATTATCGGTGGTGGTACGATTTACAAGCCCAACACAAGAATTGCTTTTCCTTTCACTGTCCTGGGCTCGCCTTTATTCTATTGACCCTGTTCCATCCCTGTATTACCTGAATTTTTCCAGCAACTTAGCTGGTAGCTGTTGTCCCCAGCAAGGACCCAGCTGCCTCACCGTCAGTGTGTCAGAGTACAAACAGCTTCAATGACACAAACACATACAAGAGGAAGTTTGGTAAAAAGGTTTTGGTACTTACAGACCCCAGGGAGACTCCACAAGCCTCCAGCACAGAGGGAAGATATATGGGAAAGAGTGGCAACCAGCAATATATACTGGGGGACTAGGTCGTGGGTTACTTCAAGTTATCAGAGAAATGCCTGGGTGGTGCATTTAAAGGAAACCCAGCCTGTGGAGGGAGAGGAGAGGGGTGCTTTCTAGTTTTTATCTATGTTGCAAGCTGGCACCCTATGGGTGTGGTAAACGACTACCTGGAAACTATCAAAAGGGACCTACCTGGAAATCTTGTTCCTGGTATTAAAGTCGATTATTAAAAACAAGTAGAAGCATAAGCACTCATGCTTGAACTATGTTTTTTTTTTAATGAAGTTTTTATATTCAGTTGCTCAAAGAACATACAGGTTCTCCCACTTCTACCCCTGACTTCTCTGGTTTATCAAAACATTATTGGATTTGTATTCAGGTTTTATTAAAGCTTTCAATTCCCCCACCCAGCTTTTCTGGGACAATAAAAACTTATAAACTTAAGGTGGAAATACGTTATTTTTGTTATAGTTGCCAGCGAAACTGAGATTACACTTTCTATTAATAAACTTTGTTCTTTTAGACATGACAGGGAAACTGCACCCATGAAATCTCGATGAAATGGTTGTCCAAACAAGGCTTGCATAATGAAAACTCTAGTTAACATGTAAATATGGATGGGGGAAATCTCACATGGCCCCATCCCTTGATGAAGTGCTATAGGCAATATTAACAGCTGCTGAGAGAGAGAAGCAGTCTTCTCAAAGGATGCACCAAATAGGTTATCAAACTCCAAGTTGTCAGCCCTAAGCACTTGTATATACAAGCAACATTAAATGGTGTGTGTGTGTGTTTGTGATTTATGTGACAATAATTATTAAAAAAGAGGTCAACCATTTCACAGAAAGATGCAGCAAGAATTAGAGAGAGAAGATGGAGAGGTGGAAATGATGTAAATACATTATTTACATTAAATTCTCATTTTTAAAAAAGTCCCTGATAGGTTGACCATACTCCAGTGGAAGGCTACAAGTCCATGAACATATGAGCAACACAAATGGGACTTGACGTGTGGGTGAAAATTAAAAAGGACACAAAGTTGGGTGGATAGGGAAGGGAGGATGAATCTGGGAGGAGTTGGGGGAAGGGTGAATATGGTCAAAACACACTGTACAAAATTCCCAAACAACAAAGAGGTTTTAAAAAATAAGTTCTGTTTTTTTGACCATTCCATACGTGCATATAATGTGTTCTGGATCCCTCTTCCCCATCCTTTCATTTCCTTCCCACCCATGCCATCTCCCTTCATTCCTTACAAATCTCCTTCCCATCTGTATTAGTTTTTGCTTTTAGTGTCAGCTACAGAGGAGGAAGGGGCTCACCAGGCCCTACCACTACTCCTGATCTCTTGACAACATTCTGGGAGAGAGGGTGTCACAGTACCCATTGCATACACGTTGTTGAGCACACCAGGCTCGGACAGGTCCCAGCTCAGGGCCACATGGACTCTGTGAGACTGTGTCTGATTCGGCCCTTCTGCCCTCTCCTCTCCTCCTCTCTGTTGATGCCCCCACCATTAAACATCACTCATTCCATCTCACTCTCTGGTGCTCTCTCTCCTTCCCCGTCTCTCTCCGTCCTTCCCCTTTTGACCTTGGTAATGCCTTGCTCCTCACAGCCATTCTCTTGGTAGCTCTCTCAGCATCTGCCCTGTTCCTACTTTCTTCCTTCTTTCTCCCATCTCTGTTCCGTATTCAACAGAACCCCGAGAAAAATACAGACCTGAGACCAAATGCTGGCTCCAGTGACCCAGTGATAAACCACAAGTCCCTGCCTCTTACGGTTTCCAGGCGAAATGTCACCACAGGCTCCTGTTTTTCAATATTTGGTTCCCAGCTGATGCCACTGTTTTAAGAGTGTGTGGAACTTATAGGACATGGGACCTAGCTGGAGGATGTAGGACCACCATGGTGGGTCTTCCACACTGCAGGCCAGCATCCCTTCTGGTCTAGCTCTGTGCTTATTGGGAAGATTAACAAGCTGCACAGTGAATTCCAGCCCCCTATGACGAGGTCACAGCATCATGCCTTCCCTACCATGGTGGGTTCATATCCTTAAACAATGGGCCAAAGAAATCCTCTCCTTCTTAATTTGCTTCTGTCACAGCTATGAGAGATACAGTCTTTGAGTTCAGATCCCTCATCTTGACAGTAGGCAAATGACTATGACATTCAAATGACAATGTGGAGCCTGTCCTAGGAGACAGCAGCACGCTAAGAATGGCCCCCACCCCATTGCTCCAATCTCTCCTGTTCACTTACTCTTCTGTTTTATTTCTCTTCCTCTCTCCTCCTTACTCTTGGCCAAACACAGCAACTACAGAGGTGACTTGTAATTGCAGAACAATGTTACTCCCTGTTAATCTCTGCAGAAAATGGTTACTTAACTCACCAGGGTCAGAGGGCCACTGCCTGTAGATAAGGACGTTACTCCATTAATTCTGCAAAAAAAAGGTTACTTAACTTGCCAGGATCTCAAGATCATTGCCTATAGAATGAGGATGTTACTTCATATTAATTTCTCAAAGTCTTGAGGTTATCATCTGTAAATTGCAAACAATGTCATCTGTCTTATGGTGTGTTTACATAAGATATGAGTACAGTCATTTACAACCTACCTTGCATACAATAAGCAACACCTACACGTAAATCATTAATCTTATCAGTTATTACTAGGTGATAGTAAAAGTCAAACATAGAAAATGGATTGTTGTGAAATCTCCCTTCTATTCTCTGCTTACTTGGTTTTTGGGTTTTTGTTTTGTTTTGTTTTGTTTTGTTTTGTTTTGTTTTGTTTTGTTTTGTTTAAGGCAGGGTTTCTCTGTGTAGTCCTAGCTGTTCTAGAACTCCACTCTGTAGACCAGACCAAGCTGGCCTCAAACTCAGAGATCCACCTGCCTCTGCCTCCCAAGTGATGGGATTAAAGGCGTGCGCCACCACTGCCCAGTCTCTCTCTTATTCTTAAGAACCTACATTTTCTTTTCCTACAGGAAATGTATTACTGCTTTTCTCATGTCCTTCCAGAATTAACATGGAAATTAACAAATAGCAAATGTATAACACTATAATATACATACATACACACTATACATACACACTATATGCAAATACACATTACCTATACGCACTATATGCACATGTATTTGCTATGTATACACTATACACATTTACCACACATACTACATATGTATACTATATATACACACATACATACTACACATGTACACATACTATAAATGTAAACTATACATATTATTTACATATATTCTACACATATACATACCATATACACATTTATACACACACATATACAATGATATATACACCTCCTGCATATTTACATCTATATTATATGGACATATACCACATCTACACTATATACTTACATATATACTAAATGTACATACATAGATATACTATACATTTACAGGTATATAACATCCATACACAGCCTCATAGAATATATATCACTACATATTTACAGAAATACACTTATATCTGTATTTATAGTGATATATATACATATATGCAAACATATAAACACAAAACACATACACTATTCATTTACATATATACACTATATATATACATATATATCATATATGTGCATATTGTGTGTCTGGTGGTGTGCTAGTACACATTTAACAACTGTCATTCTATAGCAGGAAGATGTTACCTAACTTGACCTCCTGGGGTAGATTATGACCCCCAGTCTGATAACACAGACACCTCACCTGGCAATTGCAAGATGTCAATAGTCAATAATTGCAGCACCTGGCAATTCCCATGGCGTCAGCAGTCGCACCACAGGTGATTTCAAGCTTCCATCATGAGGACTGTGGAATCAGGAAGAGGGGGCAGTCAGAGAGGAGGAAGGAGACCAGCAGGGGCAGGCAGAGGAATGAGGGAGGGGAGGGGAGGAGAGCAACAAAAATTTTGCATAGAAATGTCACAATGAAACACACTGCTTTGAATGCCAATTTTAAAAACTAATTTTTAAAAACATAAACTGTCCCTGAGGGTCAAAGCGATCAGGCTTCAGCCCAGTACCTATGATAACACACACACATACATACACACACACACACACACACACACACACACACACACACACACACATATGAGGTGGGGTGTGGGGGAGAACATACAGGGAATCCATTAGGGGTTTTAAAGTCCTTTTATCCTTAGGCAAGGGAAAGTACAAGAGCTTAGGTTAGGAAATATGGAGGACTGAAGAACTCTAGACGCTTGTCCAGTGGTCCAGAATAGAGTGTGGGAAAACTTGGTGTCTGGTCATCTACTGATTTGGCACAGTCTCAAAGCCTAAATGGGCCTGACAGCTGCCAGTTACTCTTATTTTGGCACCATCCACCATGAAAGGGAGGAAAGAGATCAAAGGCATCCCAGAAATGCCAGTCTGCATTGATAGTTTCAACCAAGCACTCCTCAAATGATTAACCAGAGCTGCTGGTCAAGGGCGGGGTCAGGATTTCTTAGGAAATATGCTCAGCAGTGTTTCATGGCCAAGATCTGAGACTGACACACCCTGACCTCCAAAACCAGCTTTCTGTATTGTCCATTACATGTAAGGAACAACACAAGTGAAGCAAGGGGCTTGATTCGGGTTCTCCCTCGGTCTCATTAGCACTGACACTCTGTTTTCTCCAGGTAAACTCAAGACGTCAGCAACAATGGGATTCCCACCCTGCATCAATGATAGAATGGGACTAATTCCTCCCTTGTCAATCCCAAGAAGTATGTCTCTAGCTTTACATTAGTTTGACACACCTTTCTACTAAATCATTGGAAATATTTATCACTTTCTATAGCTATGAAACCTGGAATTTCCATTCAAATGATTAATGGTGCATTTCTCCTGCTATTTATATGATTTCTTTAAGCCGATTCCTTTGTGATTTTTTTTTCCCATGGTCTTTGCTAAGACTATTCACCAATGCTGTAAGTCCTATTACAAACTAATTATTCAAGATACAAAGTAGAACTCATTTCATAGGTTTTAATGGTGTCCAGGAGCTAGAGGCAGTGATTCCTATTTCTAGCCCCCTCCTTCCCATCATGTTCCACTGCTGCCAACAAAACCTATTCCAAGTATGGGGCATTGTCCAAAGGCAGTGAATATAGAAAGGGCCCTCCTCCTCGGCTTCTTTGCAATGAAAACCTTGAGGCTACATGTCAGCATAAAAAAATAATCTTTTTTTTTTCTAATGGAGTCTCAGATTTTGACAATTTAAAGAAAATCCTGAACAGGAATTCCCAGACACGTTCATTTTCCTGTGTTCCTGACTGCTACCCCACTACAGTCTGGGTCACCAATGTGTCACCCTGTCCATCTCCTCACCTTAAGTACATTTTTGCATTTACTCATCTAATTCTCAAGACCCTTTGTGGTGACTTTTATAACCACAAAATATGGTGTTTTGTCCCCATTTACAGAGAAAGAAAAGAATCAAAGGGAGTGACTTGTCAATATAGCATATTGCCACCTACTCCACATGATCAACACTGTACACCATTCACCCAACTGAAATTTCATACTCACGTCTACTGCAGGCACAATTATCGACTCATATGTAAGAAAACCAGAGTTTCAGTGAGGTCACAGGATTCACCCAAACCCTCCACAGGCAAGCAGCCAAGCCATGTTTCATGAAAGTCAAGAATTCCTGCTCACCCATCGTAGCAAACAAAAGATGGAACCAGCACAGAACCCCTGCAGTTGCAGACACCTGATTTTTGACAAAGATGCCAAAAATATAGAGAAATGGGCTCTTCAACAAACAGTGCTAGAATAACTGTGCTAGAATCCACATGCAAAATAATGAAGCTAGATCCCTACCTCTCACCTTCTACAAAGGTATGTTCCAAATGGATCAGACATCTTTGTAAGGAAAATGAGGCAGAGAAGAGATAGACTCCATCTCAACAGGTGAGACTGCCTTACTGGAACAGCAAGAGGCCCCAGCTTCTCCTAAGGATGAAGGGTGATTGCCTTCACAGGAGCTGGGGGACATGTAGATATACATAGATGCCCATAGCTCTTTTTGTAGTTTGGGAACAGGGTGAGTTGTTTTCAATACGAAAACTTATTATTTCTGCAGATGGAGCTGAACGGTCAGGCTTGGGCTAAGCAATTCTTTGTGGCTTGGGGCTATTGTCTAATACACCCTGACTCAATTCCTCATAACCTGAGGCTATTATCCAACAATCATAAGACCTGAAACTCATGTTAGAGGGAAAAATTAGGGTAATCATTTCAAGGTACAGGGAATAGGCAAGGACATTCTAAGAATTATTCCAGATACTCAGAAAATAATGCCAAGAATTAAAAAACGGGACTGTAAACTTTTAATGCTGTGCATAGCAAAGAGAGTTGAGTGAAAAGACAGCCTGAAGAATTAGAGGAAATCTTTGCTAACTGCACTTCAGATTGAAGAGAGCATCTAAAATACGTAAAGAACTCAAAGAACAAACACCAAGACATCAAACCCAATCAATAAAATGGGCAAATGATATGAACAGTTTTCAAAAGATTAAGTATAAATAACCAAGTAATTAAAAAAAAAGTTCATCACTTGCTATTGGAAAAATACAAATTAAAACTACATTGAATCTACCTCACTCCAATCAAAACAGCAGTCATTAAAGAAACAAGTTAATGATGAGGACTCAAACCAAAGGGAACGTTATCAAGGTCAATAGGAATGTAAATTTGTCCATTTAAAATAAATCAGTGTGGAATTTGAGGAAATTCAAAAAAATAAAAAAATAAAAAATACAGACAGCTCTACCCTAAGACCCAGCTATAACACTCCTAGGAACTTTACCGAAGGGCTCCACAGACACTTGCACATAGTGTCCACTGTATCACTAGTCATAACAGCTAAGTTATGGAACAAGCCTAGGTATCCATCAACAGAGGAACAGATACAAAAAAAAGTGGTATATGTGCACAAAGAAATTTCATTCAGCCATAAAGAGTATGTCAATTGCAGGAAAATGGCTAAAACTCCAGATTATGAGATAAACTCTCAGGTTCATAAAGGCAGTATCACGTTTGTGCTTCTTAGATTTTATATAGGGGAGGGATAAGGAAAAGAGGGGGGGATGGCAGGGTGGGGTAAGAAGAACAAAGTCAAAGTACATCATATGATAGTATGAAAATGTTTTTATGAGTTTTCAGGACTGTATTCAACGAATATATACCAATTAAATAAAGGGCCAGCAAGATGGCTCTGTTGATAAAGGTGCTTTGTTGCCAAGTCTAATGACCTGGGTTCATCCCCTGGGCCCCAAATGGTAGAAAGAGAGAACTCCCCCAAGTTGTCCTCTGACTTCCCCATGTATGCTATGGCATGCATACAAATAAATGAATATAGTAAAAATAGGTTCTGCTCTCCATGGCGGGGCGGGGCGGGGGAGGGGGGGCACAGAGAGTGAGACTAGACTCAGGCCAGAACATTGAATTATCGTTTTCAAAGAAATGCTTTAAAAGCATTCCCAACTTAAACTAGTGTTGACCCAGCAACTTTCTAAAAGCCAGATAATGGCAGAGTGTAGTGGTGCATTCCTGTCATCCCAGCACTAAGTAAGCAGAAGGGTTATAAGTTAAGAAGCCAGCCTGGGCTACACAGCAAGCCCAACTAAACAAAACAAAACCAGACAATGGGCCACCCTCACTCATGTCAATAAGCACAAACCTGAACGTCTACTAACTCGTCATCCTCCAGGGACCCCGTTTCCACAGCATCCTGTTGATTCCTGAACCTGACTGCCCCTGACCATTGATTCCTAATCTCCTTGCTTCCCTGGACCCAAATGAGGTCAGTGTTTACTAGCCAGCCCGTTCTGTTTTCCTGTGATAGCTCTACAGTCTTCTTTCAGCTTCTGAATGCAAAAGTAAAGCTCCTTCTGTCGTCAGGGAGCTTCTAACTCTGGTGGAAGGAGGGCATAACCTCTGCTATCTTGCTTGGGAGAAAACTGGCCTGAGAACAGTCACCACATACCCCTAACTTGTCACATACTGGGTGTTCCTGGCAGCAACCTGAGCTGTTGCTTTGATTCCATTGCCAAGGTAGCAGGGAACTTGCAGGCAAGCTGTTGGGCAGTATGCCCAGTGCAACCATTTCTTCATGGCAAGCCATGATAAGGGGCAGTGAAGGATAAGCTCCAGATAAAGGAATGGCACTTGGAAACAGATACTGCTCCCAACAACTATCTTTGCTACCCCTTGGACTCTCAGGCAGCTGGCAAGCTCACTTATTTTTTTTTTTATTAAGAGATTTTTCTATTCATTTTACATACCAACCAGATTCCCCTCTCCTCCCTCCTCCCACCCCCCAGCCTTCCCCCTAACCCACCCTCCCAAGGCAAGGTCTCCCATGGGGAGTCAGCAGAGCCTGGTATATTCAGTTGAGGCAGGTCCAGGCCCCTCCTTCCTGCATCAAGGCTGTGTAGTGGTCCAGGAAGCCCATAAAGCATATCTTCAGGTCGGCATTTATATCATAGCACATAGGAAGTCCTCGGGGTTTGAGGGCACCAGCCAAATCTCAATCCACTACTTGCTAACGGAGGTTTATAGCAAGCAACAGTATCCTGATGAGGGTAAGGTTTTCTTTTATTAAAAGACATAGGAAATAATTGTACCAATAGAATAGCTTCATGGGAGGGGGTGGATGAAGTTATGCATGAGACATTTAAGACTAAATCTGACTCATTTCACATCCATATGGAAAAATGTGGTGAGTTCCACTCACAGTTGGGTGATTTAAAAAACTCCTTCCCAGCATAAAACACTTCCTAGCAACCTTAGCAGCAGGTGTAATCACGTGACTGAGATCTGGTCATTCTGAGTCACCTTGAATTAGGAACGCTGCTTCCAGTTCTTCAACCTCCCATGATGCCTTCTGACATAATACCTAAACCACTGTTCTATAATCTTCCCACCTAGATAGGCTGTGACAACTTTTGAGCTGAGCAGGATTTCACTCTCTGGGGAACATTCATGTGCCCACTGCTCACCCAACTCCAGGCTTGTTTCTTCAGTGTCCACATCCTCTAGACATCAGCATGACTCCTTCCTTGTAGACTTGATTGTAGCAGGTTCCATATTCTCATAGGTGCACACAAGGCCCTCCTGGCATACTTACTGTGAATATGTGCCTGAAGCAGATAGCCCAAACAATCCTGTCTCACCCACCCCACCCCCCTGGGCCCCCATCACCCAGACAGTAGAGCCCAGTGCCTCAGAACCTTCACCTGTTAAATGTAGATCATTTACAAACTAGTGGAGCTCACTGGTGAGAATATGCGAGGGAAATCACTAGCAAGGCAGGAAGGCCAAAAGCCCCTTGGTTCAGGCTCAGGCTTGCACAACTGGATCCCACTAGGACTGTGCTGGCCAGGGACCATACTGACACCCGTGCTTCAAGCTCCTCCTTGCCTCACCTAATTCAACTCTTACAACAGCCCAGGCAGGATGTCAACTGCAGCAAACAGAGACCCCCAAAGACATCTGGTTTTGTATGTACGTGCTCCTATCGGTGTATTCACGTGGATGTGCATGTTCACGTGTGTACTTAAGTATGCTCAAAGTGTGTCAGATGTCTTCCTCAATCACTCTCCACATTAGCTTTTGAGGTGGGTCTGGCCTCTCACTTAATCTAGAGCCTGGCAATTCGGCTGGACTGGCTGGCCCAGTGAGCTCCAGGGATCCTGCTGTCTCTATTGCCTCTGTGCTGGGATTACAGGCACTCAGTATGGTGCCTGGCTCTTTTTTTTTTTTCCCTTAATGTGAGTTCTGAGGCAGCCTGGACTAAGGTCGTCATGCTTGCACAGTAAGCCCTTTACTGACTGCGCCATCTCCCTAGGCCAGGACAACCGCTTTTAAAGGGGCTTTGTGAGGGCTCGGTATCGGTGGAAGTATCAAGGCAACTCCATGTAGTTAAAAGGGAGGTTTATTTTGTGGGGTAACTTACAAGTAAAGGGATAGGTTACAGGGTCCGGGAGAGGTGAAGTG
Source organism: Peromyscus eremicus (assembly GCF_949786415.1). NCBI lineage: Eukaryota > Metazoa > Chordata > Mammalia > Rodentia > Cricetidae > Peromyscus > Peromyscus eremicus. The sequence continues at coordinate 194,376,763 of NC_081416.1, forward strand.
CAGTCCAGCGGTGTTCTCTGGAGAACTCTGCTCAGTCTACCTCCAGCGTCCAGGATTCAGGAACCAAGAGAGCTGGTACATCCGGATCTCAGGTCTTAAGGGCTCCTGTCTCAGGCCCGCCTCGTAGGCGTGACAGTTACCGAAGCCTCAATGGGGGTAGTACTTCCAGGTCAAAGCTGGAACAGCTACCCACTACATCTCCCCCTTTTGTCTGAATAAGAAAGTTCTAACCTAATGCAAAACTATATACAATAGGAATGATTATCAAATATTGTCCAGGAGGAATAAGGGATAATGGCCTAGACAAGATGGAACTACAGCCAACACAAATATCAAACAAGAGACACATACAAAATCCAGAGAAGTCTGGAGCATGGGTAAATGGCACATTACAGAGATCATTCCGAAAGGTGTCCTATCCTGAAGAACCTGAATCTAATACTTAATATGTTCTAGCTAAGACAGAAGATTGTAACTTATTTAGATTATAATGGATAATTAAGAAATACAGATTAATAATTAGTCTTCTATGATGGTCAAACTTATAGTGATGTTAAGTTTTCTAGGTATACATAGATATAATTCAATTAGTCAGATAATCTTCAAACACTTTAAAGACCTACAGAATATGGCATTTAAAATGTTTTAAAAATTTAGACTTTCTGGACAGTGAGACATGTCTGCTCCTGGAAGCACGATTTACTTCAAAGAAAAAGATGGGCATCGAAGACACTCCATAAGGAATTTATCATCTTCTTGGCAAAAATAACCATTTGGGCAAGAAACTGTTCTTGCCTGGACTGCTTGACAAAAATGTATCAACTGGACATGCAGGACCCATAGGAAGGTGACCACTGAACTTTACAAGGCAAAATGGTCCTTCAGGCTCCTACTTTACAGAAGAAACTGCCAGACATTCTACAGGACACAGAGAGAAGTGACTGAGAGACTCTAGCTAGGCCTGTGGGCCAAAGACAGATGCCCCAACTTTACAGAGAAACTTTGGATGACTGTCCAGGCAGCCAGCTGTCTGTCATTCTAGATTTTTGAAAGTTGCTTATAATGCACTTCCTGTTTACTTAGGTAATATTATATCCTTCTGAGGTCTTTGATGTAGTTGAAGACTAGATAGTTATAATTTTCTTAGTTATGATAAAAGGTAAGTTAGATATGAAACCTTAGACTCACAAATATAGGATAGGATATCTTCTTTAATTTGCCAAATACAAATAGACTAGATATTATAATGTAATTTTACTATGTCAAAGTTAAAACCTTCCTTTTTGAAAAAAAAGAAAAGGGGAAGTGCTGCGGATATCGCTTGTATGCTGTAAATGTGTTGCTCTAATTGGTTAATAAATAAAGTGCTGATTGGCCAGTAGCCAGGCAGGAAGTATAGGCGAACAAAGCAGAGAAGAGAATTTTGGGAAGTCAGGGGTCACCAGCCAGACACAGAGGAAGCAAGATATGAAGGCAGAACTTCTTGAAAAGGTACCAAGCCATGTGGCTAAACATAAATAAGAATTATGGGTTAATTTACGTGTAAGAGCTAGTCAATAGTTAGCCTGAGCTATTAGGCCATACAGTTTTAATTAATATAAGCCTCTGTGTTTACGTGGGTCCAAGCAGCTGCAGGACTAGTGGGTGAGAGAGATTTATCCTGACCACGGGCCAGGTGGAACACAGGAAAACTTCAGCTACAGCTGGGTTCTGTGTCAACTTGACACAAGGTATGGTCACCTGGGAAGATAGAATCTTGACAAAATGCTTCCACTAAGTTGCCCGTAGGCAAATCTGTAGGGCATTTTCTTGATTGATGATTGATGTGAGAAGATCCTGCTCACTGTGGTCAATGCCACCCTTGGGCTGGTGGTTCTAGGTGCTGTAAGAAAACAGGCCAACCGAGCCAGGGGGAGTGAGCCAGTAAGCAGCACGTCTCTGTGGCCTCTGCATCAGTTCCTGCCTCCAGGTTCCAAACGTGACTTCCCTTGCTGATCATGAAGTGAACCTATAAGCTGAAATAAACCCTTTCCTCCTCTAGCTGCTTTTGGTCACGGTGTTTTACCACAGCAATAGCCAACTAAGATAGGCTTCACTGTGTCCCACAAGAATGGCTCTAGCTGTGCAGACCTGGACTTTGTCTGTTTGTCTACCCTCCTCCTGGTCCATGTCTCCTCCAGCTGGTGGCCAGAAAGCTAGCTGCTACAGGTCCCTAAAACCTGCCAGGGCCCAGTTCTTTCTGGAACCATCTCAGAAAAGCAGGGCTTTCTAGAAGATTCTCCCTCTCATCTTAGGAGCCTTTCTATCACATCTGCCTAAGTTTTGCAACATGTCTGTATCTTCTCCAGCTTCAGGTGACCTTCACGGGACCACAAACTAGCTAGGGCTATCTGCACCTCTGTGAAAACTGCAGTCCCTCCTGAAGCACTGGAGGAAAGGAAAGGGACACTGGGGGAAGACTAACAGTGATGCCTGGTCTCTGGTCATGTGCCAAAGGAGGCTGGCACTCAGCTAGTACTTCTGATCACCTGCCATACACAAGATATTATGTCCAGGGCACAGCCATAAGCAAAGCAGCCACAGTCACTACCTGATCTTGTGGAGTGATGACTGAAATGCTACACTGAGGATTCTGAGGTGATGTCTGGTAATAAGATGGTGGGTGACACAAATGGGAACCACACACCTGGTACTGCACCACTGTCTCCCAAGAGCATGGGCACCTTGTTAGGAAGATGTGGGACTGACTGTCTGTCAGGCCACTGGGTTGGAACCGTAAGTGCTGGTGCTCTTGGCCAGCGCACTTGGTGGCCCCTGGAAGTCTCAGTGTCCTGACCTACATTTGCAAAAGACAGCACAACAGTGTTAACCTGCCAGAGTGCTAGGAGTTCAAAGAAGTTAAAACATGAAGGCTCTCATCTACTGTTATTCAATGACTAGCACTGACCACATGTGGCTATTTAAAGTAAAATAAACTGTTCTAGTCTTAGGACTTAGGTGGCAACGGCTACATGTTGAATGTTCCACAGCACAAATGGCTGGAGGCTGCCAGAATGCGGGGAACATGACACTTGTCCAGCACCTGGCAAGGTCATATACTATACCCTATGTGAGCTCACAGACCAATGCCACCCAGCTCAGTGTGGACCTCCTCACAGAGTAGGCATTTAATAGTCATTTATTGAAGAAAATGAAGCATCCCAGCCCCAGCATCCCACCCCTATGTCCCTACACACACCAGTCAACACCACCAGGTGAACAGTACCCAGGTTCCCTCAACCTCTGCCCCAGGCCCAGGAGGCCAGAGGTTTAATAGCAGTCCTCAAAGTCGGAGTCCATGTCTGAGCTTTGCTGGTTCTGAATTTGACTCTGTTTCCGGTACAAACAGGCCACCTGAGGAGAGGGTGGAGGGTATCAGCAGCTCCTCCCCAGCCACTCCTACCTCTATGGCTCCTGGCCAGAACCAACCCCCTTCCCAGGGCCTCACCTGGTCACTGGTGGTGGCCTGCTCTGGTTGCTTGTCTCCACGGACGCGAACGAACCGAGGGAAACGAAGGGAGATCCCTTTCTCTTTGTCCACCTGTGAGAGAGGACAGTAGTGGGGGCACTCTGCAGGGTTCCAACTGCAGTAAGCTGACAAGTGATTCCCTAGTCTCTTCCTCTTTCCTGACCTGGGCCTTAGCTCAATGGGGCTGAGCAATGGGCTATAAAGGTTAAAGAAGGTGTCAGCATGTTTGAAATCCTGGTACCTGGTGTACTTTAACACTCACGAAATATCAGCTGCTATAGTTATTTATGCAGTTAGCATCCTAATGAGGACGAGTGCTGAAAAGCAGCTGGGGCTTTGATGCCAGCTAGCAGCTCTCAGGAGCCAAGCAGCTATAAGCCAGTTACCTCAGCTCTCTGTGACGCTCATTCTCACCTATGAACACAAGTACACAGACTAACATTTCTATGAGACTTAAATGGGTAATATGCCAGTTACTAACCTATGGCTGCATCATAGTAAATGCAGGACAAAGGCCAGCTACTTGCACTTGGTACCAAGAGCCCTTGCTCTCTTCTGTATAGTAAGGATGAATTTTTTTTTTTTTTAATGAGATAAACTGAGCCTGGAAGAACTTGCTTGCAATCCCAGCTGCTCAGGAAGATGAAGCAGGAGAATTTCAAGTTCAAAGTCTGTGTAGGTTAATGAGAATTTGTCTAAAGTAAACAATAACAAAAACAAAAATACAGGGTAAAAATAGAGAAAAAAGGAAAGGGGTATGATAGAGCATAATACCCCAGTGAGATGCCAGGGATGTGGCTCAGTAGTAAAACACCTGCCTAGAATCCCCCAGTAAGAGCATGATCAGCAGTAGAGAACTTGCCTAGCAAGCACCAGGCTCTGGCTTAAGACCAAAAAACCCTAAAAAACAAAAACCCAGGAGATACACTTTTCAAAATATAAGTCTGTTTATACTCAGAAAGTACATGCCAGCCATGCTTCAGGACAGGAAGAAAGGTGAAAAGAACCTTCAATTTGAGTTGTACTATCTCCTGTGTGCTACCTACTGACTGCTGTAGCCACCGGCTACATCACTGATCTGTAGCATGACAATTAATTCTGGGTGAAGTAGCAACTTCAGTCATGAAGGAAACAATGGGAAGGCAAGCTGAATTTTCACATAAGTCTAGGTTCTCAGGTTACATTGGAAATGAAGGTCAGATGCTCCAAAGGGAGCAATGTCACTGCCTTCTTACTACAGCTGGAATGATACCTGACACCCAAGTATATTCCAGGTTTCTTAATCAATACACAGGAAGAGCACAACCCAAAGTCCCTCCCCAACAGCTCTGTCTTCCCTCCTAGAATCTTTCCCAGACCCCAGCACTCACCAGGCCACGTGCAGCAGGGTAGACAGGGGACAGGGAGAGATCTGCACACTTCACTTCCCACACAACGCTTGGGTCCAGCCAGTGGTCTGGGGCCACTGCCCCATCAATCCTCACATAGGGGCGTGGGGTCGGCAAGACCAGGGCCTGCAATGAGCAGAGGGAAAGGAGATGAGCTTAATTATCAAAGCCTTAGAGGGAGAAGGTTAGAGATGAGAGAAGGGGAAAAGAAAGTGAAGAAGATGCTGTCTAAGCAATCCTTAAGTCAAAAAGCTAGACATGGGGTATCCAAGGGAAATGGTAAAGGGGAGAAAGGAGACACCACTGAGACTGAGAAGGGATACTAAAGATACAGAGAGACATAGACACATACATAGACAACAGTTGAGGGAGGTGAGGGGGAGTTTGAGGTGAGGGACACAAACCTAGGGAACAGCCAAGAGATATCCAAGAATGGGACAGAGATGGGGTCAGACCTGAAGATACCAACACACAGGACAGAGAAAATGCCTGAGACTACTAAGAAAGATCGTCCTTCTCTAGAGGCTCATAGCACTTCTAAGGGACAGCTCCTAGATGTATGCTGTGCTGGGACATGCAGTCCCTTGGCCAGCATTGCCAGGAAGTAGCTGGCAGATCTGGGACTTAAATCTAGATGTTCTCGGAATCCATACTACCAGAGCCCTGGCACAGAGTATGATGAGAGGCGCCGGGCAGTCATGCGGCCCACCTGTAGGCTCTGGTGATGCTCCTCCAGCTCTTCATCGCTGAATCCAGTTCCCAGCTGCAGGAGAATATGGCGAATTAGAATCTCATCTGGCCAGCTGGTCCAGCACCTAATCCTGCTCCCGCCACCTGAGATGAGGTGGAGTGATGCTACTGAGCATTCGGCCAAAGCTCACAGAAGGGGAAAATTTCCTGTCCTGAAAGACTACGCTTGTCATGCACTGCTCTTTGCTTTCTAGAAAAAATTATCTCCTCTGCTGTGTCTCTCCAATGTCCGGGCAAGATCTCTACCACTGAGCCACACCCCCAACCTCTTACTGGGGGATTCTAGGCAGGGGCTCTACCACTGAGCCACACCCCCAACCTCTTACTGGGGGATTCTAGGCAGGGGCTCTACCACTGAGCCACAGCCTCAACCCCTCATTGGGGGATGCTAGGCAACAGCTGTACTGCTGAGCTACACCCCCAGCTTCATATCCAGTATGGCACTGGACTTGTGACTCTCCTACCTCCCAAGGGCTAGGATTACAGGCTTGCACCACCTCTTACCACTCCTACTCTTTTAACACCACCATTAAACTTAGAACCAACATTTAGGAAATGCTAAAAAGTAGTAATACTCTGTGCTGGTAGCTATCTTTAAACTGCTTATGTAAGTTTCTAACTAGACAAGTCCTGTCTGTATTGATAGCCATATTACTGTTTGCCTTCTGTCCTAATAATAGTGCTTTTAAATCCTCATTCTAGATAAATACTGCAAAAATGTAAAAATATTGCAAAAAAAATTTCTGACCACAGACTAGTGCCCAAAAATATGACAAATTACAAGCCACTTGATCACATGGGTAAACACGTGAGACACCACTCATTTATTCAGAGCTGGTGGAGCCTGCACATGCATGATGACACAGGCACATCCCAGAGTATAAATATATCCCTCCCGATTCTGTGACCAGCACCCAGTCCCCAGGACCTTGCATATGGCCTGCAGTTCTTCACTCTCCTCATCATAGGCAGCCAACAGGAAGCCCCCATACCGGCCGGCACGCTTCCCCCGGCCCAGGTAGGCACCAATCACTACAAGGTCCAAAGTGTCGCCCACGCCGTCAAGGTAGTCCTTCTTCAGCTGGAGGAGAGAAGTGAGGGATGAGAGGGGTAGAAGGGCAGGTGGGAACTCACTACTTGAGGCTTGTCCTTGAGTACTTGAGAACTTTGAGGAAGAGAAGCAAGAAAAGCTTGCTGGAGAAGTTGCAGGTAAAAGGGCTTTTCATCTTGAAGCAAAGCAAATGAGTTAGATATATGTGAGGGGAATCACCTTTTATATTTCCAGGCTGAGCTGGAATCTGGATCCTCCTGCCCCAGCCTCCAGAGTGCTAGGGTTACGGTACCAGCTTGGGGGTTACCTTGTTTCTCTTTGCTTCAGTCCCCAAACAGTCACGGTTAACTCACTCAACCCATCCCTTCACACTTACCCATCCATTCAAGAAACACTTATGAAGCACCAGCTGAGTGACAGGCAGGCACTTAAGATTGTGGGTAAAAGAGTGAATTATTGCTAAGGCAGGAAGGTTTGCACACAATGAGCTGCTTCTAGCTAGGAGAAACAGACCAGAGCCAAGAGGAAAAGCACGGCAGGCCTAGCTTGCCCAGTTCCCAAGCGCCTCCATCTGTCATCTTGTGCCAGCAAACACTCTTCCACCCCCTTCTCATTTTTGCCCAATCATACATCACACTGCCTTATTCTCTATAAAGCAGCCAGAGGACATCTGCAAAGTGACAACAGGATCAGACTTTCTCTGAGACTCTGCTTGCTTCCTGAAACCTTTAGAAAAGAACCCAGTTTCATTTCACAGGGCACAAGGTGCTACAGTCTATAGCCTGCTCCCCTGACCTCCCCTGCCCACCCTGTATCCTGTGACACTGAACCTACTCCGCCTCCGGGGCCGATGTACCTGTGGCTCCCCAGCCCAATGCTCTGCCCTCATCTTCACATGGCCCACCCCTCCCTGCTGTCCAGAGCAGTACCAGATGTCGAGCTGGAGGGCTTTTCTGAACTCCCCAAGACCCTCCCTAACCAAGCTGACTCTTTCCTCATGAGCTCATCAGAGGCGGTTTATCTCAGACACAACCCAAGGACTGTCCTTTTAGTGCCTCCTACAACAATGACACCAGCACAGGAGCACAGAGACCTGGCTTGGCTTCCTCACCATGATGGAACCAAGGCGTAGGCTAAGCGGTTCACAGTGAGTTCCTGGAAGAGCCATTAGCCAGGCTTTGCTGAGGCAGGAATCATATAACGGGGACCCGTGCTCAAACAGGGAGTGGCTGGAGACTCCAGTGCATAGTGGGGCAGACATCCACACTGGGAAAGCCAGTCAGAGGCCAGAATCACCTTGAGCCAGTTGTGGGACCTCTTGGCGATCTCATAGGTGGCATCGACATCCAGGGTCTTCACCATCAGCCCTTCACAGGAGTCTGTAGGAAACACGGAAGCCTGATTGGGGAAATAGTGGCTCACAAGGCCTGAGCAGGCAGGATTCCAGGCAAATCTCAGGGGTTGGGAAATGGAAACACGGTCAGCGCAGGCTACAGCAAGGCTTCAGACCCGTAGAGAGAAAGAAGAGTGGTTGCACTCACCCTTCACCGACTGCTCCAAGAACTCAGCGATCTGCTCAATGTCCTTGGTGTCCAGGGAGGTGGCGAAGACAAACTCACCCTCTGTCTCCACAAAGTTTTCCCGGAGCAGCTGCCGGCGTCGAGACAAGGGCTGGCGAGTCAGGGACTGAGGAGAGAAAGTGGACAACACCGAGGAAATAAAAACTGCAGAAGTCTGGACCTTGACAGTGCACACAGCAGGCACACATGTGGTCACAGAAAGCCTTGGGGAAGGAGGAACCAGGGCCAGCAGGACCGTCAGAACTTTAACTATAGATGGAGGGATCAGAGAAAAGCAGACCCCACTAGTGTGCTGAACTCAGGATTACCTAATGGGAAGCCAGCATCCATCATCCACCCGGTGCCAGAATGAACACTTTGTGGAATTATAACTTAGTTTTTATTTATTATTAATTTGTTTATCATAATATGCAGATATGGTGTCCATGGCACACATGTGGAGGTCAGAGGATAATTCTGTGGAGTCAGTTCTCTCATTTCCACATAGGGTTTTGGGGACTGAAGTCATGTTATGAGGCTTGCCAGGCAAGCACTTTTATATGCTGAATGCCATCGCACAGGCCCTACTTCTTGTCATTTTTAATACCACCCAACAAGGGTTAAGACCACAAGGTCAATACACATTTCCAAGGGGATCTTCCCTACACTAACAGAGAACTGAGAATCCCCTCCTAAGTGGGAAAAAGATTAACAATGCAATGGTGCCTCAATATCTATGGAGATGAGTCTGGGAGCCCCCCATCCCAGATACAAAGTTCACACATGCTAAGGTCCTTTATAAACAATAGTGAAGTAAGCTAGGCAGGGGGTGGTACTTGCTAACTAGCTAACTAACTAACAAGCTTAACTGCTTGCTAACTCAGGAGGCTGAGGAAGAATCACACACACACACACACACACACACACACACACACACACACACACACACACACAAGCTTTATACACACAGACAAGACAGATATAACCTGAATAAGATGTCATCTATCCATAAGAAAGCTAGCCTCTGCTCACCTTACTTCCCTAAGACAAACTCATCTATCTGGTGGAAACAATATGTGCTATGTGGCTCAATTAGCCAGAAACGTATAGACCATCAGTTCTCCTGATAGCCCAGTGACAGAATCAGATCTGGACCAGGTACGGAGATTTGACTGGCACTGCCCAGACAGAAGCTATCAAGAGAGAAGCAGTCAGAAGAGGCAAGAAAAGAATGGGAGATCTTGTCACTCGGCCCAACCCCCTAAATACACACGATGAGTTCTCTACTGGCTGGGTGAGAACAATTTCTGTGACAGTAATCATCAGCTTCTTAACTAGTACCCTTAAGTGACCATTTTCAAATTTTCAGTCTTAAAACTTTATAGCCTTTTTTTTTTTAATTTTATGTTTTTAGCAGATACTGGAGACATAACATGAGGTCTCATAAATCCTAGGCAGACACTTTACTTCTGAGCCCCAGCCCTCACTGGGGTATTCTAGGCAGGGGCTCTACCACTGAGCCGTGCCCTCAGCTTGTTAAAAGTACTTGAGGACTCTCTTTAAAGGGCTTCTATTTAGGGGGAGGAGAGAGGTGGCCATACTTCTTGATATTCACAATATCAGAAATTCAAAATTTAAAATATAGTTAATTCATTAAAAAAGGGTGTATCCAATATGGCCAATTAGCATATTTTTTCCTCTTTTTTGTGTTCTGCAAATGGAGCTCAGGGCCTTGAGCAAGCCAGGCAGGTACTCTACTTATAGTACTTATACAAGTCCAAACAGTGTATTTTATAAAACACACATCTATTTAAAAATAAATAGCGAGAAGAGGGGCACTGACTGACTGACAGTGTGCAGACCCTTTTCAACAGAACAGAGGCTGGCTTTTCCACTATTCTGAAATCACAGGGAGAAAAATCTACTTCATACAGATGTAAAACCGCACCAGGAGTCCTCAAAATCACCCTGCACAAAAGGTCTGGGGGCCTCTAGCCTACTGAGCCCACACTCAGTGATGGAGCAGAATCAGAAACAGCAAGCAGAGACAGCCTCCAAGCTCACTCCAACCTGCCACTCTCTGTGTGGCCACCTGTCACAGAGCAGAACTCACCTCTCCGTTGAGGTAGATGAGATCAAAGGCATACAGACACACCTGCACCTGTATCTCCGATGCATCAACTTCCTAGTTGGAACAGAATAAAGACCAGGCATGAGGGGAGGGGAGGTGACCTTCTGTGCCCTATCCCATCATGCTTCGGGCAGACACCTACCATTCCTCACTCCTCCCCCCAGGCAAGGGGATCACACTGCTGAGGAGGCAGCAATGCTGCAGACATAAGCCCTGAATGAGGATGACTCCTGGGAAATCCTGACTTAACCCTCCTTCACTGCAGGGTTTGCTTTCCAGCCTCCCTTGCAGCTAATGATAAAAAAATGCCACAACACCAACAAACTAGATATAAAAGGAAAGGTCCAGCTGAGGTCCAGGGTATGTGACTTCCCCAACAGGCCTTTCATAGTGAAATGATAAAAACAGGAAAAGGACCCTTCAACTCTCCTAACTGAGATCCTGGGGTGAGAATGTGATGGCTGGAACAATGGTAACCACTTTGCCAAAGCTAGATCCACATTCACATTCACTCTGCCCCCTTAGGGGACCAGGCAGGACCCAAAGTCAGCACTGGAAGGAAAGAGACAGAGTGTGCCACTGCAACAGGAAATTGATGGGCTGATGCTACCTTGCGCTTTCGTGTGGTGAGCACTTGGAATGGCTGGATCTGCTTCTTTTCCCGGTCCCAGGCCACAGCCTCAGTGTCCAGGATGAAAGATGTGACTGAGGGAAGTTTAATCTGCAAAGTGAGGGAAGAGGTCAAAGGACAGAAACAAGCCAATGAATTCCTTTTCCCTCCATTGCTCTCATGATCCACAACTGACCTCAGCAAATATAAGAACATAGATCCTCCTGAGTCCTCACCAAGGGGCACTAGTTTTCCTGGTGACTTGCCACTTCGTGCCATGGACCAGACTCAGTGGCTGCACCCAGAGAAACTTCTCTCTTCCTCTCAACCACATTCAACTTTCCCTGAACCCAGTACTTCCCCTCTGAGCTTTCACCTCACCACAGCTTGCCTCAGCCACCCCAATTGCTGCCTACTTGCACTGACCCCTGCAATAGCACCTCTAGCCAACAGCCAAGGTGACTGCCACAAACCCTGATTATTATTGCTGTGCTTGCTGATAAAAATGGTGTGAACTTCCTTGGACTCTGGAGAACTCTTCATCAGGCCCTAGTCTTCTCTTCACTTCAGCACATCAGCTGGTTTGTGTCTCTAAGGGGCAAGCGTCTCACAGCACTGGGCCTTTGCACATGCTGTTCCCTATGCAATGCCTGCCTTCCTCCCTATCGCCTTTCCTGTGGTTTGCCTTCCCTGGGAAGCCTTCTTTTCCCTCACTAAAACACTGGTAGAACATCAGGGGCCGCCTTTCGTGTTGCATCCCAGAGCTAGCTGTATGGTTTAAGACTGCTTTCTTGACAATTCAAGAAAGTCCAATTCAAACCTACTTTTCCCTCACTCAGTGCCAGGAACTGAACAGAGGGCCTTGGGCACTACATGCCAAGCAAGCGTCCTACCACTGAGCCATGCCTTCAGCCCTTCATTGGTGGACTCAAGGCAAGTGCTCTACTGCTAAGCCACACCCCCAGTTTCTCATTAGTAGACTCTAGGCCACTGTTGTAACACTGAGCAATGTTCCAGTCAGTTATGGTTCTTATTCAGGGTCACAGATGCTGGACCTTTCCTTCAGAGTCTACAGTGTCCCCCTCTAATGAAAGCGGCAAGCTCTGGCTGTGCTACCACAGGCTATGGCACACACAGATGCCTAATCCACATTTGCTGAGTGAACGGGTACAGAAAACATGCTGCATAAGGGCACTTCCAGGAAACAGCAAAACCAAGATGTGCTCAGTGCTTAAGAGCACTTGATGTTCTTGCAGAAGACCTGGGTTCAATTCCCAACATCCAGGAAGTGTAGAGAAACCCCTGGCCCAAGGCCCAGCCCTGCTCTGCCTCTGAGCTACTTATAAAGCTCCAGCTGCTCACAGGCCAGTGCCCTTTAGGTCCTCTCTTGGCCTCACTATGGACAGGCTCCAGGCTGATCCAGGATTCTGCTAAGGACGTTCATGGGAACCCGGTTAGACAGTGTCCACAAGTTGGAAGCCAGTGGGGGGACAGGGGAGGGGTCCAGGAAAGCATTAACTTTCCCATGGGCTAGACATAGCCTAGAACCCCCTTTCCCTCTGTTTCTGTCTGGAAGTGTGGCAGCTGCAGGCAGACAAGACTAGGATGACAAGCTAGCCAACCAAGGACAGTGGAATCAGAACAGCCTTGGAGCACCTGCCTCCAGACTGCAGAAATACGCAACATCTGTTCAAACCATACTGAAGCAAGGTTGTTATACACAGCTACACATCTTCCAGTCTCCTAATAAGCCCTGCCCCTACTGCACCAGGTTGGCCAGAAGGGGCTGTAGCACAGCCCAGCAGGCAGCCACTCACCTTGGGGATGCGGCTGATAATGTCAGGGTACTTTCCTGTGTTGTCTTCCTGGTTCCTGCTGAAGATCTTCACCTCTCCACTTTCCAGAACATGGATCTACCATCACAGGGGAAGGGAGAGGAAGTCAGGCAAGCCCTTTCTGTGTGATACTGGCTTCAGACCTCACCTTCACAGGTAAGTTTGGGAAGCTCAACCAGCTGCTACAGAGATCTGAGCAAATCATCTTTAAGTTTCCTGGTACCTGCAACCTGTGTGTACCATACAACATCTTTTTTCCCCTGTTTTTTTTTAACTTTATATAATGTATGTATGTCTACACACACACACACACACACACACACACACACACACACACACACACACACACACACACGATTTATCACACTGTTGAGTGTGGAGGTAAGAGGACAAGCTGAGAAAGTTAGTTCTCTCTCTCCACCACGTGAGTCCTGGGGATCGAATTCAGGTCATCAAGCTTGGCAAAGCATCTTGCCTACTGTCACTTCACCAGCCTGGTGTCTGACTTCATCGCTTCTGTTTCCCATTTCCCTCCCTCCCTGTCTCTCAAAGTTTATCCACCTTGTTGAATGCAACACGGACCACTCTGGAGTCTACTGTTGGCATAGTTGTCTGAATACTGTCTGGTCACAGGGTTTAAGAGGGTTATACATATGCCATCTCATATGTATAGTATCTTTAACACACATATGCACATATGTTTATAATCATGACTACTATTATAAACTGTTTTCTGATTGTCTTCCCAGTATTATTCTGAAGACTCACTGCTGAGGTTGTGCGTGTGGAATCCATGGCTGTGACTGCCTCAAAGCCCCAGGGACCACTCACCTTGTGTGCTATCCCTTCCTCATGTGATAAACACCAAGCTAGTCCCAAATCCCACCAAGACAGAAAAGCCACAGCATACTTCCTCAGCACCAATGCCTTGGTCTCAGGAGGCACACGCCTGTCACTGCACTAAGAGTCACACAAGGGCCTCCCAGAACGGCAACCATAAATCATACTGTATTCACCAAGTACCAGGGGAGTCAGCATCTCCTGGTGACCCTTCTACAGGTCAGAACTTCTAGCAACCCCATTTTGCCATAAGCTGGAGGTGAAGGGTACTGCACTCGCTGAACAGAGGGGAGACTAAAGCCAGAGAGAGGATTGTGCCACTCCGGACCTGTACTGAGTACCCTCCTCATACAGGAAGGGCTGTGCTCGACCCATACCTGTGCCCGCTGCCCATCATATTTGTACTCGCAGGTGAAGTCCACCTCCTCAAAGCGTTTCAGTACCTCACTGACACCCCGAGTGGGATGGGCCAGCATTGGTTTAAGAGGGACCCCTGGGAGGGAAGAAAGCAAATTAGGAGGGCAGAGGAAAGGCAATCCATCAAGAAATTAAGAGGGAGAGACAAAGGCTACCAATGTGCCCAGGACCTACTACTCTCTTCTCCTGCCATAATGTAAAGGAGAGGACCACCCACATTTCAGAAGAGACACGTGGGTCCCCATAACAACCTCCCTGGCCGTTAATAAAAGCCATAAATGGGCTCAGGAGTAACAAGAGTAACAGTATATGGTCACATTTTACAAGCACCATTACCTCCCCTCTTTCCCTAATCGTATAGGCTTTAGAGTGACAGCTTCAAGACAGCAGAGGGACGAGATAAGAGGAATCCAGGTCCTCGGATGACCACTGAAGCACAGCTACATGCTCTATGGCTGCCAGCCGTGCTCTACACATGTAGATACACGACAGACTCTCCTCGGCCACTGCCTTCTGGGGAATCTTTGCTGCTGTAGCCCATGCTCTGTTCAGTTCGTAAGGAGAGCTCAGGGGAAAAGGAAAGGGTCTCAGCAAAGGGAAACAGCACTCAGAAGCCGTCTGGGTGCGACTGCTCACACCAGCTCAATGGAGGGCAGCTGCCCCCACCTCGAGGCCCATGGCGTGGTACCTGGGCTTAGCCTGCAGTGCTCTGGGAGACGTTCCAGGCCATGTTCCAGCAGCACAGGGATGATTCGATCCAGGTCAGGCACCTCACTAGGGAGGGGTTGGAGAGAAGAAAGCAAGATGACAAGGTCTTTTGTTTTCTTCCAAGTGCTGGGAGAAGGGGTAGAACCCAGGATCTTAGGCATATGAAGGCAATGTTCTGCTGCTGGGCCACACCCCAATCCAGATCAGGATGGATCTAGGCAGATACTGCTAGATTCTAGGTGTTAGATTCTAGGCATGTATCACTGAGACACGCTCTTAGCCCCTCATTAGTGGATTCTAGGCAAACACTCAACTGCTAAGCCACATCCCCACTCCATGATTTTACAAGACAGGATCTTCCTACATACCCCAAGTCGGCCTATAACTTGAGATCCCAAGTGTGTACCACCACACCCAGCCCATGGAGGTTCTTTCTAGAACTTGAAAACTCTGTCTATATACAAGTGCAAACACAGAGATCCCTCAGCCCATGCCAGACCTGGGCTCCTGAACACCTCTGCTTAACTCTGTGACCATGTCCTCAACTCCTCATCACTGTGATCTACTGTCAGTCACCACACATCATGTTGATTGTCTCCCTCAGCATGCAACCTCCACCACCCCTCGCTCATGTCCTGAGAGCAATGACTATGTCCCACTCAAGGTCACTGCTAACTTATTCAGCTAGTCTGGGGAAGGGCGGAGTGGGTCAGACAGAACTTGGCAGACAGTGGAGCCTCCAGAGGCTGAACCACGGGGAGATCTGTAAGAAACTCATGACTGCTGTACGCCCAGCACCCAAGGCACTCAGGCCCAGGTCAGGTGCCTTGGGGACATTTATGGAACTGCTCACAGCCCTCTTTCCTCTAGTATGGTCACTCAGTCAAAGGTCTTAGGTCAACTGCTGACCAAAATTCCTCCATATGGCTCACTATAGAGCCCTAATCCTCTCTGTGCCTGTAACATCTATTACAAGTAATCACCAGCCTCTTCTCTGGGTCCCTTAGAGCTTTGGTTGGAACTCGGGGTGTCTTGTGCCTGCTGCCCCACATGCTGTCAGTGTCTGCCTCTCACTGCTCACAACTCAGTATCATCCGTCTTGACTACAGTCCCTTGCTGCTGTTCGACCCATGTCAGTCACTCACGTGTTAGCCATCACTCTGCCCCATCCCTGCGTCTCACCAGAAGGTCTGCTTCAAGATCATGCTTTGTTCTTCCAACCACATCTTTCTGGCCTCTGCTGTCTTGCCCTTCCCAGCATCCACAACAGCTGGGGGAAATTCTATGAAAAGACCCACCAGCAGCTTAGTGATGAACATGACCCTTCAACTATTCAAGGACCCAGGGTCACTGAGGGCAGTGTATGGCATGTGACAGGGAAAGGAATGAGGTGGGCTGCCCAGGAGCATTTTCAGAGGAGAATAGGGCAATAGATGGAGAAGGGAAGCCCTGGGAACACAGTGTTGGCATAAAAATGGGCCAGAGTGACTCACCTTGGCCAGGGGGTGTGAGGCTCACAGCTTGGGCAAGTGCAGCCAAGACTGACTGCTCAGCCAGCCCGAGGCGCAGCCGTCCACTTAGGGACCTGAGGAGAGAGCATCAGGGGTGAGCAAGCTGGCCACTCTCCAGTCTGGCCCTCCACACTTTGCCTGTTCCTGTCTCCCCAATCTCCACCTTTTGTGGAACCTCTTAAATGTCCAGAGAGTCTTCATAGCCTCAAAGGGACCCAAGATATCACATAACCCGTAAATGACAAGGAAACTGAGGCCAGCCAGGAATGGCCATGACCACTGTTTATTCCTGGGAGACAGCAGGACCTTCACAGGTGAGAGGGCAGGGGCTTGTGGAAAGTAAGTCACAGGCAAAAGCTGAATCAGAACAAGAGTCTGCTAGCAGGTGTGACAGTCAAGAACCTGACCCAGCCCAGGCTGTGCTTTAAGCCAGTCACTCACTCTACAGGGAGCTAACCTACCCGCACCTCCACCTCTATCAGCTGCAGTAAGGTGGATAGGCTCTACCTCACAGAGTAGCTGGGAGAACTGATGGCATCAAACAGCAGGAACAGGGCAGAACACCTAAAAAATGGCTTCAAGACACACTTCAAGAGAGGTCAGGGACTTCCCATCCACTGTCATGACAGCTTTATGCTGAACTCAGGCCAAGGCAGACATAAGGAATCAATCACAGAATTTACCCTTGAGCTCCAGAATCCTTCTCTAGGCAGGATCACCAATAGAGGGAAGTTAGCCCATGAAAGGAAGTTATTATGGTTTCATATGAAATATTCCCCACAAGCTCACATTTTAAATGCTTGTCCACAACTAGTGGTACTTTTTGAGAGCCTGTGGAAACTTCAGGAAACAGGGCCTACCCAATGGAAGCAGGTCACTAGGTCACAGGAGATTAATCATGCCTTATTCTAGTCTTACTGTTTTCTTGTCTTCTGTAATATGAGGAGCCTCCTGCACACACTCCTGTTGGCACAAACCCTACCATGCCTTCCCCCCCATAATGGACCCAAACCCTCCAAACCATGAACTAAAATACTCCTTTCCTCCATCAGGTATTCTTGCGGGCCACAAGAATATATTATAGAAATTCAGCTGTGTATTTATTAAAGCTATACTTTGACCGGCCAAGGGTCTATCAAAAGGCAAGTCATTTATTATGAATATTTGGTGTTATCCAGCTTTTAATATTTCAGCTGTCTTCTGCTATGAAATTCTTGCATGCCCAAATATTCCCAGACCACCTGGCAAACAGTTCAGCTCCTCAGACCTGCTGAACTTCTAGGTAACTAACTCCCCCACCCCACCCCACCCCCACACACACACACCCCTCCCCCACCCACCACCCACCCCGTTGAGCCTAGGAAACAAGCTGGCTGGAGATGCATAGCTTTGTTTCTTGTGCAAATGAAGCTCAGACCATCCCCTTCCTCCATGCCTAGGGGCATGGCAGAGAGGTGTTTTACAAAACTAGGTGCAGTAAGGACTGGAGTGGAATTCCAGAGGTGGACACAACTGCATGGCCAGAGAGAGGAGAGGAAGAGTGAAGGGTAAGGCAGGAATAGAGGACAAAGAACCATGTGGCCAGAGAGAAGAGAGAAAGACAGAGGTTCAGTAGAGGATAAAACAGATCCCTTGTAGAGTTTATCAGGGCCAGGGGTAAGGAGTCAGGAAGAATACAGATGGAAGATGAAGGGACAGAGAAGAAAGATCAGGTCAAAAGCATAAGAGCTTAACTAAAACTCTGAGGACAGGATGACTGGGCACAGAGAGGGGCTGAATGTGAGGACTGGGCTGAAACTGTGTAGATAGAATTGGCATAGAAGAATAAAGTGAAAGGACTAAAGAACTCAAGTGTATCTAGATTCATTCCCACGCCGCTGGTAGTGTCCCTTATGGGCCCCCTGGGATAATATAATATTAAAGCTGGTCCTTAATATTATACAAAAAGGTAGTTTTACCACAGTAATGCAAAAGTAACTAACAAGGCTTCCTATGCAAAGTCAGAACTGGGCCATGTTGGTACTTTTCTCATCACGAGGCAGTCAGGTTGTTAACAGGGCTGGAGCTGCCAGGTGCTCACAGCGTAGGCCCATATGCCTCCCCAGTCTCATGAGCCCCATGTTTACCTGGCAATGAACCGGGCTTCCGAGTGGCGGCAGGCGACAAAAAGGCCCTTGATGATGTCCATCTTCTTGGCCATGGACTGAACAAAGTGGAGAACAGAGAAGGCATCATCAGAGGAGGAACTAGACACTTTTCAGCTTTGGAAAAGCTGCCACTGCCACCACCTGTTGTAGCCTCTTGCTCTGAGAGCAACGGATGGCAATGAACTAGCTCTCTTTGCCTTTCTCCCTTTGTCCAACAAGCACTAACAAGGGTTCTGACCCCCAGGAGGCAGAGCATTAGGTGCTAGGGTCGCCAGAGGAGAACAGGATGAGACACTGTGAACATACAAGCAGAAAAGAACACTCAGCCCCCACAGTCAAAGCACACAGTCCCCTCCACATGCTTTGCTTTAGGTCCTGGGACATCTGGGTGTTGGGATGAGCCACACTGATCTACTTACAGCACTGCCAGTGAGCCGGGCAATGTCACAGAACTTGGTAAAGACCCCGGAGGTGGTGAGTGGAGGTGGGGGCAGCATGAGTCTCTGAGTGCTGCGGCTGTTCTCGGCCACCAGCCCCACATCACCCTTCTCAGCTACCTCAGCCCGGACGGACTCCAGCTGACGACCTTGATAGAGGAGACGGTGGGGAAGGAAGAGGGAAGGGGGCATTGAGGCTACCTGTGTCCCTTCCCTGGCTGGATGTTTCTCCAGTTATCTGGGCTTGTGGGCTTTCCCCTTTCCTACAGATTGCTTCATTGGTACAACTAGTAAGTACCTGCTCCCATTAGGTCGTGTAAGAAGCCTAAGCGACAGCCATTCACCCAGACTCAGAGATGTGTGGATGGGACTGAAATCCTCGGGATGGGATGAAGCCAATGGGAGTAGAGAGGGTTTTCTGCTCTATTCTTAGTTGGTCTCTAATGGTCTCCAGCCTCTTGTTTATTGTGCTTCTGTTGTTCTACCTTTCTAAAATAGCCATTACCATATGGGGTGTACCTTGACCTTGTTTATGGTCCAAAGCAGAGTCCCATTACGGTACACTTAGGTAAGAGCAGGGGGCTCACAAGATGGACAGTCAGGCAGTCAAGACAACTCAATGACTGAGTTGTGTCCCGGTGTCACGCCTCTCCATCCCACAGCCCGTCCCAACACAGGCTGTGCTTCCACACCCTGTACTACCCAGATCTTAAAATTCTGGCCTGTCAAGTACTCTTCCCCACTGGCCTCTCCCTCTACCTTGACCCACCCCCAACTCCTTCACAACCTCCAAGTGGCCCCTCCTGTTGGTCCCTCCTACCTGTGGCCTGGGCAACTGCCTTGAGGAGGACACCATCACCAACACCCAGCTCTAGTCCCTGCTGAGGTGGCCCAAGGCGGCTGAGGCTGAGGTAGAGGACAGGGAGCAGGTCTGGAGGTGACAGGGCCACCACGGAGCGCAGCAGGTTGCTCAGTGTCTCCACCATCTTGAGCCTGGAGGAAAGGGCCAGAGTGTGTCCACCTATTTCATGGTCAGTAGGGTGTGGGGGAAAGGAACAAGAGAAAGGAGAGGGAGGGAGAACCAAAGGAGCAATGACAGCTTGCCTGTGGAAGGGTGACTGTGAAAATGACAATGTAGATGGTAGTAATCACTAACAGAGGACAGCAGCCATGCAGACACCTCCTCAAGAAGGCAGTGCTTTTAAATCCTTCCCACCATTTAACTGATGGATCCTCATGTCCCCTCTGAGACAGGTGACATTATTATCTCCAGTTTGCAAGTGAGAAAACAGGCATGGGAAGACCATGACTTGCCCAAGGTCATGAAGCATCAGGTTGAGGTTCAGGCTGAGGTTCAGGCCAAGGCTGTCCATTCTAGGACACTCCAGCCACTGAAAACGATGGCCATGTTGCCTGTGAAATGTTGGTTATGGTGACACAGAAACTGCAGGCTTTCTGTTTGCCCAACTTATGTAGCCGAACTGAAGAGGCTGTGTGGGCTGGGGATGAAGATGGAGGGGATACCTGAGAACAGGCCAGTTAAACACCACAGGTGGGAATCCCAGAAAAGAAACCAGGACAGAAAAGGGCAAGTGTCCCAATGCAAATGAAGGCAGGGATCCCTGTCACTAACAGCTTTGTGCCTATAGTCTGATGATCTTGGTTCTAATGATGGTCCTAAACCACAATAACACATCAACACAAAGGAAGCCAGTCCAGACACATGAGGACACTCCATTGCTTTGGAAGGTTTTCTAGAAAATCTTCCCAAAAAACCTTAGAAAGGAAGGAGGGAGGGAGGGAAGGAAGATAGATAGACAGACAGACAGACAGACAGACAAACTGTATGCCCCCGTCCCCGTGATTTTAGATTATGGGTCAGGACAGCCACTTGCAGTCCCTTCTAAGTAGAATGGATGAGATTCTCCAAAAGCTAATGTCTCCCTATGTCGTGTCGATAAATTCAGTCTCCACAAAAGGCGGACATGTATGGTCTCCCCTTTATTCATGGGGAAACTGAGTCTCAGAGAGGGAGGCTGAGCCACCTGCCACAGACACAAAGCCAGCAGAGCAATGTTAACTGTCCCACTGGCCACCTTACCCAGCTGCTGCTACAAGCCACTTTCTGAGCTACGGCTATCCTGGTACGCAAGGTCCTTCCCACGTCCTCCATCACCTCACTGTTTCCCAAGGAAACATTTCTAAGGACAAAGCATTAAGTCTAAAGATGTATAAAAATGAAGGCATATTATAGAAAAGTTTAAATATGCCAGGAAAGCTTAAGCCAACATGGAGAAGTAAAAATGAGGTTGATTAAACATGCAAAGGCAGAATGAGGTACACTCTCTAATACTTAGAGTACCTACACACACAGAAGAAAGCCCTAAGAGAAAGTCCTAGGAAGGGACAGGATTTGGGAGAGAAGCAAAGGAGCCAACATGGACCACTGATACTGAGCATCACTAAGAGGGAAGGCTCTGCAGGGGAAGTTTGGCAAGCGGGGTCACCCTCTCTGTAACCAAGACTGGACTTCCATTCACTTAAGATGAGGAAGCAAGACTAAAGTCACTTTGTGTGACACATTTCCTGTAATTCCTAGAATCTGTTTCCTAACCCTGCAGATCTGGCCAACCCTTCTGTTTCACGCAGGCACACTCAACCTTTGACACTGACAGGTGAGGTCATCTGCAAGGTTCACGCTCCAGAACCGTGCAATCACGTTACAATCAACGAGAGACAGTTCTCGCGATGCATGTAAGATGTCTGTGTTCAGCCACATCCGTAGCCATCTTGGCTGCATGCAGCCTTTGGACACAGGCTGGACCCACTTAGACTAAGATAATATGCCATCAGAAATAACGTTGTAGCCAGGTGTAGTGGCATGCGCCTTTAATCCCAGCACTCAGAAGACAAAGGTAGGCAAATCTCCATGAGTTACACAGTAACTTCCAAACCATCCAGGGCTACATAGAGAGACCTTGTCTCAAAAACCAGAAGAAAAAGAAATGATGCTGAGGGTCTTCTGAGGCTGGGCCTCAAAATGATGTGAGCCATTTTTAGGAACAGACAGTGACTATGATGGGGAGAAGAGGTGAGGAAAGACCACAGGGTAGGAGGCAGCACACGATGCCATGCTCAGCGCAGAGCCACAGAGCACCTGCCCCCAGACCTGAGTAATTAATTACCGAGCAGAAACCTCCTCTATCTTCTCAAATGTCCGGGCCACAGCAAGAAAGGGAACCCTGGGGAAGGAAAAGAGATGCAAGAACCACTTGAATAGGACATCACATCCTGTATCCATGCTGCTTCCTCACACCCTCCTAGGGGATAGCCTTGCCAACACCAAAATGCAGAGGCAACTATCCACTAACCCTTCCCATGGTGCCGTGTCCCAAAACAGGAATGGGAGAGATGTGACAACTCCTCCCTCAATAGAGGCCAAAGTGACAGCCTCCCACAGTCACAGGGACAGAAGTAGGACAGCATGGGAAGGCTAACTTCTTACTTCTGGCCATGTTTCCAGCAGGCATCTTCAATGGGATGGTAGTTACTCTTGGAAGGATTGTAGTTTGTTGGATCCAGGGTTCTATGAAGACAAAAAAGAAATAAAATTGGGTAACTCTGGGTCTACAAAGTTGCTTCTCAAAGGAATGTTTCTACTATGTTTTGGTTCTGGCTCACAAGGCCAAAGGCCACCACATTTCCATCTCTTCACTGGTAGAATCTAGGTAGGAGGGCTGCCACTGGGCCTCTAGCCCCTCACAGGTTGATTCTAGATACTCTACTAGGTGCTCTACTACTGAGCCACACCCCCAGCTTCTCACTGAGAGGGAATTCTATGCAGAGGTTCTACAACTGAGCCACACCTCTAGCCCCTCACTGGTGGGTTCTAGGCAGGTGCTCTACCACTGAGCCACACTCTCAGCTCCTCACTGGGTAGTGATTCTAAAAAAGTCCTCTACCACTGAGCCACAACCCCAGCCCACATATGGTTTTGAGTAAGGCAAGAATGGGGTCTGATCCCATTAGTTTATAGGATGTTTTTGCCACCATCCACCTGACTGTCCATTCAACAAATCTTCTTGTGTTCATAAACAGTGGTATAAGAGTGGCCCAACACAATAAAACAATCATGT
This sequence comes from Peromyscus eremicus, assembly GCF_949786415.1. NCBI lineage: Eukaryota > Metazoa > Chordata > Mammalia > Rodentia > Cricetidae > Peromyscus > Peromyscus eremicus. The sequence goes on from NC_081416.1 coordinate 194,399,791, forward strand.
AGCAGCCTATTCAGAGAACCACAACTCTAATCCACAGTCATTATCAGGAAAGAGCAGCAGCTCTACATGATCCGTACCCATTAGCCACCCAGGGCTAGCACAGGGGCCCTCAGGAGATATCAGTGAAGATGTCTGTTGTTTCTAGAACATGTGCTCTACTTGGTAAGCTCAGTATGGTGAAATCCAAGTGCTAAGAACTGAGGACAGAGTGCTGGGTGGGGACTAGTGGACAAAGGGCCTTAAGATTTTGTCCGGGGGATAGTGCAGAACCACTCTAGGCAGGTGGATAGGGGTGAGAGGTAAGAAAACCCATGATTACATTATTGTGTCACATAGGTGCCTTTACTCCTTTGAGGGTCAGACTGGAGGCTGGAGGTCAGGCAAGAGGCCAAGCAATCAATGGGTATGCAAACTCTGTCCCTGAGCAGTTCTTACTCTGCCTGCAACCTAAGGCTTTGCAATAGGGGCCAAAGATGTCCAAAATACTGACCAATGGCCGAGCCCTGCAAGAGGAGGAAGCCCAAGCCTGGGCTGAGTCATGGGATGGAGATGTGCTAGATGGTTGTCAGACCTGGGCACCGACTCACCCCTTGGTCTCTTCCTTCCTTGGAGTGCTAGACTCTTCTTGTTTCACTTCAGCTTTCACTGCTGGCTTCCGGGGGCCTGCAAGGAAAGATGCGGAGTAGAGGGTCCTTACTCCTGATCGTCCCCACCTCCCAAGCCTTGTCCAGCCAGCACAGCCTGAACAGAGCCCACAACCTGCTGCCTGCACAGCCCAGAGGGACAGAGAGGGGAGAGGTGCTCACTGAAGAAGCTGCTGAGTGTCTTGGCACCTCTGGCAGGAGGCTTGCTCTGCTCCTCTTCTTGAGGCTCCTGTTTCACGCCAGCCTTACACACTGGAATGTTCTCTGTCTTTGTCAGGGGTACCGACTCTGAAGTGAGAGAGGACAGATGGTGATACAAACTCTTTCTCCCTCTAGACTTTAAAATTCGAAGGTCACTGTGCCCTAGAAGTGGAAAATCTAACAATTCTGACCTTTCTCCATCTGCTACATAAATGCAGGGCCTCTGGCCTGATGTTTACTCCTCAATGCTAATGAAAGCCCAGCTGGCGCTGGGCCAGAAAGACTTGGGAATGGTGGTGAAAAGAAACCTCAGCACCCAGGTGGATCTGCCTGAAACCCCAGCTACTCAGAACAGAGACAGAAGGACCACAAAATTACAAGGCCACCCTGGACTACACAGGAAAATCCTGTCTCAGACAAACAAACGAACACAAACCTAGAGTTGGGGGTGTGACTCAGTGGTAGAGCCCCTGCCTAGAATCCCCCAGTGAGGGGCTGGGGGTGTGGCTCAGTGGTAGAGCCCCTGCCTAGAATCCCCCAGTGAAGGGCTGGGGGTGTGGCTGAGTGGTAGAGCCCCTGCCTAGAACCCACTAGTGAGAGCACTGAGGTGTAGCTCAGTGTTAAACACTTGCCTGGCATAAGTCAGGCTCTACATTCCACCACCAGCATCACAAAAATAAATAAATAACTAAATTCTTAGCGTGATTTGAACACACAGTCCCACTTTTCTTGCACTTGTAGAAAACCAGATCTCAGTATGTCATAAAAGCATCTCTGCAAATGTCACCTATGACACAGGGTCTCAAGAACACCAGGGCACAGAAGCTGCACCATGGCCTCCAAGGGCATTCCCACTTCTGAATCTCGTAACTAAGTTTAGATGTTGCTCTTAATAAACACCTACTTAGTTCACTGTATTTGACTGGCACCTATGATGTATTTGTTTTTGTTTTGTTTTGTTTCGTTTTTGTTTTTTTGTTTGGTTTTTTCAAGACAGAGCTTCTCTGTGTAAGTCCTGGCTGTCCTGGAACTCGCTTTATAGACCAGGCTGGCCTCAGACTCACTGAGATCCGCCTGCCTCTGTCTCCCAAGTGCTGGGATTAAAGGCGTGCGCCACCACTGCCCAGCTTGGCACCTATGATGTCTAAAAGCACTTTATTTGGGGGCTCTTTCCTCTTTTCCCTCATGCAAACAATAAACCCAGTACTAACAATAAAACCCATTATTATCTTGGGAGTTCACACTGAACCAGCTTGGGCTAGAGAGTCTGTGCCTTGTTTTAAATGACTCACCATCAAAAGACAAGTAACACCCAAATCAGGACATGAAGCTGAGGGAATAAGCAACTCACCAGGGGACTTTGCAGGCTCAGAGGGCACTATGGGCTGGCCCCCCTCCTTTTCTTCCTTCCGTTTTACATCTTCAGCCTCTGTGAGGCTTTCTGTTGTGGTCTGTGCTTCTGGTGACAGACAGAAACGTTAAATGGCAGTGAGGCCTAAAGGCACTCCTGTTAGGGTTCTGCCGCCACTCCAGCTGCATGGCCACACATGTGCAGTTCAGCAGCTAAGTAAGGGAGGGGTCTCATGTCATCAGTGCGCACTGGTGACTGATTACATGCGCACAATGTGGTCACGCAGTCAGCGCATGCATGCGTGGCGTAGCTCCATAAGCCTACCTGAGCATGTTTACAGGAATCCTTGGAATCCTTAAAAAGCCGGACACAGACTCCCTCTCCTCTCTGTTCTGTTCTCTCCTGCCCCCACTCCCTCCCCCACCTCTCTGCATGTGCTTCTTCCCCAAGCCTGGTCCTTTTGTCTCCCCCCACAATAAAGCTCTGATACTAGGTTTTTGTCATGGCTTGTGCCTCATGACATTTCCGCACAGTAACCAGCACCGCCTATCATTTTTAAAAACAACAACTCCCACCCATGAGATAGTCCTAGGCAGGAAGGTCACAAGTTCAAAGCCTGCCTGGACTACAGAGTAAATTTAATTTTTAGTCTGGGCAACTCTGTGAGACCCTGTTTCAAAAACAAGATACTGAACTGTAACTCAGTAATCCAGCACTTGCCTAGCCTAAACTATTTTTTTTTTAACATACTGAAAAGCTATCCCTCTGGTAATGATAACATCACGAACACTAACTTGGGGGAAATTTGCCTTAGGACAAAGATACTCCTTTTACTTCAAGATACTCAGAATGGCTAAAATCTCCAACTTATAGGGAAATTTTTTCCCAACTACAAATTGCCGATAGGAAATCAAGTTTCCACCAAATAATTTAAACCTGCCATAGAAACTGAGCATAATTTTTTCTTATCACATAAACAAGAACCTGGATGTGTCAGAGACTGCAACTGATGGAATCACAGACAGCCCCAATGGAAGCCCACCCCCTGCTTCCCCACCCCCATTTCCCTGCACTGCACCAAGACAAAGGGAACCCTCTCAATAGCCTAACATTCTGCCGTCTCCAAGGGAACACAGCGACACCTGCTGGACATTAAGTGAAAACTAGCTGAGGGAATTTTAACTTTTCAGTTGTCTCAAAACAGGAGGTAGATCTTGTAAAGGCAATGCAGACCCCATCTTAGGGTAGGGCCACCTGCTGTACTCAGTCCCATGAAGGACCTCAGGAACGTGCCATAACAACTCAGACACAGAACAGTATGCTCCTGCAGACATTCTGTCTGTGGTTTATGGCCCTTGAAGATATCCAGATAATCCCGTTCAGCGGGTTGACCAAAAGTCAACCCAATGGTTTCAAATGTGACTTTGTGCCCAAAGTCGAGACCAAGAGTTTCACAAAATCACCTTGCCCCATATCCTTTCTACTCAATCCTAAGCATGTAATTTCCGGCTTGTGGTTTTTCCTATAAAAACTCTTTACACCTGGGTTCGCAGCCACCAACACATTTCCTTCCATCTGCCGTACAGTGGCCCACATTGAACCTGACAATAAAAGGACCCTTATGTGCTTGCATTGGAAACCGGCTCCTTGGTGGTCTCTGGGGGTTTCGTGAAACCGGTACAACACATTTCAAAGAATATCCTTGGATAAACTTACTACCCTGCAATTGAGATGTATTGTATGAGAGAAGAATAAATTTTGAAAAAAAAGAAAAATATGAAAAATAAAACAAAAAAATAAATAAAACGTCAGCAAAGCAATGGTTAAAAAAATAATAATTTCCATTAAATAAAAACAAAATTAGTTATACACAATAATGAATTAAGACAAAAAAATGTTTCAAAAAGTTTTCATGATGAGCTTCTGTGTACTAGAGTATGGAATGTTTATTCATTTAACTATTTGAAGCAGGGTCTTGTAATGTGGAGCAAACAGATCTCAAACTGGCAGGAATCCTCCTGCCTCAGCCTCCTGAGTGCTATGATTACAGACATAGGCCACCAAGTCTGGCTCCAAGTGTGAAATGTTGACTTAAAAGGTTTAGATATCATATCTGGAAGTCCAAACATCTTGTACTGCACACACCTCCCCCCTCCCAGACCTTTGAAGGTCCCCGTTCTATGTGCGTGTACCCCCCACCCCCATCCCCCCACCCCCCCCCCCCACACACACATACACGTTCCTCTCATCCTGGTCCCTCACCTTCTTTCTTCTTCCTTTTCTTGGCTGCTCTGTCTTTGTCCTCATTCTGCTCCTCCACAGTGTCCTCAATTGTCCGTTTCGGGAGCTGCTTCCGAGCTGGGGAGGCAAAGGGAGGACTATGGCTGACCACAGTTTATCTGTGTCTGCCCCAGTGAGATCAGACACTGCCCGGTCAACAGGGCGACTTAGAAGGTTCCAGATCCCCTTCCTCTTCTGTACGTGCCATAGCCACTACCCCAATGAGCATCTCATTCTTCAAGCTCTGAGTCTGTGACCTTGACTGGGTTACTGAACCTCTGACCCTTCCCTTCTTGCGTTCTGAGAAGGAAACAAGTTCTAGTAAACAGTAACAAGCTGGTGTCTGAGAGCCCTGAGGATCCAGCCAGTACTCTGTAGTTCACATCTTACCACACACTATCCTCAAGCTGCCTCCCTGTTCTTCAAACCACAGTGTATTTATTCTCTAGAAACACCAGAGTCAGAATTCCCACACACACTGTGTTATTCCGACCCGGGGCCTTGGCACATGTGGCTCCTATCTGGGATCGTCTCCACTTGCCATTTACGAATCTTCGGAGCTCCCAGAGCAGCCCTGTGACCGGCTCTACTCAGGGAACTGCTTATGTGATATTAAACTTTAGCACTTAAAGAGGGGGGCAAACTGGAGAACCTAGTTTTAAACCATATATTATGATCTGAACACAATTTCAATTCTAAATTATAAGTAGTCTTTTTTCTAATGCTAAGGGTGTGGGTTCCTATCTGAAGGGACTCTAACCAGCCCAAGCTTGGCAAACATGGCTCTGGCAGGCCTTGCCCTTCTCTCCCACTCCCTCTGCCTTGCTAAAAACCATTAGATTACATTCCTAAAGCTAGCCACCAAGGCCTAGTCCCTTATTTGGCCACTTCCTCCTCCTGAGGCTGACTACCAACATCCAGCTATCAAAGTATTAAAGTCCAGCAATCAGAAGTCCCCTTTGGCTGACCTAATTAACATGCCCAATTAAAATTAAACACCTCATTCTAACACAAGGTTTCCTCTTTTACCTTTATAAACCGCCATTTTCCTATGTGCCACATCTGTCTCCTCTCTATCCAGAGGCAGCCCTTTGTCCCCTTCTGGGTCAAATACCTCTTTCCCCAACCCCCATTCCCTTCCCCTTCTCCCTCATCATCTATCTCCTGTCTTTGCCTCTTATTCCCTGCCCTTTGTCCCTCTTTATAAAGCAAATAAATCTCCTTTGTGCTGAGAAGTTGGTCATGGGGTATCCTGAGCCAATACTGATTCCTTCACTATTCATTAAAATTTGACCAAATCTGGAATTCCTAGGAAACACACCCACCTCTGTGCCTGTGAGGGCATTCCTGGTGAGTTTTAACTGTGGGAGACTCACCCTGAATTTAAGAGGCAGCATCCTACCAGCTGGGGACAGGGAATGTATGAAAACAAAGGAGGAGAAAGCGAACTGAGCACCAGTATTGTCTCCTTCTGCTTCCGGACATGGATGCAATGTGGCCAGCTGTCATGCCTTCCCAATCATTATGGACTGCACTCTCAAAGTGTAAACCAAAATAAACTCTCCTAGCTGTAAGATGCTTTGGGCAGGTCTTTTGTCACAGTAATGGGGGGGGGGGGGGAGACACGACGACAAATACACTGTCTTCAAAATCTGACATACTGTATGTATGTGTCAATTCAGACATCAGGTTTTTGTCATGAATATTTAATCTGTGTTTAGGTTTTTAAAAACTGACAGCATTCTACACAAAAAGCAGATTCCTACACCCAAGTTGCTCATCGGACACTGGAAAGTCTTCACTTGCTGAAGTCAACTCTGGTGAAACACCCTGCATGAAATGCTTGGGTCCAGTGGTGTTGCATCATTTGGGGTTTTCAATTTTAAGTCTGCAGACTGCAATGGCTGAACTGGTGAGCATCACAGATCTGAAGATTGGGCATGCTCGTTTGCACCAGCTTCACAATGTCCATTAACCAAAACACCACAAGTTCCCATCTCAAGTCACCACATTATAAGTCATCAGACCAGGCTCAGAGTCTCCAGGTCACATGTGGGTCTCTCACCTGGCCCTTATCCACACCAAGTCTTCTCCTTCCAGCCTGTCTCAGGCTGATTCTCTAGGATATTCTCCAGTCTATTCACTCAATGTTCTCAACTCTGTGTTCCCTGTGCCAGAACTCCAGACCTAAGTGACCAAGATGTTCCCAATTTATTCACACTACCTGGAATCCTCTTCCTTTCTCCTATCCCACCTGGCTCTCTGTGCCTTTCAGGGATCAGCTTAGTTACCCTCTCTTCCAGAAGTCTCCACACATGCACCTCTGTGTTCCTACCAAGAGCCGTGGGTAGCTATCACTCCCCATCACAATTTCCAACATGTACTGACTGAGTGCTGACTGTGGGCCAAGCCCGGCCCATTAACTTTACATGAATCAGCCTTTAATCCTGGCACTTCTGGGCAGCTGGCACTGTATTTCAGACCACCTGGTCCACAGGTAAAGCAGCCACACCTCCACAAAGGTGAAGCTGCTTGCCTCAGGTCACACAGCTGAGGGACAGTTAACCGTGCTCGCTACCACAGTACTACCATCAGGGCCACTCGAAGGAGGACCACCATGGGCAGTACAGACGGAAAGGAAGGAGTTGGCCTGTCCTTACCAGTGCGACGCTTCGGGAATCCTGATGGGGAGATGTCCATGGAGGGGCTGCTTCTTTCTGAGAAGAAAGGACTGTTCTCGGGACATGTGTCAGGGCTGGGAGGAGAGCTCTGTTTGGAGTCTGAAACGGACTTCTGGAAGGAGTCAGGAAAAGAGTTCTAGAATAAAGAGGATGCATGCACCACCTGGCAGTTGCAGCTACCATGCTTCAGAGCAGAATGGACTTAGTCTCATCCCCACTCAAGCCATCTTCTCTCATCTAGGTAATCATCTGACCCACCAAAGCATTTTTAGTGTCCCAGATTCACTCCATTATTGACCCCAATATCAATTCTGCCTCTTTAAGTAACAGAATCTTCCTTTTTCAGCTGTATGTCTGATGGCCTAACCAAAGACTATCTACCAACCTCCTTTGGAGTTAGTACAATCATGGGCCTGAGTACTACATTCCACAGCCGCCTCTGCAGCTAGTGTAGTCATGAGTCTAAAGACTGTATTTTCATACTTCCTTGTATCTCCCACAACATGCAAGGAGAGGACTAACTCTTGCACATTATCCTGTGATACCATACACCATGGCATGTGCATGCACACACACACACACACACAGACACAGACACACAGAACTTATAAAAAAATTTACACAGAAGCAAGAAGAATCACAAGGAAATGTGACCACAGAAACACAGACAGAGACCATAAGGCTGGCTCAGAAGATGGACAAATAGGCTTCTAGAAGCATGGAAGTGGTCTTCTCTACAGGCTCCAGAAAAATGGCCCTGCCCACACCCTAAAGATAACCCACTCCAGGCATGTGACCTACAGAATTATAGGATAACTATGAAATAGGAGGTGCCATAGGTATGTTCTTCATGAGGCACCTGAGGCATGACGATGTCAAGGGGCCGAATGAGCCCCACATGCCAGAGAGGTAGACTGGGACCCTGTACCCCAACCCTCCTGCTTGAAGGCACAACAGTGGATGTTGCTTGTCTCCTGGACAATGTCCCCAGTCTTCCTGTACAGCTACTGCACTCAGCTGTATAGGGGAGTAGGCCAAGGTGCTTGCTGCACGAGCCTAGAGACATGAGTGCAGTTCCTAAAACTCATGTGAAAGTGGAAGAAAGAACACCACAAAGTTGTCCTCTGACGTCCACTCACACAGCCAGGACACACGCGCGCGCGCACACACACACGCGCGCGCACACACACACACACACACACACAAATTAAATTTAGAAAAGAAAAACCAGCAGGCTGCTGGAACCTACCTGGGCTTTGGGGGTGCCAGGAGCTTCATCTTCCTCCTCCCCTTCGCTGCTTAGGACCTGGGCTGCCTTCCTTCCTGGCCTCTTCACTGGAGAACCACTCTCAGGCACCACCCCATTCCTCTCCTTCAGTGCCACCCTAGAAGGTGGGAGGGAGATGTGGAGCACACGGCAGGCAGGTGGGGACACTGCCCAAAAACACTCTGCATTCCCTTCTCTTCCATTTCACTGAGCACTTTTCTAGGCACCTCCATGGCACTCACTATTGTTTTTCTTTTGAGATGGTCTCATGTAGCCAAGGCTGGCTTCAAACTCAGTATGTAGCAGAGACCAACTTTGAACTCTTGATCCTCTTGCCTACACCTCACCAGAACTCAGATTATGGTATATGCCACCATACTTGACTTTGTTGTATGCAATGAAGTATCCTTCCCTCCATCCCTTTCTCCATCCCATGCCCAAGGCATCCTGAGTGCCTGTGTCGTGGTAACATGTCATGAAAAGCAGATGAATTTCTTGGCAGGGATTAGGCACCAGCTTGACACTAAAATCCATATGGAGACCTTCTACCTTGTCACAGGAGTTTCAGCATAGTAGTCAGTCACCCAGGCAACAGCATACCAGCCTGAAGTTTTGCATGAAGAAAGGGAGACTGTTACTCTCCCCTATCCCCTTGATGCCACCTCTGAGCTCCCAGTTTATGGGGACACACGCAAGATGGCATATGTGTTGATGGCAGTCACTCAATTGCTTACTGTCCTCAGAAAACTGAGTCAGAAAGAACAGAGGCCACCTGTAGTGGGCAGCTAGCTGTTCCAGCTTTGACCTGGAAGTACTACCCACAGTGAGGCTTCCAATAACTGTCACGCCTACCTATGACCTGCTCCTGAAGCGGGGCCGAGACAGGAGCCCTTAAGATCCAAGATCCGGATGTGCCGGCTCTCTTGGTTCTGGTGATCCTGGATGCTGGACGGTAGACGGAGCTGAGTTCTACAGAGAACCCAGCTGGACTGCACCTCACCTCTCCCAGATCCTATAACCAACCCCTTTACTAGTAAGTTACCCCCCAAAATAAACCTCCTTTTTAACTACATGGAGTTGCCTTAATAAATCCCCCAATAGCCACCGTGAGTACCAGCTACTCCATACTTCCTGGTGACACGCACTCATACTACAGAACTTCTTTACAAAGAGGGAAGCAGGTCCATGCTCAGAACCACAGAAAGTTCTACAGACTTTTGGAGAGTAGAGGAATGGCCATCTACTTGGTTCACCTCAAAACCGGAGTGTCTAGAGCTGTATCTGACACACAGAAAATACTTGAGAGCTGTTTTATAAGTCACAGTGCTTTCCTCTAGTGGAAAGAGGTCAAAAACTTTTTTTAATTTTTTAAAAATTTTTATTCATTTATTTTTATGTGCATGGGTGCTTTGCTTACACGTATATCTATGTACCCTACACAAGCCTAGTGCCTACAGGAGCCAGAAGAAGGCATCACATCCCTGGGAACTGGAGTTACAGGTGGTTATCAGCAACCACCTGAGTGCTTGGGAACTGAATCTGGGTCCTCTGGAAAAGAAGCAAGTACTCTTAACTCCTGAGCCATCTCAGCAGCCCTTAGATTTATTATTATCATTATGTGTATATCTGTGTGTGGATAGGTGCAAACAGACACAGGTGTTCCAAGAGGCCAGAGAAATTGGATTCTCCTGGAGCTGGAGTTACAGGTAATTGTGACCTGACATGAGTGCTTAGAAGCAAACTGTGGTCCTCTATAAGAACAGTTTGTGCTCTTAACCACTGTATCATCTCTCCAGCCCCAAGGTCAAATTTCTACCTTAGTTCTGAGTTAATGTTTTTACAGTTATCATACATGATTCCTCCAATGTTAGACAAAAATACCTGCACGCATAATTATACACACATATAATTAAAAATAACGAAAGCAAATCTAAATATATTAGCATATAATTGTTACACCCACAAAGAGGAAACAACCTAAAAATTCACCAAAAATGAATTGCTAAATAGTTTATATAGCATATCCACAGAAGAGGATACAACACAGAAGGTAAAAAGAACTGAGCCCCTGTGTTCCTGAACGAAAAAACGTCCTCTAAGCTAAGAAGCAAGCTAACAGACAATACTATATAATATACCTAAGTCAATCACACAAAACAAACGGTCATACGCACTTGCACACAGCAATGCATGTCACAGTGACCAACCTCGACATCATAGCTTGACTCCTACATGTGCAGAGTGCCTTTTCTCCAGTACGCAGTGTGGTAGAAATGGCACATCTGTTTACTCACTGACCCCACGCAGAAGGCCTATTGGATATTAGGCACCTTTTTACTCATGAGGAAGCTAGGACAAAGGAAGTGAGGCCTCCTGCTCAACATATCAATTTGGGGATTATGAACTAAATGTGTTCACATCCATGCTCTGGCCCAAGGGTGACCATGGTACCCAAGCAAGGTTACAGAGTATCTTTCCTAAGACTGTATGAATCAAAATGTGGTCAGCATCTGTACCCCATGGACAGGGTCTGGTCTAGAATGAATGCAAAGCATATGGGAACAGAGCCCTGACAAGAACTCTGAAGTCCCAGGTTCAGTTGTACCTGAAGCTGGCTGTCAAATATCTACATTAAAAATATCATTTTGTGGCCTGACACAACTGAAGTAGGTTTTTAACACCTGCAAAGCAAAGAATCGTGACTGCTAAAGGCATATGTCCTGCCCTGGCCCCCTTACATACTTTGGAGGGGGCTCCTTCTCTCTGATGCTGTTGGCCGTCTCCTTCTCGGGCTTCTTTGCTTTACCCTCTTTTGTGGGTTGGAAAAATGACCTGGAGGAGCACAAGGGGGTGAGAGACATTAATAGCACCGAAGCTCCACGCACCTGGGCCACACCTGCAGCTCCAGACACCATCCCCAGCCATGCAGATTGTTCTACTTTTGTATAGCCTTGGGGGAAGGGAGGGGGCACACACACCAGGGATGTAACTTAGTGGTAGAGGGCTTCCCTAGCATGGGCAAAGACCCTAGGTTTTATTCTATTCTGGACACTGAAAAAATTAAAAAAAAAAAAAAAGTAAAGGGCAAGAAAATAAGAGAACAGAAAGCATCTGAATAAAGAGCTGCCATCCCAGGACAAACCATATCCAGGTTTCCCATCCTGTGAGTAAGCAGGGATTTGTGCCTCCTGGGTTTCTACAGTGAAAGCCCAGGTCTGAGCCTGCTAGTATCCATTCCCTCCTTTCTCTGAGCACCCCTCTCTCTATGGTCTTCTCTCAATACAGAATATGAGTGACCTACACTCACACCTATGGCACATGGACACATGACCCAGGCCTCAGCAACTAGTGCAGTGCACTGCAAGCCAGAATTTGGCTCTAGATATTGCTGGGTCAGAAAGGAGAGAGGTAATCTCTTCCCTGAGATAGCTGATCTTGGGAGAGCCAGCCTGAAGGTACAACATCAAAGGTAACAGAGATGACCACAGAAAGATAGACTATGACAATATTTGGATGCTGGATCTAACTTCAAGCCTGAAGTTGCACACTGTAACTATGGAAACCATGTACCTTCCTCTCTCATGTTCCTAAAGCCACCTTGCATTAGCAGAGGGTTTCTGAACTGGCACTCAGGCTGTCCTATGCACCGAGGTTGGTTTAGTGCAAGCCTAACTTCTGTCCACTAGATATCAAAACCAAATCCCAGACCCCTAAATCACCAGAACCAAACATGTCTCCAGACATTGCCACATGTTCCCAGGGTGCAAAACCGCTAACTGAGAACCTCTGCATTAGGGACCAATACCCTGCAGCTAAAAATTAACTAATGAATTAATTGATTCACTACTTCCTCCCATGTCCCACTTCTCATTTTTCAGACTACTCAATGCTAGGAACTTGAAGTCTCACTCAAGGTCTTCTCAAAAAATGCAGATTTGAAGCAGAAAGCTCAGTTTGGAAGACGTATTATGTAGGCACAACCTCCTACAGGGAGGAGGAAGCTCAAGAATCAGGAAGCTCAAGACACTGGGGAGGCTCAGAAAGTTACAAGACCCACAAGCCCCTCCCCAAGGTTTATATTAGTAGTCAACAACTGCTTTGGATTGAGAGGGACTCTTCAGTGGAGCAGCCTGCTGACTGAGCACGGAACTCCAGGGACACAGCTTTCAGGAGTCATCACCCGTGCTGGGGTAGGCTTTGGAGTGAGGGGCTGCCTTTGTGTCACCAATTAACACCAATAAACCCACTGGTTCACGAAGCTAAATTTGGGTGGCTTGTCATTGGTGCCCTATCTGGGGTAAATAAGTGTTAGTTCGCATTTTCCCAGGAAGAGTCACAACACAAAGTGCCTGGAGCATGGCAGAGGCCTTACATAATACTTCTCTGCATGGTGGCAGCAGAATTCTCCCCTTTCCTCTCTTGCTCTTTCTTTCTCATTAGTTGTACCTGAAAAACAAATTCGAAGACCTGCTAAGGATATTGGCTGTGCAAAGACTAAGACCTTGGAGGGGGGGGGGGGGGGGGGGGGGGGGGGTAGAAGACACACAACCACCCTCCTTAAGGAAATAAAAGAGCAGATGCAATCAGGGGCTGCAGAGATGGCTCAGTGGGTAAGAGTGCTTTCTGTGAAAGCAAGAGAACGCGAGCTTGAATCCCTAGCACCCATGTTTAAAAAATAAAGTTCAGCATGGCTGTACACGGCTGTAAACCAGCACTGTGGGGTACAGACAAGTGGAAAAAGTCCGATCCCAGAAGCTCACTGGCCAGCCTGACAGACTAGCCAGAACCTAGCGAGACCCTGTCTGAAAACAATAAAGCAGATAGTGGTATTTGCACACGTGGGCCTGGATTCCTTCCCACACAATCATGTGCATTACCAAACAGATTCTATACATAATTCCTGGTACACACGTGTACGTACACACACACACTGTGTATACAGTCAGAAATATGTATTTCCTCTTCAGGAAAAACACCCAATTTTATAAACCAGTAAGAAACTTTAATAAAATTTACTATTAAGTCATAAAATTTGCAGATCAGAAAAAGGGAAGTCTCCTTCCCCATACAGTGCCTGCTTTCCATCTAATACAAAAAATTCACAGTACAGATTTTTTTTCAGGTTTTTATGCTTTGAGAGGTAAGTTTCTTTATTCCTTCTCGCCCCACCCCCACCCCCACCCCCACCCCCACCCCCACCCCTTACGGTACTGAGGACAGAATTCAGGCAGGGTCTGATGGCCCTAGGCAAGCCCTCTTGGCTGCCTGCCAGCTTCCCTTTCCAAATGTCCCTCTTCACCTTGACAATTTCCTTCTAGTCTTGCCATCCACGTTTCTCTGCCTCCTCAACTCCACACACACACACTTAAGCAACAAGCCCTGACCCACCCCTAAGTGTTTCCAGGCCTCGCCTCCAGACCTGCAGTCCCGTCTCATCCATGCCCAGGCCTGTGTCCCTTTCTGGCAGCCTACCTCACCTTTTTACCTGGCTCTTGACACTGATCACGCCAAGTTTCTCTCGTCTTCAGAGAGGAACGCTTTCTGGCTACTGACGTCACCCTGCTCTCACTACAAGAGTCCATCCGGCCCCATTACACCCAGCATCTTGTATTGATAGAAAGTTGGCGTCCAGGGTTAACACTGCACACTTAAACCTTCCCTCCCGCCCCAGGCTGCCCCTGCTCACCTGACGCTTCCACTTCCAGTGGCCACGCCCACTGCCGGCCTTTCTCCCGGGCCCCGCCCCCTTCAAGGCCTCCCCGTCCTCTGCAGCCGCCGCACTTCCAACCTGCCGCGGCCCTCGTCCACCAGTCGGCCCGCGGCTCTCCCGCCACCCCGACTCCCTCTTGCCCTCTCCCCACGCCCTCGGCCGCCGCGACGTCCCCACGCTCGTTCGGCGGCTCACACCCGGAACCGGCGAAGTTCACCGGCGGCGACAAGCGCTCGGGACGCTCGCCGCCCCCAGCCCTAGCCCCAGCCACGCTCCCACGGCCCCACTTGCCTCTCGAGTCACCTCGCCGGACGCCGCACTCGCTTGCTCGGCGACGCGCGCCCGAAAGCCCTAAATTCGCGCCACACGGATTTCGCGCGCAGACTGGCGGGCGGGGTTGAGGGTGGGTGGAGACGGCCGAAGGCGGGGCCCGGGCGCCCCGCGCGCCGCCATTATCGCCCGAAGGCTGCTGGGAGTTGTAGTCTCCGCAGCGTGAGGCAGCCTGGAAATGGGACGGAGCGGGGAGGGGAGGGGCGCTGTCCCGCACAGCATGCTGGGAAGCGGCCCGGAGCCTGTCCTCCCCGTGGATGAGCCGGTGAGGCTGCGAGGTCGTAAGGGTGACAGGCGGGGAAAGGAAAAGGGCTGGTGAAAATCCACCTTGCCAGGCACTGCGGGAAGAAAGGCGGGAGACCGCGCGAGGCATCCCGGGAGCAAGGGCCGGGCTGGGCTTGGGCGCGGGGCATTGTGGGAGGTGGACGCTGCTCCGGGTTGGGTAGGTGAGTTGAGGGGGAGGGGGCGGGAAGGGTGCACAGCCTGGGGAGTGGAGAAGCACCGCTGTGTAGGATGGTTAGGCCGGGAGGGGAGGTGGTGAGACGGGCTGGGAGGGTCCGGGCAGGTGGGAACCAGCTAGAAGGGGCTGCACGAGGGAGGGAAGGCTCAGCTGGACGTGGGGGGAGCATCAGGGGTGAAGAAGTCCATCTGAGGACAAGGGGCCAAGTCCAGAAGGAAGACTCACATTGAGAATAGTAGCTGTTGCTGGAAAGAGGGGGCTGCAACTTGGCCCAGGAGGAGAGTTAAGTCTTAGGAGGAGTATGGACCACAGATGACTGTTCGTGACACTTCTGAGTTCAGTTGGCCACAAGTGGGCCACACCCCTGTAGGCTAAGGACCCATGACAGGACGTGGGAAGGACATCTGAAGATAAGAGCATCTCTGGAAAGCATAAGCCACAGATCAATGTAGCAATCCAAGGTGGTCATATGTGAGGGGTAACAGCTGCATATCTGATACATCTAGGGAAGAGGAAGCCAAGGTGTGTGAAGAATACGCCTAGGATTCGAAATTCATGCCTAGCTATGAGGGTAGATATGAGTTACAGTCAAATGTAGAATCATGGGAAAAAGAAGTTCCAGGTCAATGGGGCCACTAGAAGTTATCACCAGGGGTAGGAGACCCATCTGGAAAAAGGAAAAATCTTAACCAGAAACTAGGAATACATCTACAAAGATGTCCACAGCTGGGCTGAAGGCAGATATTTAGAAGAACTGATTCCACTTGTACCTAGAGGTACCTAGAGGCAACTGGGACTAGAATTGAAATTAAGTGCCAACTGAACCTAGGGAAGCAACAGGTGGACCACAGAAATGGGATGGAAACTACTCTCTGGAAAACAAACAGTAAAACCACTGTGATCTTCCCAGAGACATACGTGAGGCATCAGCAGCCGATAAGGCAGTCTGTGAATAGGGAATAATGGGGTAACCCAGGTGGGGATGGGTCTGATGTCCAGTTCTTCTCCCCAGTTCCACACAGGGCCCCAGGATGGAGCTGACAGAACCCCCACCAGGCACTGCAGTGCAGAAGGAGGAACAGGAATTGTTGGATCGAACTTTCTTCTCTTGGGCTGAGTTCAGCCGCTTCTTCGACAAGTGGTGCCAGCAGCGGCTGGTGGTCTTCTCGGTGAAGAGCTCCACACATGTGGCACGCAGCCCCTGGGCCAATGCGCCCCCACTCTACAGGCTCATCCACGTGCTCAAGTACAGCTACGTGCTGCTGGTGTGCAAGGATGTGCGCGTACCCAACCAGTCCACAGCGTGGTGCGTGAGCCTGAGCTGTGACCCTGCAGGGGGAGGGGAACAAGGGGTGAGCCAGACAGGGAGCTTCCTACCCACAGATCCAATATCAGGGAGAGAAGCCCACTGATTGCCAAGTACAGAGAAGCCAAGCAGGACAGATTCAAGGAAGGACATTTACTGAGACAAAGAGAAAGACTGAGCCAGGGGACAAACATACTTACTACAAAACAACCCAGGCTTGATATACAGGGTTTAGTAGAGGCCATCAAAGAGGGTGAAAGACACAGTGAAACAAGCTAAAATGAAATGGGAGAATTGGTTCCCCAAATACCAAAACCAGCCAGGGAAGTAAGAGGGCCAGGGTTTACACTACCCAGGTTTTGCACGGCTATGAAGAGCAACCTGGGAGACTGAACTGCAAGGAAAGCCACAAGACAGGCAAATATCTTTATTCAATGTAGAGCCATGTCCTGTGCTGGGAGCTGGGGGTACTTCAGACTAAAATCGACCATCTGGAACTTTCTGACTGGCCAGGAAGATTGAATAAGAATAAGCATGCAGGTAGTTCCTGGCAAATGTGTAGTGCCGCCAAAGGGTTGGTCGATGGTCCAGGAGAGCCTCTCGGGACTGGGGATTTTCTTACTGATATGTCTCCAGTCTTCCTTGGATGTAGGACAAGACAAAACCATGCTTCTGGATAGGAAATGGTCAGCTGCTGAGATAGGCCATTGGAGTTCCTGTTTGTCACCTGTTCTACTTCTCTTTATTGCCTCAATCAGAGCTGCCACTGCTTTATCCTGCCTATCTGGGGTGTGTGTGTGTGTGTGTGTGTGTGTGTGTGTGTGTGTGTGTATGAGAGAGAGAGAGAGCGCTCATGTATTCATTTCAGACTGTTAGTTTGAAGCTGTGGATGGGTAAGAGCAGAGTGTTTAAGAATACAGGCAGTGCCTTTGGGCTGGCTGCCGGACCCTAGCTCTGTGTGTGTGTGTGTGTTTGTTTAAGACCTTAAGAATACAGGCAGTGCCTTTGGGCTGGCTGCTGGACCCTAGCTCTGTGTGTGTGTGTCTGTGTGTGTGTGTGTTTAAGACCTTAAGAATGCAGGCTGTGCCTTTGGGCTGCTGGACTCCAACTCTACTGCTTACTAACTAGAATGGGGTACCATTAGGTAATGAGTTTCACAGCTCTAAACCTCAGTTTTCACATCCCTGAAGTGGGGCTATCACATGTATACCTGTACTGAGGACCATTGTAAAGATCCATGGTCATGAATAAGAAGGCATTTACCCGATGCCTGGTACCCGAGGCAGCTAATTAATTGATAGCTGTTACCAAAGTTGGGGCATAGACTTGGGACTGGTGTCTACCTGTGATTATAGTCATGGAGGAAATAACTTCACCTTCCTGGGCCTCTGTTTGCTCATTTGGAAAAGAATGAGCACAGAAGTATCTGTGTCATAGGTTTTGAATAAAACTTGTTAATTGTTCGTTAGGGCATCCCACATGGAGTAAGCACTCCACAGCTGTTCTTACCCAAGGTATTTCAACATTTGTTGTGGGGGTGTGTTCTAGTTTGTTCTTTATTCTAGAAGCGGAGATTCAGAGGTCTAATACCAGAGCAGCATCAAGCACATGTCCTCGCACAACTATCTAGAGAGTGAGCACTTGCAAAAGGGACAGGCCTAATCCAGCCTCTGCCTTTGCTGGCAGGACCATATTCAACATTTAACAACCATTTATTGAGGACCTCCTATGTGTGTCTGCTCTTTACTGGGTGTTTTGAGACCAGAGTTGATTATCTTCTCACCTCATGAACTACTCAGAATCTATTGAAGGCGACAAAGACGAAAGGAACAGAAAGGAGGGAGGAGAAAGCACAACCCAAAAACAGATTTCAAATAGCCACGTATAGTAGTGAGCATCCAATTGAGGGTGAGATGAGAGTTAGATAAAAGGAAAGGGAAAGTGGTCCACTCTACTTAAAATCTTTTTTTTTTTTTTACATATATTTATTT
This sequence comes from Peromyscus eremicus, assembly GCF_949786415.1. Classification (NCBI taxonomy): domain Eukaryota; kingdom Metazoa; phylum Chordata; class Mammalia; order Rodentia; family Cricetidae; genus Peromyscus; species Peromyscus eremicus. The sequence continues at coordinate 194,418,012 of NC_081416.1, forward strand.
TGTGGGGAAGAGGGAGCATGCCACAGTCTAGGTGTAGAGGTCAGAGAAGAACACAGGGGAGTCAGTTCTCTCGTAACTCCATGTAACTCCACTGCGCCATCTTGTACTTGAAATCTTAGGAGAGGTTCTAGGAGGTTTTCTAGAAGAGATGATCAGTAAACAGGTCCTTGGAGAGTTTTATTTATACACTTGTGCATGTATGGTTTTTTAACACATAGTGTTTACTATCTGTAGTTACTGTCCCAGGTGTTCTACAAATGCCAGGAAGAGCCATGGGGCAGGGGGTACATGGCTGTGGAGAGAGAGCATGGCCCTGAGTTTGAGCCTGTTGACCTAGTGGAGAGAAAGATTGGTTCCTGGGTGGAGAGCTCTGTGGTGGGGGTGAGGGTTGGTGGAGCTAGTTCAGGGACACTGACTTGTGCTCATCATTTCTGAGCTCCTGAACCTACGCAGTTGCTCAAAGCAAGCCCTCTCTAGTGCCACAGTCCAGGGACAGGCCAGGCTTTGTAACAGGGATGGTGTCAAAGTTGGGACCTGGATGGGCTGCGTCCAGGGAATGGGGCTTCATCCTTGGGATACTGAGGAATTCCGAAAGGCTGTGAGCAAAGTCAGTGCTGATTTAGTGAAATCTCATCATGTGGGCCGTGGTCTGGAGGACAGGGTTGAGAGGCCAAGGAGGAGGCTGTATATACTAGGGAGTATTTGAGAATCACACTTTCCAGAGATTCAGTGGCCTTGAGTTGCCCTCCAAATACCTCCAGCTCTCCAGCACCAGTGACGTTTCCCCTAACACTTTTCTCTGTAGGACAGTATTCCTCAACCCATCCCAACATATCCCAACCTTCAAAAACACAGAGTCTTTAAAACCTGCAAGATGAAGAGCAATTATGTCAGGCCAATGAGATGGCTCAGTGAGTAAAGGTGCTTGCCACCAAGCCTGACCACCTAAGCTTGGTCCCAGGGATCCAGATAGTAGAAGGAAAGAAATGACTCCCACTAGGTATCCTCGAGCTCCACACCTACCTTGACACTTTCTTTTTAATTTAAGAATAAACAAGACAGGGTTTTCGTTGAAAAAAAAAAAATGTTTTGAGAATAATGACTACAATTTGTTAAATGTTTGCTCACCCCTCTTTCTCTGACCCCTGTGCATCACTTAACTCCTCTCATCAAGCCTGGAGGAATTGGCAGTATTTCAGCCCCAGTTTCCAGATGAGAAAACCAAGGCACAAGTAGTTAAAGGACCCATACACACAGTAGCCCAGCTGCTGTGGGAAAGCCGGGACTTAGATCCCACAGGCTTGGTTACAAGGCTCATGCTTCTAATTTTTATCCTATCTTGCCCCACCCATCTGTATTTCAATCATAAATTGTCAGTATAGGAGTGAAATGTTCCAGTACCCCGATGGGTCTCTTGGTTCTAGGGATCAGCCCATTAGCCCAGTCAAGAAAGTTGTTCTGCACACCTCATGTGCAGTGTATATGTCTTGAGATGTAGTGGGGAGCGTAGGATGCACACAGCCATCCTTCACACCATCACCCTAGTATGTGTTGGTATCTTCCCTAGCCTGGGGTTCACCAGAAAGGACTTCCAGAAGGAGCTGATGCTGGTGGTATGGTCTGAAGGAGTAAAAGTTGAGTGGATGTAAAGGGCAAGAGATGTTTTATGAAGGAGGAAAGAATGTTAGGTTGGTGACTGTAGAGATGGAAAAAAACATGGATGGTCCAGAGATGTTTCGAAAACATCACAGGCAGGGCATAGTGACAGTTGGTTTTGATGAGATGAGAATGGTGGCTGAATGTGTTGCCAGGTGTTTAGGTGGGATTTGGTGATTCACTCAGTGTCCAGTGGTCTTTGGTATCTGTGAATTGATTCCAAACAGAGTCGACAGGTGCTCAAATTGTATAGCACCTGCATATAACCTATGCATATCTTCCTGTGAAACATAAGTACCTATACATGGCTTGTAATACCTACTGCATGTATGTGCTTAAAACTGTTATGCTACTGGGGAAACATAAGGAAAGTGTGTGCATATGCCGTATAGATGGTTTGGTTTTCTTTTTCTTTTTCCAAGTGACTTTGATTTAAGACTGAGAGATCTGCAGGTAAAACCAGGAGGTATGGGGGAACCACTGTATATATTTGTTGAGTTTCTTTGGTGATGGGTAAAATGGGTAATTCCTATACACATTTGCATTTAGAGGCACTGGCATTACCCACCACTATATGCAAGGAAGAATGGCACATTTAGGCATTCATACTTGGTCATGTGAGAAGCCAGGACCCTACAGAGAACATGTGTTTTCTGGCAAGATGGATGGCTTCACAGAAGAGGTGGCATTCCCTAAATGAAGACCTGATCTAGGAACAGAAACCACTCAGGCTCAAAGGGACCAGACCAGACTCCAACAAATGACAATGAACTCTCCTTAGAAAATAGACAAGGTGGAATCTTGGGAATGTACCATTTTTGGTAGATCAAATGTGGTTGCATATTGCTTCCACCTGATACCAGTATGGGGCCTATATGTTTGGGTTTTTTTTTTTATTTATTATAATTTATATACTTAAGAATTTTCTGGTCCCAGCACTGAGATGGGAAGATTGTGAGTTCAAGGGCAGCCTGAGTTGCACAGCATAGCTCTGTCTCAAATGCCAAAATAGATTGCTTTTCTAACTTTATATTTTATTATTTTTAAATAAGAGGGAAAGTCTCATAATTATTTAGATTTTTTTTTTTTAATCTGCCAGGTTCCTTGGTGTGCATAGAGGGAAAAAGATAAGTCTCAAAGAAATTTTTCATTATGTGTTGATCCTTAGGACAAACACTGTCTCAGGAGCGATTTGGAGACACTGGAAGGCCATTTTGGGGGAATTCACTACTGACATCATTTACTAGACTACCAAGGAACCATGACTTCCTTACTACATAGTATGTTACAAGGGTCATAAAGCTCCAAAGCTTTTGGGCTCCTTCCAACCTGAAACTCATTTTTATAAAGTTTTATTGAAACACAGCCATACTCTTGGTTTGTGTATATTTGCATGCATCTGTTTGGAATATATCTACTATCTGACTCTTGGCAGAAAATGTTAGCCAACCACTATTCTATAGGTAAAACCTTTTGGGGGGGAGGGGCAGAAGCTAATAATCACAATACTCCATAGAGAAATACTACTGAACCCTCTTTCAGGAAGATGTCAATTTCAGTACTGTCATTATGAAAATAATTTTTTTAAGATACTGGTATCAAACCCAAATACTGATTTGTATTTCCTATTCTCATTCATTCTTTACGATACTGATTATAACTTCCAAAATTGATTTCATGCAAAGATATTTGCTCCACAGTTTGAGAACCACTCATACAGAGAGGTATCTAAGAGAGTGTCTGTTTGAATGACTGGGAAATCTCTTAATAGTTGTCAAGGTCATGAAGTGGAGCATTAGTCAAAATGTGAAAAGCCCAGGAAAATCTATAATAGTCTTCAAAGGAAGCACAGAAGGTGTCCATTGACTTTGTCTCCTTGTCTCCTATTTTATAACCAACTACCATAAATATAATGGCTTAAACTTTTTTTTTTTAAACAGGGTCACATGTAAACCAGGCTAACTTTGAGCTTGCTGTGTAGCTGAGGGTGACCTTGAATTCCTGATCCTCCTGAACTTCCTTCGTGGAGGTTCGGGGACAAGTATCCTCTACCCTTCCAGCATCTGGAGCCCACACAAGTGCTTTGGTCCTTTCTCTGAATCTTTTACTTTCTTCTTTCCCTCATAAAGATCCTAATGAAGATAGCATGCCCCTCATCACTACTACAGTCCAGAATTGTCCCATCTCAAGATACTTAGTTTAATCACATCTTAAAAGTCCCTTGGACGTTAAGTGACATATGTAGTTCTGATGACTCAGATGTGGACACTCATGGGGATGGTATCAATTTTTCCACTGTACTGCTACAGAACAAAAGGTTTCTTTCAAGAGTGCAACACACATATAGAAATATATACACGATGCATGTTCAACATGATGTCTAAAAATCCTAGAAGTGAACCAGGTCTCAAAAGGCCACTACTATCTAGCCTAGCAGTAGAGATGAACTTAGTCTGCCATTTATTTCGTGTAGATGGGAATCCCACAATGGGTTGCTCTTCTGTTCCTGGCTTTGTTGAGGTACATCCACATTGGAAATGGTCATTGTTAGTTGGTTTTTAGTGTTGTTTGGTGTTCTTTTTTTTTTTTTTTTTTTTTTTTTTTAAGAGTATATCAAAGCCTGTTTTCTTGACCCGTGGCTATTTATCTGGGTTTCAGGTTCTGGCTAGTATACATAGTCCTATTGTATACATGCCAATCAGTGTCTTTTGCTGCCTACATGCAGGCAGTCATGTTAGTTGGTATCATAAGATACAGGGCTCCATAGGTAGGTATTTCGTGGGTTCTTCAAAGTGTCTGACACATCAGTGACAGGTACTGCATGATGGGTACTGTTGTCGGCCTCTCTATTGTTGGCATTTCCTTTTTTCATTTGTTGATTTATTTAAGAAGGGGTCTGGCTGTGCTGCCCAGTCTAGTCTGGAATTCCTGGACGTGGATGGCATTCCTACCTCTAGCAAGAGTAGAGTAGTGGGATATACAAAGTTTGAAAGCAGAACCATACCATCCATTGCTTCATTGTGATTTTGAAAACATAGCAAGGTAAAATATGTAACTTTAGGTAGTGATTGCCTCTGAGAACAGAGGAAAGGGAGAATTCATTAAGGCCTCATCTGGAGATGGTATTGTGAAACCAGAAGCAGATACAAGACAATCTGAAGTGTTTTTATATGATCTTACTACATTTATTTACTTTGTGTGTGTGTGTGTGTGTGTGTGTGTGTGTGTGTGTGTGTGTGTATAGCGGTCAGAGAACAGTTTGCAGGAGAGTGTTCTCTCCTTCAACCATGTGGGTTCTGAGGATACAATTCAGGTCATCAGCCTTGTTGGAAAGTGTGTTTACCCACTGAGCCATCTCACCAGCCCCTGAAGTATTTTATTGCTAAAAATTTCTGGTAATATAACAGGGTATGTGGTCGGTCACAGAGCTGGGTGTATAGGTGTAAGCCTTTCTACCAATATGTAGTGCTTACTATGTTGTAGTTGCTGGTTCAGTATTTTGGGAGTTTTAAGCATGCCAATTCTTTTTCACCGACACAAGGATCCTGTGTGGAAAGTCTGTTATCACTTCCCTATTACCATACAGAAAAAATGAAACACAGAGACTTACACAAATTCACCCAGCCAGTGTACTCTTAAGGCTCTCCACTCTTCTCTATCCTTGAAACTTAATGAGAGAGGAGGGGAAAGGTGGGAGGGAGGGAAAGAAAAAACGGAGAACTGAGACTGCGCAGAGGGTTGTGACGGAGGCGCTGGTGGTTCCCTCTGCAGGCCTCCACAGCCCAGCTGCCCAGCCTTCATCACTGTCAAGCTGAGCCCTTTGCGGGATCGTCTCGTGGTGTCTGAATGCCAGCTGACCCACTCGCACCCGGCCTGCCCACGCGAGTTTGCCTACCACTTCCGCCCGGGCCACTTGCTGGCCAATGCCTGCCTGCCAGTCCGCATCACCAACCAGATCTCCAAGCAGTTTGTGGCCCCTGCTGACGTGCGCCGCCTGCTGTCCCACTGCAAGGGCCCAGACCATGGAGTCCTGGATGCCCTGCAAGTGCTTGAGGGGCTCTTCCGCACAGATCCGGAGGCCAAGGTAGGGTCTCACAGGAGGCAGCATTGGGCAAGGAGAATCACTGACCTACTTCATTGATCGTTCATTCATTCTCTCGCCACACATCAGTCATTCATCCCTTTATTCAGAAAGCACTTGCTAGGGTGCTTAATGTGCAGTCAGAAAACATCCTTTAGTGCAGGCTGCCCAGCAGCAACTTTCTGTCCTGTGCAGACTCTCTGATTCTGTGTCGAATTGTTTGGGAGCCCTAGACATGCATGACTGATGAGCACTTGAAATGCAACCAGTACCATAAGGTCTGAGCTTATTTTAATTGATTGAAACTTTAAAAAGCATGTATGGCTGTTGGCTGCCTTGCAGAAGTTCTAAAGACAGAAACAAAAACACCCAGATAGGATGTCAGTTGAGTATTAAGAAGATCTAAGTGAGGGAAGATGCAATCTAAATTTTTTTCAGTGTGGACTATGCAAACAGAAAGTGCATAAATAAGTGCACTCTTTAATGAGTGTGCCCAAGGATATGCCCCTGAACTCATCATTCAGGAAGCTGTATTATATAATGCAGTAGAGTGAAAACTTGTAAAGCAGAAGCTGGGGATGTGCAGAAAGATTGTAAGGTGCTGTTAACTATCTCTTGTTTGTTTTTGCACTCCTGAGGATAGAACTCAAGGCCTATTACATGTTGGGCAAGCGCTCTACCACTGAACAATACCTCCAGCCTCTCACTGGGAAATTATAGTCAGATGCTCTGCCACTGAGCCACACCCCAAACCCTCACTGAGGAATTACAGTCAGATGCTCTACCACTGAGCCACGCCCCCAAACCCTCACTGAGGAATTATAGTCAGATGCTCTACCACTGAGCCACACCCCAAACCCTCACTGGGGTATTCTTGACAATCATTCTACCTCTGGGCTGCATCTCCAGCCTCAACTTTCTATACTGAGAGTAACTTTATTTCTGCTATCCAGTATAGTAGCCATTGCCCTCATATGCTCTTGATCAGTTGAAACAATTCTAATATGATTGAGGAGCTGGGTTTTTGGTTGGCTGGTTGGTTGGTTATTTTTGGTTTGTTTGTTTTATTTTTTATTGTTGTTGCTTGGGTGGGAGTGCACACATGTGCCTGAGGTTGACCTTGATTAGTTTCCAAATGTTTTTAAATGTATTATATTTCTTTTCTTTGTGGAGGGGATATGCAGGTGTACACATGCCTTAGCTTGCACGCAGAGGTCAAAGGACAACTTGCAGGAATTGGTCCTTTCCTTCTACCATGTGTGTCCTTGGGATCGAACTCTGGTGCTCAGGCTTAGTTGTGAGCACTTTGACCTGCTGAGCCACCTCTGTCTTTTGAGATGGAGACTCTCATTGAACCTGAAGTTCAGTTTGAGTAGAGTGGCTCCCTGGCCAATGAGCTTCAGAGATCTGTCTACCTGTCTCTGCCCTCCACCCCCCACTGTTTTTTATGTGGGTTCTAGGCATCTGAAATTAGGTTCTTGTACTTGAGTGGCAGGCACTTTACCAACTCTGTCATTTCCTCAGCCCAGAACTGGAGTTTTTAAGTAATTGAATTTAAACAGACCTCATCACTAGTGTGGCTTTTCCATCAGGTAATATAGAGCTGTACATGTGCAGGTAAGTTTGCATTTCTGTATTTTTATATATATATATTGGCACTTATCCAGTGTATAAAACTATGAGTTCATGAGATATCCATTCAAGTGTACTATGAACTTGGACTTTAGTCACTAATCCCACATTAGCCTCTCTCTTCCTCCTGTTACATACCCCATCCTCTTTCCTAATAACCCTCCCTGATTTTCATTATGTATATTTTCTGATTGTCCATCTGAGAGAAAAATGCAATATTTTTCTGTTTCAGTCTGACTTGCTTAATATGATCTCCAGGCCCATCCATGTCCCTATAATTGAAAAATGACCTAATATTGTTCTTTTTATGGCTGATTAAAACTCTGTTAACCTAACTCTGTCCACACCCTCCTTGTGCATGAGCACACACGTACACACACACACACACACACACACACACACACACACACACACCACTCAACAATGCTGTCTATTCTATACATCATTTGCATCTTTTTTTTCTGGTTGTTTTTTTGAGGCAAGGGCTCATGGTAGTCCAGGCTGGCCTGAAACTAGCTATGTACCTAAGTATGGCCTTGAACTCCTGCTGGGAGTACAGTAGTACACTACCATGCCTAGCACACAAGTGGTTTGTCTTGCCTTGCATGCTGAAGAATGCCAAATGCCAACATCTTTCCTTCTTTCTCTGGGGCTTGGTCAGGTCCCCTGAGAAAAGTCTTCCCACCTCCTGATTGGAGGTGAAGGCCAGGCTGCCAGAGTCTAGCAGCCATGTAGGGAAGAGACTGGACCTGGCAGTCAGCATGATGCATGCCAACCCTGCATGGAGCTTGGAATCTCCCTCCTTCATCCTCAGGTGGGCCTGCTGTCCCCAAGGCCAGCAACCTTTTCCATTTACCCTATTTGCAGAATAAACCTCTAGTCACTTGGAAGAGTGACAACCTAGAGGGAGAGAAGAAACACAGGGTTTCCAACAGCCCTCACCTGGTCTTATGGGAATGTCCTGTGTTGCCTGGTCCTGATGGGGTACTCTACTATTGGTTTCTAGTACTTACCATCTGCCCACTTAGGGTTCATAGTTTTTGTGGGTGGGATGACAATCCATTTCCTCGCCTGCTTTCCAGCTTCAAAGGTAAGTTTTGCACCTGTCATCTTTTATCTTTACAGGTTGAGGAGAAAGTGGGGTGCTCAGTCCATCACCTTGCATGGTTTCACTCGGTTTCTTTCATTTATAAGTTCCTTTGAGAGAGTTCTATATTATAAAGCATATCAGTATTCTGAAAAGGAGTTCTTTATTATCATCCCAAGACTAGATAAGCAGCGTTCATATATTCCTTTCACTCTGCAGCAGTTTTCTAACAAAGGGTGCATTGGCTTTATATCACTATACTGAACTGCCCAAGGCCATGAACTTACAAAGTAAAGTGGTTCATTTAGTTCACAGTTCTAGAGATTCGGGTCAAAGATTAGGAGTCTCATTGCTTTGGGCCTCTGGCATGGTAGTACATCTTGTGCGGAGCACGTGGCAGAGCAAGCTGCTCCAGGCCCTGGCAAGGCAGGAAGCAGAGAAGCTGCGATGGCAGATGGGACACAGTCCTTCAGATGTACCCCAGTGAACTAAAGACCTTCCATAAGGCTCCAAGGAGCACAAGCTTTTAATACAAACACCATTAGAGGACACTGCTAGGACTGAAAGGCATAGCAGAGATTGTTTTAGAAAGCTCAGCGCCTATTCCTTTTCTCTGTATTTCATTGACCAAAGCAAGTCATGATGCTGCTCACCTGCAAAGCATGTGAAATACCAATCCTAAGTGCCCAGGATAGAGAAAAGTACAGTCACTTGTCCTGGTTTGAGTGTGAAAATAGGCTCATGTGCTTGAACACATAGTCTGGTCTCTGGTCTGTGACACAGTTTTGGAATGTTGTAGAGCCTTAACTAAATGGAGCATTGCTGAAGGAAGTGGAACACTGAAGGACAAGCTCCAGTCTTTATAGCTTGGCCCAACTTCCTGTTTGAGCTCTGCTTCCTGGCTGTAGTCACAGGTGACCAGCCACTTCACACTCCTCCATACCCCCACTCCTACCATTAAGGACTGCAGCCCCACAAACTGTAAGCCAAAATAAACTCTTCCTCAGCTTAGTTGTTTCTTAGCAGGTATTTGGTCATAGTGACAAGAAAAATAACCAGTACATTGTGCAAAGGATGGAGACAAGGGCTGTGTCATCAAGACCTTCCCCAAGTTTTGACAATGTTTATGTCACATCAGTTCATTTTGAGGGGATATAGTCAAAGCTGGCAACATGATTTATTGCTGATGATATGTTCTAGAAGCTTCTCATACATTATGGCTATGCTGTTTACTAGCTGTGGGATAGTGAATGCATTATGAACAGGTAACTTAGGTTCATGAAGCTCCAGTTTGTTCATCTGTAAATGGAGATGATGATGATGATGATGATGATAGACATTATTTTATAGGGTTGTCGGGTGAGGATTATGTGTATGTGTCAGAGAATGTGTGAGCATTTCCTCAGGAGGTGACCAAATGTCTGTTCACCCCAGATAGGACACCAGCAACATACCCAAGAAGCAGTTCCACCTAAATCTACCTTGTAAAACTGGTGAGTTTATTTAGGGTTAGAGAAGCATGGGAAGTTTACAAGGAGCTACACTGCTGAAGAAAAATGTCTGTCTCCTAGCAACCAGTAACAGCCTATACATCTTTGGGGAAGGGCTGGTCCGCTTGAGTCATTCCCCACCATTATGCTGGAACTTTATTGGGCCCAATCTTGTGCAGGTCTCAGACAAAGGTGTGTGTGTGTGTGTGTGTGTGTGTGTGTGTGTGTGTGTGTGTGTGTATGCACAGCTGCTAAAATCTCATGAGAGCAACTGTTATGCCATGCCTAGATGACCTAAATGACAGTGTTCCACAACAGTGACATAGGGACAGAAAAGGAGAGAATCCAGAAAGTAAGAGGCCTTTATATTTTAACTATTTAGCAGTTGTTGTCACTCCCTAATTTTTTCTCTTCAGGACAAACTGGAAAGTAATATCATGTGATTATATGAAATGGGAAGGGTGTACTTGCATATAGGGAGTCATGAGTGAGAGTGGTAAGTGCTGTGGTCTCTCTATTAGCATTTCTAGCCTCTACCCACTACCTGCACACACACCTGAAACAATGCTCCTTTAGCTTTTCCATCTCTGCAGATGTGCACAAAGCCAGATCCTGTGAGTCTGGCCTTATGCCCAAGCCACATGGACTCAAATCCTTACTCTTAATTAACAATTACTATCTGGATGACGCAGGCAAGCAACTGGTCTCTCTGTGTTTCAGTACCCTCCTCTGAAAGAGGGGGTAAGTAATTACAGTGCATGTTTTGTGGGGTTATTAAATGGTTTGGAGGAATGCCTAGTAGAGAAGCTGCTTCATGCATGACTAATGTTCCTAAGCACTTCATTCACCCAGAATCATCAATTTAAGATGTATTTCTCTTTGGTTTGCTGCCTGTCCCACATACACACTCATTGTTGCACCTTATTTACACCCTTCCATGCCTAGAGCAGTACTTTGCATATCATGTTTGCTCCATAAAATGTTTGGAAGAAAACTAAACCTGTTTACAATATAGAGCCCCACCTTCATCAAATGTCAGCATATCCATTAAGTGTCACCCAGCCTCTCCCACACGCACATACACCCAGCCACTTCTAAAGGCCTGAACCTATCTCCTAGACCCACCACTTGCAAGACTTGGGCAAATCACTCCCCTGGTGCTGTTGGAGACCTTTGTGGCCACTCTGGGGTTCAGGGATTCACTGGCAGTCACAGAACCCAGAAAGTATCTTATACTCACAGTTAACAGTTTATTACAACAAAATGACACAGCTTAAATTAAAATGTAAACAGCTCCATGTGTCTGCCCTACTGAATACAGCAGGTATGGGTTGAACATATTTTAAGTAAATTCAAATGACAGTGTAAAATGATGAAGGCTGGAGGGATGGATGGGTCAGTGGTTAAGAGTACTAACTGCTCTTCCAGAGGACCCAGTTCAATTTCCAGCACCCACCTGAAGGCTTACAACTATAACTATAGTTCCTGCAGTTCCCAGGGGATCCAACACCCTTTTCTGGCCTCCAAGGGCGCCAGACATACACATGATTCACAGCCAGACATGCAGAAAAAAAATACACAGAAAATAATTTTCAAAATTAAATAATGTCTGAAAATATTGTTGTAGAACTGTAACTGTGTCAATGATAAACTTATTATACATTTTTTTCTTAAAATATATTGATCTTACCAGGCATGGTGGTACACGCCTTTAATCCCAGCACCTGGAAGGCAGAGGCAGGAGGATCTCTGTGAGTTCAAGGCCAGCCTGGTCTACAGAGCAAGTTCCAGGACAGCTAGGGCTATACAGAGAAACCCTGTCTAAGGAAAAATAAAAACACATATATATATATATATATTGAATTTTAGTACCCTTTGGGGTGCTAAGCATGTGATTTTGGGGTTGGGAGAGTAATATCTTTCTTCTCTTTGAATTCTGCCAAACCTGTTATTTATTAGATCTCTGTCTGTCTTTGTCTCTGTATATATACGTGTGTAGCTAGGCATATGTGTGTATGTGTGTTGCATGTACCTGCACATAAGAGTGTACATGCCCATGCAGAAGCCAGATCAAAGCATCATCTGTCTTCCTCGATCTCTGTCTTATTGCTTTGAGACAGGATGTCATGCTGAAGTGAAAAATTGCTGTTTTCAGCTAGGCTAGTGGTTTCCAAACTCTCAGATCTGCCTGTGTTTGCTTCCCGGGGCTAGGGTTACAGTTAAAGCTGTGCCCAGTTTTTTATGTGGTGCTGTGGATTTGAATCAGGTCCTCATACTCACTCTGCCCATTGAACCATCTGCTCCTTCTGTCCACAAGTTATTTAGTAGATTTTAGGAAGGCTGAACATGATTCAATGTTTTTTTAAATAGTCTTGCAAGACTAAGTTGGATTATGGCAGAGTGGCTGTGGAGGGGTCTCTCATTAAATTGGATTCAAATTCTGTTTCCACGGCTGTGGGTTATTTCTTACAGAAACTGGCCAAAGGAGCCCCAGGATTGTCCCAGTACCTAAAGAGATCTGGGGCTGATGATGTAGCTCAGTTGGTAAAGTGCTTGCTTGCTTGGTTCCCTGAGTTCCATCCCCAGCACCTAATATAAACCAAGTGCCTGTAATCCCACATCTCAGAAGGTAGATCAAAGGATCAGAAGTTCAAGGGCATCCTTAGCTACATAATTTGAGACCAACCTAGGCTACATGAAACCCTGTCTTGGGGGTGTCTGCAAACAGATACTCAATGTGGTCATTATGAACTTGGACTCTTAGAGAGTCCATACTACTTCTTAGTAATGATGTTGCTTGCACCAGGCAATGTAGAAGATACATGAATGTGTTTCATCCCTCTAGTCACAGGACTTACTATTGCCATTTTTAGAGATGAGATGGAGGTGAGGTAAGCTGCCAGAAGCCACTCGGCCACAAAGAAGGGGTTGCAGGACCTCAAGTGCAGCAATCTGGTCTAGAAAGCTTTGTTTCTAACTGCTGCTCCCACATTCAGGGCTGGGAGGAATAAACAGTTCCTAGAAGAGGAAATCCACAGAGACTGAGGTTAAAGAGGAAACTGAGGCAGGGAGGTAAAATCAAGCCATACGGTAGGCTGAGAGGCTCAAATCAACACCATTTTATCTGCCTGCTCACCAGTGGCCCTCAAACCAAAGCCATGGGGACCTCCTGGGAGGCTTATCTAAGGTTCGAAAGTCTCAGCTCCAGCAGGCTGCTTGTCTCTTGCAGCTCCTGTTGCCGGTGGTAGCCCAAAGGCCTTGCAAAGACTGCTCCTGGGTGCAAGAAGGAGTAACATCCGCCTTCCAGAAGCAGCAACTAGGGGCTAATCACATACAAATATCCCAGTATTGTCAGATCAGACCAGGGTGTCATGGTTGCAAACGCAGGAGACCTACTAGTTTACAAGAGCACCAGATTTTGATTTTATTACACTGCCTCTGGCCAATCAAAAGATTCTATGCAAATGTATGAACAAATGGATTTGCATTTCTGCAAAGGAAGCATGTGCCCTGGGAATTGAGCAGGACCAGCGTGCACAGACACAAACACACGCGCGCTCGCGAACACATAGACATACACCGTGTGCCCTGACCTCTTTGCCTCCCTGCCGGTGCCCACAGGTGAAGCTGGTGTTCGTAGAGGACCAAGCGATGGTGGAAACGGTGTTCCTCCTGACATCACGCACCAGGGCGCTGCTGCGGCGCTTCCCTCGTATCCTGTTGGTGGATCGGCTGCCCGGGCTGCAGGGCGCGCTAGACCTGATGGCAGTGCTGTGCGTGGACAGCGCGGGACGTGCACGCCAGACTGCCTGTTGTGTGGCGCGCCCCGGTACACCCAGCCTGCTGAGGTTCATGTTAGTCTCCCTGCTACAAAGTGCTCCAGACGTCAAAGGCCGTGTGCGCTGCCTCACAGCTGGACCCGAGGTGGCAGGACAGCTGCGCGCAGTTCGCCAGCTGTTGCCGTGTGCGCGCGTGCAGATCTGTCGAGCTCAGGGTCTGGAGACGCTCTTCAGTAAGGCACAGGAGTTGGGCGGTGCCAACCAGGAGGATCCAGACCTGTGGCCACTCCTCTGCCGTCTAGCAGATTCAAAATCCTATACAGCTTACAGTGAGGCACTGGCTGAGCTACGTTCCCAGGCTCCAACTGCCTTCATCAGATACTTTGAGCATAACTGGGCACCCCGCCACGACATGTGGGTACGTTTCCGCGCCTACGAAGCAACCCGTGACCTGGATGCCTGTGCTCTAGTGCGTGGCCATCGAAGGCGACTTCTGCGCCGCCTCAGCCCCTCACACAGTGTGGCTCAGTGTCTTCGCGACCTAGTGGCCATGCAGTGGGCTGATGCGACTGGAGAAGCAGCCTCCGAGGGTGCTCATGGTGACAGAGTGTTGCTGGAGAGTGAGCCCAGAAATAGGGCACAGATGGAGAAAGAGAAGGTGAGGAGTTCAGAGACCAGCAACTGGGGAGGGCCTGAGCGAGAAAGTGAGAAGGGGAAGGGATTACAGCTGAGAGATGGTCAAGGAGTCTGGTTGGAGAATCAGAAGGTGAGGGGACCTGAAGGGAGAGGAGCCCAGCTAGAAAAAGAGCACTTGAGAGGGCCAGAGGTCAGAGACTGGAGGGGAACCCAGGTGGAGGATGGAAGGGTTAGGGTGCTGGGGCCCACAGACCAGAGAGGCACCCAGGTTGAGTCTGAGAAGTCCAAAAGTCTTGAAGGAAGTCCCTGGAGGGACGTCAAATTGCAAGAGGAGATGGCACGTCCAACGAAACCTCGAGATTGGAAAGGGCCTCAGTTTGACATGGAAAAGGGACTAAACATTAGGAAGTGGAGGGAGGTCCATGTGGAGAAGCCCTTAGAGTTGGTCCCTGAGAATGGAGATCAGAAGGGATCTGAGTGGGGCGGTGAGGGCCAGAAAGAGTCGGAGATTACAGAGGAGAGAGGTGGGAGGTTTCAAGTCAAAAGGAGACGAGGCCTGGAGGACATCGTTGTTGTTCATTTGGAGGATGCAAGAGCTACAGGCATAGCAAATGGAGACGAAGGGGGGCCCCGGACTGTGGTTTCCAAGAGTGGAGCACAGCAGATGGAATTTGGGGATCCAGAGGGGAGGCTTCCAGGGCTGGGTAATGGTGTACCATGCACCACCCCTGTGCGGACTGTGTTGGAGGGCAATTCAGAATGGGCAGTGGCAAGAATGGAGTCCCTTGCCGCAGGGGAGATGGTGCAAGGGGGAGGCGAAGAAGGCCCAGGGGAACCAAAGAGGCTTTGCCGCCCCTGCAGAGATGAGGGGGTGGACTGCGAGCCACTAGCCAAGTTCCGAGCAGCCTGTGGGCCTGAGCTGGCAGACCTAGTGGCCGAGGAGCTGGCCTTCGCCAGGCAGCACGGGACCCGAGGTTTCCACTGGAACGGAGCTGGCTTTGCCCTTAAGGATGGCACCTCAGACTTCTTCCTGGATGGAGCCCTGACACACTGCAGCTGCTCCATTCATGCTGCCAGACGCCTGCCCTGCAGACACCTCTTTGCTGCACGTCTCCTCACAGGGGCAGCCTTATTCCACATGGACCTGCTCAGAGATTGCTGGGGGAGATCCCAGGAACCCTGACCCTGTGCACCCCTTCCTGCTACCCTCCACATGGAGGGCAGAAACATATTCTTTGATCCCAAAGATAACAGGGCTCATGCCCAAGGGGCCACCCCAGCCCTTGTAATCACCTCCTGAGTCATCTAAGGACCTCTCCTTGGCCAATTTCCTCTACATCCTAGAGGATGCTGGCTATGGTCTCTGAGATCCTGGTGCCACACCTGTGGGAAGTGCAACGGCCAGGGCACATTGAAAGGACATTGCTCTGGAGAAGAAATGCATGAGGAAAGGTGTAAACAGTATCAGCCAAGAAAGAAGACAAGAAAGGGACAGAGCTGGGCCAGGGGGAGGCTCAATGGAGGTCACAAAAAGAAGCCAAGGTGTGGGGACACTGACAGAAGTAGGCTTGAGAGCCCTGGGGACTACAAGATTGGAACGGGAGAAGCTAGGGAGAGTGAGTAAGACTGCGGGCGGAGAAGGGGAGAAAAGATAGGAGGAGGGTGGGCAAGAGAGAGGACTGGGGAAGTGAAGCACCGAAGAAGAGAGGGGGGTAAGGGAGGAGACAGAATTTTAAAAGGGCGTGGCAAAGCACAGGAAGAGAAAAGACGGTGGGATGACCTGGGCACTTGGCCATTTCTCAGGGTGGGGCAGGGGAGATGGCTCAGAAGATCTAGCAGAACAACCTAAAGACTGCCTCGGAGGGAAGGGAACTAATTGAACGACTGTGCTTTGAGATTGGAATAAACAACATTATTTTGGTCTCCAGGCTGAGTTCATGGCTTCTGGGAGAGTGGGGGACACAGATCCAGAGGAAAAATGAAACGGCCCAGCATCCCTTTGTTCTTTCTGTCATTGAATTTCTTCTAGGATGAATGGAGGGTTCACAATTAATCGGTTGCTAGGACAGCTGATGACTCATCCTCCCTCTTCTGAACCACTTCACAACCATAGCAGTTTCCAGACATTTGAGCATGCCAAAGCCTCTCAGTGATTAGTTTGAGAATGGGTTTTTGACTAATGGAGTCTTCTCAAGTGGAGACAGAACTTCTAGGAAAGATTATCTTACTCTTAAAATGTTCCAACATGAAATGATTCTAGGCCTGCTCACCACCAGTGTGGATATGAAGCCCATCCTAAGGAGGAGCAGAGAACTGGGAGATGAAGAACATCTATTGCCAAAGAGATGACTCAGTGGGTTAAAATTAAAAAGAAATAAATAAAAATTTAAAAAGGTTGCCTGGCAAACCTGATGATATGAATTCAATCCCCAAAACCCACAGTGGAAGGAGAGAACTGGTTCCCAAAAGTTGTTCTCTCTCCTCCACATGCATACATTCACAAACAGAAAGACAGAGACAGAGAGAATAAATCAGAAATATCTAGATTCTTGCTGGACTCTAGACCCGGGTCCTAGGGCTTGTTCTAGTGTGGTGCTTCTGAAGTGAAGGATGTTAATGATGAAGAGTGGCTTGACTTTGGGGTTCTGTGTGCACAACTCATACAAGGGACCTAAGTCAATAGTAGGCTACAAAACGCAACTGAAGGTGGATTTTGCTCAGACTTCCATGTAAACATGAAAAGGGAAGCTTGTTGAGGCACAGAGTTAGATTTGGTAGGTCAAGGAGGGTCAAGAACTTTGAGAAAGATGATTCTGTTATTGATGGATCACAAGGCACACTTAGAGTAGCAATAAAAGAATTTTAAGGTAAAAGACAACTCAATGGTTCAGACAAGGCATCAAAGGTTCTAACTGTACCCGAATGTGGGAGTTCCAGTGCCAGGTTTCTCCTCTTTTGTCCTGCCATTTGTGTGATAGAACACATGCACACATACACACACACACACACACACACACACACACACACACACACACGGCCCTTTCATGGCCAAGAAAGATACATGTTTGAAGTCCTAGTATCAGATGCTCATATTTAGATCCCAGAAGACCTTTGTGTTCTCATCCATAAGTCGTAAGTATCAGTTGTCTATGGCTACACTGGTGCTGTGTGCTGTGGGATGGTCTGTATGTCAAATGTGTTGCTGATTAGTCAATAAATAAATCACTGATTGGCCAGTGGCCAGGCAGGAAATATAGGCGGGACTAACAGAGAGGAGAATTGAGAGAACAGGAAGCTGGGTGAGAGAGACACTGCCAGCCACCGCCATGACAAGCTGTATGTGAAGATCCCAGTAAGCCACGAGCCATGTGGCAAGGTATAGATTTATGGAAATGGATTAATTTAAGCTGTAAGAACAGTTACCAAGAAGCCTGCCATGGCCATACAGTTTGTAACCAATATAAGTCTCTGTGTTTACTTGGTCGGGTCTGAGCGCCAAGGGTCTGGCAGGTGACAGAGATTTGTCCTGACTGTGGGCCAGTCAGGAAAACTGAAGCTACAAATGGCGCCCAATGTGTTGGCAAGAGTTTCCACCTAAAACCTGAGTAAAAAGATTCTAAAACGGAGCTAAAAACAGCTCCTAGTTGTCTCTTTCAAGCTAGCGGCAGCCTGCGTGTTTGAGCTACTATGGCGGGTTCCTGGCGTGCATGCTCGACCTGCAGTATGGCAGGAATGAGGCCTCTGCAAGTGGCATTTTAAGCTGTGTGGTGGATTTAGCCTTTGCTAGTACAAAACAAAAAAAAAAAAAAAAAAAAAGAAGTTTCTGGGCTACACGTTGCTTTGATAGAAGCATAGACCCACTATTTCTGAGAGTTGATGGCTCCCAGAGCTGGCAGAAAACATACTACCGCCATGTTGGGAAGCTGAAGTGGGCGGAACCAGCAGCCACAGCGCCAGCGCCATTTTAGGCTTAGAAGGCTGCAGTTTAAAGCAACAGGTTCAAGCTAATATAAAAAAAATAAGCCACGTAAAGATGGCTACCACACAGAGAATCTGGATTATGTTCTCTTTGATATTCGTAACTGAAGAAAAACATTTGATTACAAAAGCTGTTGAGTTATGCCAAAATGTATATTTTAAAGGTACCTTGACTTCAAAATTTGGATGTAAGGATATGTTGCTTTGGAAAGGAGACTCTGCTTTTGTTTCCACAGAAAGCCAGAGGCTATGGATTTGTTCCAAATTAAGATACATCAGGTTTGACCAGCCAAGACCACCTGAAAGGTCTCTGATG
Source organism: Peromyscus eremicus (assembly GCF_949786415.1). Taxonomy (NCBI): domain Eukaryota; kingdom Metazoa; phylum Chordata; class Mammalia; order Rodentia; family Cricetidae; genus Peromyscus; species Peromyscus eremicus. The sequence continues at coordinate 194,436,667 of NC_081416.1, forward strand.
ACACCATCGCCCAGATGATCCAACATCCAAAACCATTTCAAGGCAACTGGCTCAGACGATACACCCTCATGGACTACTCCATAATCCTAAAATATTCTTTGTGTCCCCATAAGATACAGCGCCCCCCTCCAGCAGGAAGTAGTAAGAGAAGCTATGCCCAAATTCCCAAATATACCAAGCTGACTTTGGAGATGTGTAAAGGTTAAAACCTTCCTTTTTAAGAAAAGAAAAGGGGAAGTGCTGTGGGATGGTCTGTATGTCAAATGTGTTGCTGATTGGTCAATAAATAAATCACTGATTGGCCAGTGGCCAGGCAGGAAGTATAGGCGGGACTAACAGAGAGGAGAATTGAGAGAACAGGAAGCTGGGTGAGAGAGACACTGCCAGCCACTGCCATGACAAGCTGCATGTGAAGATCCCGGTAAGCCACGAGCCATGTGGCAAGGTATAGATTTATGGAAATGGATTAATTTAAGCTGTAAGAACAGTTAGCAAGAAGCCTGCCACGGCCATACAGTTTGTAACCAATATAAGTCTCTGTGTTTACTTGGTTGGGTCTGAGCGGCTGTGGGTCTGGCAGGTGAGAGAGATTTGTCCTGAGGTGGGCCAGGCAGGAAAACTCTAGCTACAGCTGTGCTAACAACCAAAACAAATCCTAGGTATACAACAATACGCATTTATTGCTGATGTGTCTTGTATCACCCAAGAGGATTGTCTATACCCTGGCTTCCCACAATCCACAAAACAGTATTGCTATGGGAGCACATTTGAAATGGGGGCGGGGGGTGCCTTGGGGGTTAGCAGCACTAACTGCTCTTGCAGAGGACCTAAGTACAGTCCCCATTACCACATGGGGTGGCTCACAACCATCTATAACTCTAGCTCCAGGAGATCTGATGCCCTCTTCTGGCCTTCATGGACACACACACACACACGGACACACACACACACACACACACACACACACACACACATACACACACACGAGGCAGAGAGAAATTAAATTTTGAAAACAGAAATAGAGTAGAAGTGATTTAGTGAAATGGGTATGGTTTTTCTCATAAGGAACTTCACCTTGAAAGAATGAAGTATATTTTTGGCCTAAGGACAGTATGTATAAAAAGATTTTGCCCTTAGGGAAGGCAGAAAGAAAAGTCAAGATTAGTTACCCTCCTAGTTTTTGCCAACATGACAAATCTAACTGTATCTGAGAAGAGAGAATCTCAGCTAAGAAATTGCCTCTGTACTGGTTAGGTTTTGATTTGATTTGTCAGTTTGACAGAAGCTAGAGTCAAATGGGAAGAAGAACCTCAGTTGAGACTATGCTTCTATCAGATTGTGTGGGGTTAAGTCTGGGGGGCATTTTCTTGATTGCTAATTGATAGACAAAGGCCCAGTCTTCTGTAGGTGGTGCCACCCCTCGGTAGATGGTCCTGGGTGGTAAAAGGAAACAAGCTGAGCAAGCAAGCCATGGGGAGCAAACCAGTAAGCAACAGTGTTCCTCCATGGCTTCTGCTTCAGTTCCTGTCTCCAGGTTCCTGCTTTGAGTTCCTGTCTTGGCCTCCCTCGATGGACTGTAACCTGGGATGTGTAAACCAAATAAACCCTTTCCTTCCCAATTTGCTTTTGGTCGTGGTGTTTTGTTACAGCCACAGAAAGCAAACTAAGATCTCCTCCATCAGGTTGCCTTGTGGACATGTCTGTGAATCATTTTTCTTAGTTACTAACTGATGTAGAAGGGCCCAGCTCACTGTAGGTGGTGTCATCTTTAGGCGAGTGGGCCTAAGTTGTTTAAGAAAGGTGACTAAGCCTGGCATGGTGGCACATGCCTTTAATCCCACTACTTGGGAGGCAGAGACAGGCAGCTCTGAGTCTACAGATTGAGTTCCAAGACAGCCAGAGCTACCCAGAGAAACCGTGTCTCAGAAAAGAAGAGAGAGGGAGAGAGAGAGAGAGAGAGAGAGAGAGAGAGAGAGAGAGAGAGAGAGAGAGAGAGAGAGAAAGGAAAAGGGAAAAAAAAGTACCAAACAAGCCAGTAAGCAGCACTATTGCACTGGCTTCCCTTGATGAAGAACCAGTTGCCAGAGCCAAATAAACCCCTTTCCTTCCTTCCCCAAGTTGTTTTTGGTCATAGTGTTTATCACAGCAACAAAACAAAGCCAACTAGGACTGTGACTCCTGGGGTATGATCCAGGTGCCCAACTGGTGAAGAAAATCAGTCCCTTTGGGCCAGTGCAAAACTCACCCCCTACTGAAGACCATCCCTGAGTAGTTTCCCTAAAATCACCTCACACCATACTCTGGCTTTCTCTGCCTCATTCCTCATAGACACATACCATCATCTGGTACTTACCAGTGAAAGTGTATTGCCTGGGCTTACATCCTTGGCTTCACATGTGTAGCTTTCAGTTGGTTAATCTCTTTATGTTACATGTTTTAAATTATTTGTTTGCTTACTAATTAACTGTGTGTATGTGTGTGTGTGTGTGTGCCTATGCCACAGCATATGTGTGGAGGACAGAGGATGGCTTGAGGGAGTAGGTTCTTGCTCCCATGATGTCAGGTTGAATGCAAATGCTCTCACCTGCTGTGCCATCTCACCGGCTGGCTTCTTTATGTTGCAGTTCAGGGATAGTAATAGTACTTACTTCATAGGGTTCTGTAGGGATAAATGAGTGTGTGTACAAAGATTCTAACATTGCCTGCAATTCTTTTTACTCGAAGTGTCCTATTCATCCATTAGCATACTATCAGTGACCTTTGACGTTATTATCAGTCTATGACCAACATTCCACCCTCTCAATAAGAAAAAAAAAATCTAATTAGTTCTCCATTGTATCCAGGATTTGTGGTGCAAAGTAAGCTGCGAGTTAGAAAGATGAAAAGGAAATGGCCGACCAGCTGGGAGGGCTGGCGCTGTAGCATTCCTGTGGCAACGATACTGCTTACTCTTTAGATCCCAGCTTTAGAAACCTTGTCCCCATCCAATTCACCCATTGGTCGTCTGCTGTGGAACGTAGGAAACTACAACTTCCATCAGGCTGAGCGTCGCCCCGCCTTCTGAGTGCATGCCCTTTGTGCTAAGCTAGGGCGCATGTGCAGTGTCCAAGCTTTGCTGCTAAACCGAAGTCTCTGGCTCAAGCGTCCGCTCTTAACTGGCAGGATTCGGAGGTTGTGGGCGCTTAGTCCAAGGGAAGGAGAGTAGAGGAATGGGGAAGGTCCTTTACTAGCCGCACAATAAGGGAGCCGCCATTGCTCTCAGGTTCAGAGAGCTACTACGCCCAGCTCCTGGTCTGGTCTGGTCTGGTCTTGATGCGTGATTTGCATGACAACGGGCGCGTCTCATTGTGATGGGGAAATCTAAAGGTTACTGTTACCATAGTGATCCTAGTGCAAAAGGAGATGAGGTGAGGTAAGATGTGGGGGTTAGAACTATCAGCCAATGAATTCAATGACCAAAGCGAGCTGGAATGAACATGAAGGAATGGAGTGTGGCAGAGGGATTGGCTTGAAACAAGAGAAACTGGACTAATAGTAGGGAAGTTGGGATGTTTAAAAGGAATGACAGTGTTGTGAATATGTCTGTAATAAGGAGATTGGAGGGGCCCTGAAGATATGGCTCAGTGGTTAAGAGCACTGTCTGCTCTTGCAGAAGACTAGGGTTCGGTTCCCAGCACGCACATAATGGCTCACAACCATTTGTAACTCCAGTCCCAGGGGATTCAATGCCCTCCGTTAACCTCTAAAGGCACCAGGCATGCATGTGGTGCACAGACATACACACGGGCAATACATGTGCACACATAAAATACATAATATAATTTTAATAAGGAGATGTGGGGAAGTCACTGGGACACCAGTATGTGAGGAGATGGGGGATGCTTGGGGGAAATTGAAAGTGCCCTAAGGGAAATTTCTAGTCATTGCGATGTTGTCTGTAGGATTCCTTATAGCTCAGACATTGACAGCCATGGAGAATACCATAGGTAGCTGGGAAGAACATGACTAGAGGCAGAATTTCAGGTCTCTGGGTGGTACAGAAATAGGCACTCTGGTCCCTGTGGGAATGACGAGGCCAACCGGACTGAATGAATGAGGGCACTTTGAGAAACAGGGACCCAATGCAAGATGATAGGCGTGAATATTACTGGGGAAACTGGGGTTCCCTTTTGTGGTTTAGTCTCATTAATAAAAGCATTTGAGAATAACAATTTTATTAGTTTTTGAAGGAATAAAAAGCACAAAACAGGACAGGCAATCTGTAACCTTTGGCCATTACTGGGACAAGGAATTAGGATAAAAGAGAAACCATGCCTTTTAGGTTAGGGTCCAAGAAAGCCATCATGTTCAGCAACGGAAGTCTGCAAGCATCCGCATGGCAGATAGGGGGCTTCAGAAAAAGACTGAAAATGTCCAGACTATCATGGAAAGAGGCAATTTATTAAAGGGGAAAACAGGGTGGTGCACACCTTTAATACCAGCACTCAGGAGACAGGAGCAAGTGGGTCACTATGAATTCAAGGCCAGCCTGGTGCACATCTTGAGTTCCAGGTCAGTCAGAGCTACATGGTGAGTCCCTGTCTCAAAAGAAAGAAAACAACAAAAAGTGGAAAACACTCCCAAGAATGGGAGTGGGCTAGTGAGCAGAAAGAGAAAAAAAAAAAACCAAATAGCTAGGTCACAGGGCATATGACCCTTTATATGACATTTACACTTGCATAGTACCCCCAACACACACACACACACACACACACACACACACACACACACACACACACACACACATTTGCATAGCCAGAATTCTCTGTTTCTTCGATGCCGCCCAGGTGAGGAAAATTTGTTGAATGATGCCCAGGTTGGGAAAGGCTTCCAGTGTTATGAGAATTCTATCATCAGTTCACTAGCCAATTGAAAGGAGCAGCTTGGTCCAGAGGGCGGAGTTAACTAACCTGAATAAAATGCAGTGGGGCGAGATGCGCGCTGTCTTGGAAGTTGGGCAAACTGACACCCGACCACAGAGCAAGTGACTGTGGCTCGGTTCAGGTTTCCCATCCCCTTTGGAATGAAGATGCAGCGGCATCAGAGGCAGCATAGCAACTGTTGTCCCGGTTTGAATTCTTCGTCCTATTTTGTAATTATTGTGCATGAATTTTGTCTGTGAATAAAAGGTAACACATTCTTCTGACGACTTCCTTCAAGTTTTCTACAGTGAACAATAAACTTTCCTAACAGCCATCTCTGAAGTTTCCAAAAAGATGATGGGGCCCCACAATGACGATTCTACCTGGATTGTAATAATGCCATTAAGCCATTCAACACTACCCAAAGATTGGCTTTGAACTACAAACTGCTCAGGGCAATTCCAAGGGGGTTAGCTGATATGGTCTACTCTCATGCATCACTCCAGTCAGAACTTCGGATAGCTCTACACTTTCCCATTACTCAGAGACTAGCAACAAATGCTGCAGCTAGTTCTCCTGAGACTTAACCATTATTTTGGTTTTTACAGGGTCCCATAAAGATACCATCGCCCCAGACAGCAGGAAGTAATTCTAAGAACACGATGCCCACTTTCCCAATAGGTGGGGTGAATAGGTTTTGGGTTTTCTCAGGGTTATGGATAATTGTCATCATGAAGAGGGTTTTGTTTTAAGTTGTTAGAGTAAGGGGTTGAACAAAAGAGATTAAGACTCAAAGATCTTATTTGAAATAGAGAAAGAGGGGATAGATATGATAGGATAAAAAGGTAGATTATTGAATCTACTCGCAAACTTAAAAAGCAATTATCAGTCTTAAAAAACTTACATGGTATAGCTTCTTAAATATTGATACAAATTCAAGGTTATTTTGGTTATACTGTATATATGTTGCTACTATTGTTTAAGGTATTTTTGTATATTGATACAAATTTAGGTTATTTTTGTTATACTGTATGTATGTGTCTACTCCTATCTAAGATTTTTGTATACTGTTACAAAATTGGAGATTATTGTCCTTATACTGTACATCTGTTTCTAATTTTGCTTAAGGTATTATCTACACAGCTCACACTTATACAGCTTGTTTATTTATATATTGTGAAGTTTTAGTCCTTAAAAGCAATATAGGATAATAAGGAATTACAGGTTATAGTCACCCATATTTATCAAACTTACAGTCATGTTAGTTAGGTTTTCTAGGTATACATAGATATGTTTCAAATAGATAGGTAATCTTTAAACATTTCAAAGATCTACAGAATATGGCATTTAAAATTTTTGTTGTTGTTTTGTTTTTTGTTTTTATTTTTTTCAAGACAGGGTTTCTTTCTGTAGCTTTGGAGACTTTCCTGGAACTTGCTCTGTAGACCAGGCTGGCCTAGAACTCATAGAGATTCACCTGTTTCTGTTTCCCAAGTGCTGGGATTAAAGGCGTGTGCTGCCACTGCCTGGCTAAAATATTTTAATAACTTAGAATTTGTTTCTTGACATGAGACACATCTGCTCTTGGTGGTACCAATGCACTTCTAAAGAGAATGATGAGTGCCAAAGACACTCCATATGGAGTTTGCTTTCTCTGTGGCACAAACTGGCCTATAGGGCAAGAAACTGCCCTTGCCTCAATTGCTGACAGTAAGTATGCTGTCCAATCTGAGCAAGCAGGACACAAAGAAAAGCGACTACAGAACTTTGCCAAGGCAGAGTTGGACAGTCCTTCAAAATTTCCTGCAACTGAAAAAGGTCTGTCAGAGATTCTAGGTCTGTAGACCAAAGATGGATGCCCTTGCATTGTAGAGGAACCTTGGGTGACTGTCCAGGCAGCCAGCTGTTTCTGTCATTTCTTACATTTTTGGAAATTGTTTACTTGCACTTCCTGCTTGCTAAGGTAATATCCTTTTCCTTTTCAGGTCTTTGATGGGGTTGAAGACTAGACAGTTACAGTTACGGTTCTCCCAAATCTTAGCTAAGATAAATTAGGTACAAAACTTAGGATTCTTCAGGAGAGGACAGCTATTGGAGTAATCTCTATAAATTCTTCAATTAATTATGGTCGGGACCTTTAGAATGTATTTCTTACTTAATAATTATTTTTGTTATATGTAGTTTAATTTTTGTTTATGTTATTACCTTTTCTTTCTTCTGGACAATACTTGATAATAGTTCTTATTGTATATAGTTTTTTGGTCTTAGGATTAGAATCTTCCCTTTTTGTTTGTTTGTTTTTTGAAACAGAGTTTCTCTGTGTAGCTTTGGAGCCTTTCCTGGAACTCACTCTGTAGCCCAGGCTGGCCTCAAACTCACAGAGATCCACCTGCCCCTGTCTCCTGAGTGCTGAGATTAAAGGTGTGCACCACCACTGCCTGGCAGAATCTTCCTTCTTAATTAGACCAAAAAAAAAGTGGGGGGGGGGTGTTATATGATTCTGTCATTAGTCCACTAGCCAATTGAAAGGAGCAACTTGGCCCAATGAGCCACTGAGCAAGTGGGTGTGGCTTGGTTCAGCTTCCCCATCCCCCACTGGAACAAAGAAGTGGTGGCATTGGCTGCAACAACTGACGTCCCAGTTTGGATTCTTCATCGTATCTTGTAAGCATTGTGCAGGGATTTTGCCTATTAATAAAAGGTAACGCATTTCCCTGACTTCCTTCTCTACTCCAGTCTTCCTCTACAAACAGGCCTGTGCTTGTTCTTTTTGTTGTATGAAGCCTCAACTGGATGGGCTTTCAGTCTCTCTAGCAACTGGGTTCTTATATTAATCTTGATATGGCTGTCCCCAGCCCCAGATTCCTGCACATTAACTAAATGTCCAAGTAAGAAAGAAGATAACCCACAACCAGACATGCAGAAAATGAGAGACCTTGGAACACTCAGGCTCAAAGGGGATGTCTCCATCAAATCCCTCCCCTTAGGGATCAGAGAACCTTGTGGGAGAAGAGACAGAAAGAGTGTAAGAGCCTGAAGGGATAGAGGAACACCAAGAAAACAAGACCTTCTATACAGCTCTGAGGGGAAAGGCTTCCCCAATGGAGTGTTGCAACTCTGAAGGGGAAAATTTCCCCAATGGTGGTATTGTGGTTCTGAAGGGGAGAGTTTCGCCAATGCAAGTGTTACAGGTCTGCAAGGAAAGGTGTCCTGGCAGTTGGGACCTAAGGAATACCACCAAGTCACACCACAGAACAAACCTCACACAAGAGATTTATTGGGAGAGACACAAGAGGGTGGCTCCCTCTGCTTGGGAAAGAAGCCGCAGGGAACTGAGGAGACAGGCTTATATGGGTTTCTTTGGGGAGGAATTTTCCATGGTGAAGATTTCTAGAGTGGGAATTGGTGGGATTTCAAGCCAAGCCCAGGGATTGGTGGGATTTTGAGCTCAAGGATTGGTGGGTTTTGATAGATTTTCAAACCTGGAAGTGGACTTGGACCTTTTATCCTACACCCTCTAAGTCAACATGATCAAAGCTCATATGCACTCACATATGACTGATGCAGCATGCATAGGGCCTGCTCAGTTCTGCATCAGATCCTTCACATATCTGTTATGACTTCCAGGTTAGTGTTTTTATGGTATTCCTGAGTGTGTGAACAGTGGGTTTCTATTTCTTATTTCCTCTCTTGGGCTCTTTTCCTTCTGTTTGTTATGTCCAATTCCAATGTGTTAGTTTTTGTTTTATCTCATTTTACTTTATTTTTTTTAACATTTATTTATTATGTATACAGTATTCTGCCTACATGCATGCTTGCAGGCCAGAAGAGGGCACCAGATCTCATTACGGATGGTTGTGAGCCACCATATGGTTGCTGGGAATTGAACTCAGGAACTCTGGAAGAACAGCCAGTGCTCTTAACCCCTGAGCCATCTCTCCAGCCCCCCATTTTACTTTGTTTTATTTCATTTTATTATTAGAAAACAACACAGTGAAGTAGTTCAATGCACATGAACCAGATCCCAGTTCTAGTTGTTATTTACTATGTGACCTTGGGCAAATAATTGACTCTTCCTGCCTGTAATGATGATTAGTTTTAATTTACAACATGACAATCTGGAGTCAGTGAGAGATTGTCTAGATCAGGCTGAACTATAAGCATGTCTGTAGGGGCTTTTCTTTATTGTTAACTGGTGTGGGAAGATATAGCCCCACTATGGGTGACACCATTCCCTAGAAAGGGATCTGGACTATATAAGTATAGTGAGAGTGATGAGCCAGGAGTAAGCATGTATGCATTCATTTCTCTCTGCTCTCCACTGTGGAGGTGATGTCTCTATCTGCTTCAAGGTCCAAATGCTGTGATTTCTTCCACAATAATGAGCTACACCCTGGAATTGAGAGCTAAAATAAAACCCATCTCCCTTACGTTGCTTCTTGTCAGATAATTTGTCACAATAACAGAAATGAACCTAAGACACTGTACTTCGGTCTCACTTGTAAAACAGAAATTTTGTAAAATTTGTAAAATGTTTTGGTTACAGTTTTATTGCTGTGATAACACCCCATGACCAACTTATAGAAGAAAGTGATTATTTGGGGCTTACTACCTCAAAGGGTTAAGAGACCATGACCATCATGTTAGAGAGCATAATAGCAGATAGGCAGGTATGGCACTGGATTTTTTCCTGAGAACTTCTTGATCAACAACTATGACACAGAAAGAGACACCTAACACAGAATGGTGTGGGCTTTGAAACCTAAAAGCACATGCATGTAGAGGCTCATGGTTGATGTCGGAAATCATCTTCCATCACTCTTCTACCATATCCACTGAGGAAAGGCCTTCCAATGAAACCTATAACTCACTGATATGGCTAGCCTCACTAGCTAGATTCCTCTGGGGATGCCCTGTCTCTACCTTCTGAGTGTGAAATAATAGGCAGGCTGCCATACCCACTCGGCATTTACACAGGCCGCCATACCCACTCGGCATTTACACAGGCCCTAGGGATGTGAACTTTGGGCCTTATTCTAGCCTGGCAAATGCTTTACCCACAGAACCATCTCCTCAACAAAGATGCACTTTTTCTTTGCCATAAATGTGGTATATAATCATCTTATTCTCATTTTTGCCACTTTGTTTAATTATTTATTTGCTGTCATTAATACAGTGCCAGAACATTCCTGGTATGTTTAACAAATTGATAAGTAAAAATTGCTCAGGGAAGAATGTAGCTGGAGTTTTTTCCAGTCCTGCCCAGCCTCATGGACCCCACAACCGCATATAAAATAATCACTTAGAAACATATTAATTAAACTGCTCAGTCATTAGCTCAGGTCTACTACTGTTTAGCTCTTACACTTAAACTCAGCCCATTTTTTTTTAATCTATATGTCACCATGTGTTCCGTGGCTTTACCTGCTGTCTTTACATGCTGCTCCCTGGATGACAGGCTGGCGTCTCCTCATTCAGCCTTCCACTTCCCAGAATTCTCCTCTCTCTTTGTCTTGCCTATACTTCCTGCCTGGCTACTGGCCAATCAGCTTTTTATTTATCAATCAATCATAACAACATATATTCACAGCACACAGGACATCCCACAGCAGAAGAATAATTTCACAGAAGAAGATCAACCATACATGTAATAGTAAACCTTCTACTCGATGTATTTTTCTTAGGATGATAGTCAGCTTTATTTCACATCACAATAATCCATGATTAGTATGAAGAATCTCAAACAAAAAGTGATGAGGAGGACTGAGATACCACCCTGCCCCAAATTGGTATTGTTGGGAAGTCAAGATGCTGGAAAGTTAGAGCCCATAAAATCCTTGGCAAACCTCATGAGAACAAAAAAAAAAAAAAAAAAAAAATGAAACAATGGCACCAAGCAGGGAAAACCAAAGCGGTTTGGCCAGTCACTTAGAATAAACAATGTGATTTCGAGCCATAAAATGATCCCAGGTTTCATTGCCCTTAAAATTTAGGATCATTATCTAATGGACACTCTCTGTAATTTTAAAAGAGTTCACATGTGAATATGAAGCTAATTATAATACTATTACATCTCAAATTTGTTCAGTATAAAAGTTAAGCACAATGTCATATGAAAATTGTTGATTCATTAATGTATGCTTGTTCCTATAAAGTCTTCAGAGTCTTGTAGCTAGAGTTTTCCTGCCTGGCCCACGGTCAGGGCAAATCTCTCTCACCTACCAGTCCCACAGCCTCTCAGACCCGACCAAGTAAACACAGAGACTTATATTGGTTACAAACTGTATGGCCATGGCAGGCTTCTTGCTAACTGTTCTTACAGCTTAAATTAATCCATTTCTATAAATCTATACCTTGCCACATGGCTCGTGGCTTACCGGCATCTTCACATGCTGTTTGCCATCATGGCGGCTGGCAGTGTCTCTCTGACTCAGCCTTCCACTTCCCAGCTTTATTCTTTTCCTTGTCCCCCCTACACTTCCTGCCTAGCCAATGGCCAATCAGTGTTTTATTTATTGACTAATTAGCAACACATTTTCCATACAGAACATCCCACAGCAGAGTCTCATATTTAAAACATAGCATACGTAAAAAAACAGGTGAGGTGGCTGCATGCCTGTAATCCCAGTAATTAGGAGCAATTGGAAGCAAGAGGAACAGGGGGCCAAGATCATCTGCAGTGCATAACGAGTTTGAGGCCAGCATGACCTATATAAGGCCCTGACTTTAAAAAATGCAGTACCTGTCAGTTCCTACCATCTGAATATTAGGTACCCAGGAATGCCATGATTATTTTGCACAGATATAGTAAAAATCCTCTAAGGCAGAGGAGAGTTTGGGGTATCAGATTAGCCATGACAGCCTCTTGTAGCAAAGGTACATTCAAAGTTTGAAAAGGAAGACATGAATTTGGAAATAATTTTCCTATTGTTCATCAGAACATAAGGGCAGACGATTGGGTAGCCTGAAGATAAAGCTCCACTAATCAGATCCAATACTGGGCTGCTCTTAGGTCTGTGAAGTGAATAGAAGGTGACAAAGGTGTTTGAGAGATAGAAAAACACGAAGAAACCCACAAGCAGAAGGATGCTGTGTGTGGCTTTCTTTTCAGAAGAGGCCTGGGAAGAGACACTGGAACTGTGGACATGCCTTGTTCTCCTATTGTGTCTGAACAGGAGGGTCACCATGTAGAGGCTGGTCCACATCATAAGAAACACAAACAGGATGTCTCTAATCATTAATGCAGTTACAAGTGACATGGTGGTGTGACGGCGAACCTGGTTGCTTCGGCAGTATATCTGGGAATATCTAGAACCCAAAACAGTGAAGTTGATTTCGCCTTTTACATTTTCAAACATGGGGATATAGAGAAATGTATTGATGATCCAGATGAAGAGGAGTGAGGGAAAAATACAGGACTCAAGCTTGGATTTAAGCCATGCCCACTTGGAGTGATTAGAATTGACAGTAATGGCTTGAAATGCACTCAGGAGAGAAGTAGTACAGATGGAAAGGCCCCTGGTAACACTGTATGCATACAAAACTGCCTTACATCCAACATCATGGAAAAGGAGCTTGACTGCAAAGGATGCCATGACATCTGGTATCAGCCTGAACACAATGCTCAAAACATTGACAAGTGTCAGATGTGTGAAAATCATATCTATAGGCTTCTTCAGATGAGGCTGAATTAAGAAGGTGTACATGTATAGGACAAAGAGCAGTGAGTTTCCTATGAATCCAATGAAAACTTCTGACAGGAGGAAGAATCCAGAAATTAGGTCTCTTGGGAACATTATCTTAAGGAAGTCTTCAGTGTTCTGACTGGATAAGGCAGACCAACCAAGTGTAAATGCATGATGTTGGGAGGTTAAAATTAATGGACTAGGTGGATGAATACAGTGATTGATAGATAAGCACAAGAACACCAGATAAACTCAGAGGTGACCCTTCCAGGAACTGGCTTCAATTACTTCTGAGAGCCTGAGAGTGGAAAAGTCAGGGTTAAGGAACTCATAAGGAACCTCATGACACTTTAGTATATGAACCAAGATACATTTGAATCATATGAAAGACAGATGGACATTGTAAAGAACTAAAAAGCTGAACATTAAGAAAACAAATAACCCAATTTTTAAAGAAGATATAGGATTAAATGTAGAATTCTCAAAGATGGAAGACAAATGGCTGAGAAACACTTTTTAAAAATGTCCAGCATCATTAGTCATCAGGGAAACGCAAATTAAAACTACTTTGAGATTTCAGCTTAGCCCAGTCAGGATGATCAAGATGAATAAAACAAATGATGGCACATGCCAGGGAGGATGCAGGGAGAGGGTAGACATGGGAACTAGTAGAGCCGCTATAGAAGTCAGTGTGGCAGTTCCTCGGGGAGCTGGGAATTGATGTACCATAAAATCTAGCTATATCATTCTTGGGCATATACCCAAAGGACTCTAGTTGTACCACAGAGACACTTGCTCATCCATGTTCACTGTTGCTCTATTCATAATAGCCAGAAATTGGAAACAATCTAGATGTCTGTCAATTGATGAATGGGTAATAAAAATGTAACATCTATATGAATATCATTCAGCTGTTTAGAAAAATGGAATCATGACATTTGGTGGTGAATCGATTGAGGTAGAAACAGCCATCCTGAGTGAAGTAACCCTGTTCCAGAAAGATAAACACTGGCCTGGCAATGGTAGCACATGTTTAATCCCAGCACTCAGGAGGCAGAGGCAGGCAGATCTCTGTGAGTTAAAGGACAGCCTGGTGTAGCTAGAGTTTTCCTGCCTGGCCCATAGTCAGGACAAATCTCTGTCACCCACCAGTCCCACAGCTGGGCTCAGACCCAACCAAGTAAACACAGAGACTTATATTGCTTACAAACTGTATGACCATGGCAGGCTTCTTTCTAACTGTTCTTATATCTTAAATTAATCCATTTCTATAAATCTATACCTTGCCACATGGCTCATGGCTTACCGGCATCTTCACATGCTGTTTGTCATGGCGGTGGCTGGCAGTGTCTCCCTGCCTCAGCCTTCCACTTCCCAGAATTCTCCTCTCTCCTTGTCCCACCTATACTTCCTGCCTGTCCACTGGCCAATCAGTGTTTTATCTATACAGAATGATATCCACAGCAGTCTGGTCTACAGAGGGAGATCCAGAACAACCAGGGCTACACAGAGAAACCCTGTCTTGAAAACAAAAACAAACAAACAAAACAACAACAAACGAAAGAAAGAAAGAAAGAAAGAAAGAAAGAAAGAAAGAAAGAAAGAAAGAAAGGAAGGAAGGAAGGAAGGAAGGAAGAAAGAGAGTGAATGTTGTCTCCCTGTGTATACTGGCTTTACTATTGCCCTTGTACCTTCTCTCTAAACCAATATATTCTTAATTATTTGACATTTCTATAGAACATTATAGCTCAGAACAAGAGTGTGGATATTAGTCATTCTAACCTTGGTTTAGACTCTATTACACAAGTCTGTGAGGATAAGGATCAGTTCAACAATTACCTATCAGAGCTATCCAGGTAGAGACATTTAGCTCATTACCTCCAACTTTACTTTCTAAGTCAAAAGTCAGTGTTTGGGACAAATGTGGTTCACACAACTTGTAAAGGTTCCTGAAATGGAATGGGGAGAGATAAAACTATACCTGACTATCCAACTATACAAAACATAAATCTTAACCCAGAATTTTCTGGCCCAAACCAGCATTCGTGCCATGATGGAGATGCCTAATCTGACCAAGAATTGAAGTGTCTTGCCAAGTGAACACCATAAGAAATCCACACATTTGTGTGAATATTTTGTATGCCTTTGTGGAAAGATAATTTTTGCATTCTCAAGCACTGTTACAATGATACTGATACAAGTTGGGGAATTACAAACATGAAAACGTCAATCAAACTATATATCATGAAATCTCCTGAGAGGTGAAAACAAAGAGATATGGTCACTGTGTGACCAAGCATAAAACACACCACTTTTTTTCTAATCCTTTTTTTGTTATTATTCTCTTATATATTACATACTGACCACAATTTACCCTCCCTCCTCTCCTCCCAGTCCCTCTCCCCTCCTTGATATCCACTCCTCCTCCATTTCCCTACAGAAAAGGACAGGCCTCCCAGGGATATCAATCAAACATGACATATCAAGTTAAAATAAGACTAGGCACATACTCTCATATTAAGGCTGAAGGAGGCAACTAATAGGAGGAAAGGGGTCCCAAAAGCAATCAAAAGAGTCAGAGACAGTCACACTCCCACTGTTAAGAGTCCCACAAGAAGACCAAGGTACACAACCATACACATATGCAGAGGACCTAGGTCAGACCTATGAGCCCAGGTTTATTGACTCTGTGAGCTCTCTTGTGGTGTCCTTGACCCCTCTGGCTTCTGCAATCCTTCCTCTCCCTCTTCTGCAAGAGTCCCAAGCTCTGTCTAATGTCTGTCTGTGGGTCCCTGTAGGGAGCACATACCCCAGTTACGGGGGAGGAATAATCACTCTTGATTCAGACTTGGTATAACACTCATTTATTCACACAGTAAGATTACAAGCAATATTCATCCTGTCTTCCAAATGGAAGCAGGAGTACCTCTCCGGGTATACAGGTCCGGACTCGCCACGTCTGTTCCTCTGGATCTTGGGTCAGCCTTCCTCAGGTCAGCCACGTCTGCACTGGGGACAGGATCTCACGTCTCTGGCAGAGGAGAGTCGTCTCGCACGAGGGCCTGACGAGCTCTGTTGGTCGGGTCTGAGGCTTCATCTTTTATATTCTTTCCTGGCTAGGTTTCTAGTCTTATCCCTACTTCCACACATAGTCTATAGCTTATCACTACTCCATTTGTGGTTTACTTACACCATTCTATTGCTTATCACTCCTGACCAGGGTTGTTCACCCTAGGCCTTACATGTGTTCCTTACAGTCCCTGAATCTGTTCCCACCAGTTGCTGGATGGGGCCTCTCTGATGATGATTATGCTAGGCTCTGGTCTACAAGTACAGCAGAGTATTACTAGGAATAATTTCATTGGCTTTCTTTTTTTCTGGTCATATTTGGTTCTATCCTAGGTCTCTGGGCTATCCAGCCTCTGGTTCCTGGCCCTCCAAGCAGTGTCAGATGTGGGCTCCCTCTGTGGCATGGGTCTCAAGCTGGACTAGTCATTAGTTGACCACACCCACAAGTTCTGCACCAGCTTTACCCCAGCACTCCTTGCAGGCAGAGCAAATTGTAGCTCAAAGGTTTTGTGGCTGGATTGGTGTCCCAATCCCTCCATTGAAAGCCTTGTCTGATTACAGAGATGGCTAGTTCAGGCTCGGTATCTCCCTTTACTGGGAGTCTTTAGGGTCACCCTTGTAGATTTCCAGGAGTTTCCATTGCACTAGGTTGCTACCTTGCTGGTGAAATGCCCCCCAATTCCAATTGTCTCTTCCAGTACTCTCTCCCTCCATTCCCCACCCTAAACTGACCTCTCCTGTTCCCATCCACACATACTCTGGTATCTCGTCAGATCATATAGGTCTTTTGCCTTTTACAAACACACCTCTTTGTACACAGGAAGCAGTGTTGCAGACCTCAGACCTGGCTGTGGGCCAAAGAGCAGCCCAATGACTCAACTCCAGTCCAGGTGAGCTGTGTGCTGGAGCTAGTCAGGGCTAGTCAGCATTCCAATGAAACCTGAACCACCCAGGCTCAGTTACAGGGCGAAAGCTATACCCTCAAGGGGATCCTTATTCCAAGGCTGGCTTTTCAGATCAAGATCTTAGATAGGGGCCATGTGATTCACCCAGGAACCGGGGTGGACACAGATACGTTTAAGCCCCTATCCACAAGACAAACAATGGAAGTTCCTTGTACAAATCCTGTAGCAAACCATGAGTCACTTAGCCAGCAAACCAGGGTCACTTAGCCATGATTTGGAGGGAACTAATCCACCGAGATTGCTTCTTCTATGAACAGAGCTGAAATACATGATAAATATTCAAGTATACAGAAGGGATACTGGCCAGGCTGCAGGGATGTGCCCAGGGTCTGAGGATATCATGGGTGGAAGGGCCAAAGCAGCACAGGCTGTGGAGACAAAGCAGAAATGGGACCCCAGAGCCTGAGGCTGAGACTCTGTAAATCTCCTGAGTAAACAGACAGAGAAGGAACCTGTCTTACCTACTCCTTGCCTTGGGCAGCAGATTCAAAGGAAGATGAAATCCTCACTCTTACACTGGATGTGGTCCTGCTGAAAGGCTTGCCTACAAAGAGACCACCTGGAGACAAGGCTCTCTACTGCCACTGTCTCTGGACCTCACTGGGGCCACAGGTGAAGCAGAATTGCTCTTACTGCAGGTCAAGCTGGGCTAGCTGTCAATCATTGTATCTGCTGTTGTTGCTGTCCCCCACCCCACTGCAGTGGGAAACATAAATTCAGCTGAACACAACATGTGGACAGACTCACATAAAATCAAAGAAGCAAAAGGAGTGGGAACAAATGAGAAATAAAAACTAGAGGAGAAAAACATCCACCCTGACAGTGTGCAAAACTCGACACACACACACACACACACACACACACACACACACACACACACACAAATATGAGAAAGCATCTACCATCATCACAACTTCAAACAGAAGAGTCCACCACCAGAATCAAGGAAAAGGAGGGCCGAAATGTCTGAAAACCATTCCAGAGTCCTACTTTACACAGGATCCATGACCACATGCAGAGCCTAAACTGATGAGTGAAGTAAGCAGATCAATTCAGGGCAGAGATGAGAAAATTAGCAGAGTAGATGAAAGGGCCAGCTCTTGGAAAGGATGATTAAAGACACAAAGGAAAAAATTAGCAAAGAATTAGACTCTGAGAACAAACAGAAATGCTTCGAATAGCAGAACCAATCAATCAAATCAGAAGCACAGCTGAAAGCTTCAGCAGCAGATGTGATCAACAGAGAAGGAATTTCCAGGCTGGAGGATGACATCAAGAATACTGTACATTACCAGGAAGTGGTGGTGCATGCCTGAGTGCATCCAGCACTCAGGAAGCCGAGGCAGGCATATTTCTATGATTTCAAGGCTAGCCTGGTCTACAAAATGAAGTTCCAGTACAGCCAGGGCTACACACAGAGAAACTCAGTCTCAAAAAACAGAAACAAACAAACAAACAAAGAATACAATACATTGAGGTGTATATGAAAAAAGGAATGGGCAGGACTAGAGAGATAGCTCAGCTATAAGAGCACTGGCTGCTCTTCCAAGGGACCCGGATTCAATTCCCAGGACCCACTTGGCAGCTCACAGCTGGCTGTAGCTCCAGTACCAGGGGATCTGACACCCTCACATAGACATGAATACAGGCAAAACACCAACGCATGTAAATTTAAATTAAATTAAATTAAAAAAAAAAAGAAAGGAATGAGTGTGTCTAGATCTGTGGAATATACTCAACCAACCTATGATGGAGATAAAATCTACAGGCACTGATGAGTTAAACAATAAAATCAGAGCCAGTGTTTCCCAAACTTATATAAGACATGATCATCCAAACACACTCCAAATAGACACACCAGAGAGAAGCCACACAAAGACATATCATAGCCAAGATATCAAAATTGTGAACCCCAGAATCAGTCTCAGGTGTTATAAGGGGACTGCCAACACACCTACCAAGATAGCCATGTGAAAATAACATCAGCTCTCAAGTCAGCAACCCCAAGAGCCAGGAAAGCACAAAATGAAAGATTCCTAGCTGTGAAAGTAACTGGCTTTTCAAACACAGCTGCTGTGCCCAGCAGAGTTCTCTTCCATTTGGTGGAGATGTAAGTGTGCACTTCAAGACAAGTACAGACTAAGGTAGTCCTCAAAGCTAAGTTGGCAGTGCAGAACTTACTTGTCACATTCCTGACCTTGCTGCAAAGAATACATGTTTTGAGATGGATGATTGGAGAAAGGAGAGCTTGAACATAGCCAGTACCTTGTAAAGAACACATCCCCCAACCCCTACCAACTGTGAAAGTGTGCACTGCCCCAATGAAGGAAACAGCATCAGGATTAAATGTAGACAGCAGTTGGGAAATGCAAATACTTTTTTTTTTTGGAGCTGAGGATCGAACCCAGGGCCTTGCGCTTGCTAGGCAAGTGCTCTACCACTGAGCTAAATCCCCAATCCCCACAAATACATTTTAAAAGATGAGATCATGGGGCTGGAGAGAGAGCTCAGCAGTTAAGAGCACTTGCTGCTCTTCCAGAGGACCCAGGTTTGATTCCCAGCACCCATATGGCAGCTCATACCTGTCTGTAACTCCCTGTCCAGGGAATCTGACACTCTCATACAGACATACATACAGGCAAAACACCAATGCACATAAAATAAAAGTAAATTTTATGTGTATATAAAAGATGAGATCATGGGATCCTGCACCAGGACCTCTGGAAATTTCAGGGACATAGAAAAGGTTCTGGGGTGCAACTTTTCATAAAGGACACTAGAACTGTAAGGAATCATGACTGAATCCTTGGCTAGAACATGTGCTAAGACAGAAAAGGAAAGAAGATGGCAAAACTGTGTATGAAGATAAAGAGATGGAGAGAAAATAAGAGTGAGGAAACAGCCGGGCGGTGGTGGTGCACGCCTTTAATCCCAGCACTTGGGAGGCAGAGCCAGGCGAATCTCTGTGAGTTCAAGGCCAGCCTGGGCTACCAAGTGAGTTCCAGGAGAGGCACAAAGCTACACAGAGAAACCCTGTCTCGAAAAACCAAAAAAAAAAAAAAAAAAAAGAGTGAGGAAACATATATTTGATAGTAAACATGAGAAAAAATACCTGATAAGATCACAATCTACAAAGGGAGGCTGGGAAAGGGACATACCTCCCTCTCATTCTCAGGCCCGAGTGTCTTGCCATCCTCAGTGGAGGTGACTGTATCCCAGACAATTGTGTTAAAAAGGCTTCCTAAACACACTCACAATTAAATTGCACACAGAATGGCAGCATGTTTCCTCCCTATAGGCATGGACCCCAATGGCCCCCCATAGTATCTGAGGCATCGATAGCCTTATTTTAGTGCATCATTTTGGGGCACCCAGAGAACAATAAAACAGTCTCCCACCTCTAAAATGAGTCTCCTGGTGACCTTATTAAGCTAACTAGGCCAGGTGCCTTTGAGAACACACATTTCCCCAAGTTAAGCTACACCAGAGAGTCAACTTTGGGATCTGAAAAGTCATTAAAAGTTAGTTCTCCTGCAGTGGCAGAGATCACCACACCCACTCAAATGGGCTGAGCACGGTGCAGGACCCCAGAGAACATGCTCTCTGTTCCCCAGGAGGCCATTGTGCCTCCTGCTCTTACAGTGTGCTTTGAACTTCTTCATGCTCCATAGAGGGCATGATGCCAGCCTGTGAAGTCTAGCTTTGCCCACTGTACAGGGATCAGTCATGGCTATAACACATTCTGTTTCCCATAGACTCTTACTTTGAAATTCCTTGCTATGATAATAAATAAATTTTTCTTTACTTATTGTGTTAAATATTTCTGATGAACTCATGCTTCAAATCTAAAGAATGTGAAATTATGCACATCCCACATGGCAAATAACTCTGAATACCTCAAATGTGTACTTACAGAGTCAATGTAACCCTTCCTTTCCTCCTGGGACAACCATTGAGAACATTTTATATAGCCTTTACTTTTAGGTTTAATGCCTAAAAAGTAAAAACTAAAAGTAAAAATTGGCCAGTCATGGTGGCACACTAGGGAGGCAGAGACAGCTGGATCTCCATGAGTTCTAGGCCAGCCTGGACTCCATAGTGATTTTCAGGACAGCCAGGGCTACATAGTGAGAGACCCTGTCATAAATAAATAAATAAATAAATAAATAAATAAATAAATAAATAAATAGATAGATAAATAGATAAATAAATAATACGATTCAGGGACTTTAAGGAATTTAGGGACTTAAAGTGGATATACTCAAAGTTCCATCTTCAAAGATAGATGATAGATAGATAGATAGATAGATAGATAGATAGATAGACAGACAAATAGACAGACAGTAGTTTTAAAAACCTATTTTTGAAGCTGTAGTTAATTCACTTCCCCCTACTGTATTGTGTTTCATTTCACGAATGTACCAGAATTTTCCTGCTATTATTCATTTAAAAGATGAGATCATGGGATTCTATGCGAGTAAACCTGGGAAATTCAGTTGACTGAAGATCCCACAGTTTAGCAACCAGATAAATCCAACTCATTTTTAAAATAATTTCTATGATTCTTTAAGAAGTGTCATGCAGCATGGTTTGATTGTATTTACCCTCCCCAGCTCCTCCAGTTTCACCCCTGCCTCACTATCTCACCCACTGTCATGTTTCTCTCTTTCTCTCAACTCATCGAGTCCAACCATTCTTGGGTTTGGTTCTTGTCCTATAGTGTGGTCGATACAACAGAGGCCAGATGCCACACATTAATGAAAACTGATTTAGTCTTCCCAAGCAGCCATCAAATGCCAGTATTCCTCAGTTACGGGTTGGTCTATGTGCCTACTCTCTGCTTCCATGCTGGGATTTTTGTCTGGCTGGAGCTTGCCCTAGTCTTGCATTGCTGTGAATTAATGTGTGCATGAGCTCTGTTGTGTCTAAAAATCAGTTTCCTTAAAATCATCCATCATCTCTAACTGTTACTTTCCTTCTATTCCCACTTCCGTAAAAATCCTTGACACTTGAGAGAATGGGTGTGATACGTACTTCCATTTAGGGATGAGCACTCTAAAGTCTGCTATTCTCTACATGTTGATTATTTGTGGGTCTCTGTGTTCATTGCCATCTACTGAAAGAGCTTCCTTGATAAGAATTGAGAGATACACTAATCTAAAGCATTAAGTATTGGAAGTCATCCAAGGCTACACGCATTTAGTAGGGTAATAGTAATAGGTTTTCTCTCTTAGAGCTTATACACTATCCAGCCACAGGTTCTCAGTGCCAGGTATTATGGGTTCCATCTCATGATCTGAAATCCAGCCAGGAAATGGTTGCTTACCCTTGGAACAACCATGCCACTATTGCATCAGTGGGCATCTCTTGTCAGGCAGGTTGTTACTGTATTTCACTGGTGTCCCACCTGGGTGAGATTGACCATCACTTTTCACCACTAGTAGCATGCACAGCATCTTCTAGCACTGTGAAGGCTAGCTAGTAGGAATGAAGCTTCCAGGTCGATACCCACTTGATTTATTTATGTTCTATGACTCAAGTATGTGTTGTGATCTTGGTTACTTTCCTATTGCTGTGATAAGACAGCATGACCAAGGGAACGTATAAGAATCTTTGGAACTTACGGTTTCAAAGTGTTAGAAACCATGCTCATCTCATACTACCTTGCATCATGGGTGCTGTGGGATGGTCCTCTGCTTTGCAGAGAAAACTGCCAGACATTCTACAAGACACAGAGAAAAGTAAATAAGAGACTCTAGGCCTGTGGGCTGAAGACAGATGCCCCAACTTTACAAGAGAACTTTGAATGACTGTCCAGGCTGCCAGCTGTCTCTGTCTACCCTACAAGACTCCTAAAAGTTGCTTATATCCTTCTCCATTTCGCAGGTAGTAGTATATCCTTCTGAGGTCTTTGATGTGGTTAAAGACTAGATACTTACAATTTTCCTTAGTTATAATAAAAGATAAGTTAGATATAAAACCTTAAACTTACAAATATAAGATAGATAGGATCTCTTCTTTAATATTGTAACTGTAATTCTTGCTTGATAATTGTTTTGTTATATGTAATTTTACTATGTTAAAGTTAAAACCTTCCTTTTTAAGAAAAGAAAAGGGGAAGTGCTGTGGGATGGTCTGTATGTCAAGTGTGTTGCTGATTGGTCCGTAAATAAATCACTGATTGGCCATTGGCTAGGCAGGAAGTATAGGCGGGACAAGAAAAAGAATTCGGGGAAGTGGAAGGCTGAGAGAGAGACACTGCCAGCCGCCATCAGGACAAGGAAGATGTAAAGTACCGGTAAGCCACAAGCCATGTGGCAAAGTAAAGATTAATAGAAATGGGCTAAATATAAGAGTAAGAGCTAGGGCTGGACAGATGGCTCAGTGGTTAAGAGCATTGGCTGTTCTTCCAGAGGTCCTGAGTTCATTTCCCAGCAACCACATGGTGGCTCACAACCATCTGATGCCCTCTTCTGACCTGCAAGCATATATGTAGGCAGAACACTGTACATATAATAAATAAATCTTTAAAAAAAAAAAAAAAAAAAAAAAAAAAAAAAAAAGAGTAAGAGCTAGACAATGACAGGCCTGAGCTAATGGCCAAGCAGTTTAAATAATATAAGAGTTTGTGTGTTTATTTTGTAAGTGGGCTCTGGAACTGGCGGGACTTGGTGGCGGGAGCTGGAGAGAAGTTCTCCAGCAACAATGGGATCTGTGTTCTTTCTGGCAACAGGACACAACAATAAAAGTATGCCTAATTACTTATTGCTACATCCATAGATCACTCAACCCTCACCAGAGAAGGTTCTCCTCGATGTAGGTGAGATTTGACGCAGAGACCCATAACTGGTCAATGAACAGAGACTAAGAGACTTTGGAGTGCTCAGTTTTGTGGGCTATCCACCAAAGAAGAGTACTCAGACACAGGTGTAAGCCAATAGAATGTCTTTATTAGCTGGCTGGTGACAGTACTGGGTGTTAGACATCCCAGTGTAGTCACAAGACTTTCTCAGGCTGAGCTTTTCAGCACAAACAAACCATACCCAGGGTTGACATACTTCAGTTAACAAGAACAGTTAGCTGGAAGTGGAACTACAGAAGGCAAAAATACAAAGTTAGTACATTTAGAGACTTCCCCAGAACTATGGACTTGGATGAATTCGGTCTTTGTTTTCATTTTGGCTGATGGTGCTGTCTATGTGCTGGATTTTACAGCCAGATGGGACTCCCATCATGGAGTCAGTTGTGCTAAGGTCTGGGGGCTTGTTACACTCATCCCTAAAAGAGATGACTTTATCACATCCTTCCCCTAAGAGATATATGAGGAAGAGGAGTTAGAAAGATAGTAAGAGTCAGAGGCGGTGAATGACTTCCAGGACACAGTGTTTTCCAGGCACATCAGGAGAGATGTACATATGAACTCGCAGAGACTGTGACAGTATGCACGAGACCTACACAAGGTCAAGCCAGAGAAAATCCCAGCATAGAGGAGAGGAAGTGGGTGGGACATTCTATTCCTAGCTGAGGAACTACTGACATTTGATTGCTGCTGGGAGAGGAAAAATTAGTTTTCTTTGTTGGAATGACATTTGGCATATCCGCTACACTCAAGGGTAGGCCCCATGCCCAAGGCCAACAGAAACTCGACTTGATCAACGTTTTTTTTAGGACAGGGTTTCTCTGTGTAGCTCTGACTGTTCTGGAACTTGCTCTGTAGATGAGGCTGGCCTCAAATTCACAGAGATGCACCAGCCTCTAGCTCCAAGTGCTGGGATTAAAGGTGCGAGCCACCACACCTGGGTTTTGATCAAATTTTTATGAAATGGAGAGAAAGAGAGTGAGAGTGAGAGTGAGAGAGAGAGAGTTAATTAGGCTGTGTTGTTGGGGAGGTGGGAGGATCTGGGAGGAAGTGGAGAAGGGGGATGAATATGATCAAAATAAATTGTATGAAATTTTCAAAGAATAAATTAAACAATATTGCCAGGTGGTAGTAGCACATGCCTTTAATCCCAGCACTTGGGAGGCAGAGCCAGTGAGTTCGAGGTCAGACTGGTCTACAGAGTGAGATCCAGGGTAAGCACCAAAACTACACAGAAAAACCCTGTCTCAAAAAAACAAAATAAATAAATGAATAAATAAATAAATAAATAACAATATTCTAAAATATGATCCCACAACTGCAAAATCATATTTCCCAAGATAAATCTTACATCCCTTAAGAATTTGTAAAATGCTAACCTGGAGAGATGGCTCAGTGGTTACAGGCAGGGCCTCTTCCAGAGGATTAGCGTCCCAGCATACATGGGACAACTCACAGGCATCTGTAACTTTAGTTAGGGGAATCTGCTTCTCTCTCTTGGCCACTTCAGGAACTGCATGCACATGTTGGACATATGTACATGCACGCAAAACACCCATAGACATAAGATAAAAATAATGAAAGAATTCGTACATATGATTCTTTTCACTTAAAGATTTCTAAATTCTGAATTGTATGCTCCAAAGGCATTAAACCTAAAAGTAAAGGCTATATAAAATGTTCTCAACGGTTGTCCCAGGAGGAAAGGAAGGGTTACAGTGATTCTGTAAGTATACATTTGAGGTATTCAGAGTTATTTGCCGTGTGGGATGTGCATAATTTCACATTCTTTAGATTTGAAGCATGAGTTCATCAGAAATATTTAACACAATAAGTAAAGAAAAACTTATTTATTATCATAGCAAGGAATTTCAAAATAAGAGTCTATGGGAAACAGAATGTGTTATAGCCATGACTAATTCCTGCACAGTGGGCAAAGCTAGACTTCACAGGCTGGCATCATGCCCTCTATGGAGCATGAAGAAGTTCAAAGCACACTGTAAGAGCAGGAGGCACAATGGCCTCCTGGGGAACAGAGAGCATGTTCTCTGGGGTCCTGCTCAGTGCTCAGCCCATTTGAGTGGGTGTGGTGATCTCTGCCACTGCAGGAGAACTAACTTTTAATGACTTTTCAGATCCCAAAGTTGACTCTCTGGTGTAGCTTAACTTGGGGAAATGTGTGTTCTCAAAGGCACCTGGCCTAGTTAGCTTGATAAGGTCACCAAGAGACTCATTTTAGAGGCGGGAGACTGTTTTATTGTTCTCTGGGTGCCCCAAAATGATGCACTAAAACAAGGCCACCAATGCCTCAGATACCATGGGGGGCCATGCCCATAGGGAGGAAACATGCTGCCATTCTGTGTGCAATTTAATTGTGAGTGTGTTTAGGAAGCAATTGTCTGGGATGCAGTCGCCTCCACTGAGGATGGCAAGACACTCGGGCCTGAGAATGAGAAGGAGGTATGTCCCTTTCCCAGCCTCCCTCCATAGATTGTGATCTTATCAGGTATTTTGTCTCATGTTTACCATCAAATACATGTTTCCTCATTCTTATTTTCTCTCCATCTCTTTATCTTCATACACAGTTTTACCATCTTCTTTCCCTTTTCTGTCTTAGCACATGTTCTAGTCAAGGATTCAGTCATGATTCCTTATAGTTCTAGTGTCCTTTATGAAAAGTTGCACCCCAGAACCTTTTCTATGTCCCTGAAACTTCCAGAGGTCCTGGTGCAGGATCCCATGGTCTCATCTTATATATATAATATATATATATAATATATATATAATATATATATATATAATTTACTTTTATTTTATGTGCATTGGTGTTTTGCCTGTATGTACGTCTGTATGAGAGTGTCAGATCCCCTGGACAGGGAGTTACAGACAGGTATGAGCTGCCATATGGGTGCTGGGAATCAAACCTGGGTCCTCTGGAAGAGCAGCCAGTGCTCTTAACCGCTGAGTTCTCTCTCCAGCCCCATGATCTCATCTTTTAACAAGTATTTGCATTTCCCAACTGCTGTCTACATTTAATCCTGATGCTGTTTCCTTTATCTGGGGCAGTGCACACTTTTACAGTGGGGTAGAGGAGGAGATGTGTTCTTTACAAGGTACTGGCTATGTTCAAGCTCTCCTTTCTCCAATCATCCATCTCAAAACATGTATTCTTTGCAGCAAGGTCAGGAATGTGACAAGTAAGTTCAGCACTGCCAACTTAGCTTTGAGGACTGCCTTAGTCTGTACTTGTCTTGAAGTGCACTTACCTCTCCACCAAATGGAAGAGAACTCTGCTGGGCACAGCAGCTGTGTTTGAAAAGCCAGTTACTTTCACAGCTAGGAATCTTTCATTTTGTGCTTTCCTGGCTCTTGGGGTTGCTGACTTGAGAGCTGATGTTATTCTCACGTGGCTCTCTTGATAGGTGGGTTGGCAATCTCCACTTATAACACCTAAGGCTGGTTATGGGGTTCACATTTTTGGTATCTTGGCTTTCATGTGTCTTTGTGTGTCTCCTCTCTGGTGTGTCTATTCGGGGTGTGTTTGGATGATCATTCCTTTAAGTTTAGTAAACACTGGATCTAGTTTTGTTGGTTAACTTACTATAGACTTTATCTCACCATGCTCTACCCCACCTTGTGTTGGTTGAATATATTCCACAGATCTGGACATGCTCATTCTTTTCTTTACATACACCTGGATGTACTGTATTCTTGATGTCATCTTCCAACCTGGAAATCTCTCCTCATCTGCTTGTTATCATCTGCTGCTGAAGCTTTCAGCTGTGCTTCTGATTTGGTTGATTGGTTCTGCTATTCGAAGCATTTCTGTTTGCTCTCAGAGTCTTAATTACTTTGCTAATTTTTTCCCTTTGTGTCTTTAATCATCCTTTACAAGAGCTGGCCCTTTCATCTACTCTGCTAATTTTCTCATCTCTGCCCTGAATTGATCTGGTTACTTCACTCATCAGTTTGGGCCCTGCATGTGGTCATGGATCCTGTGTAAAGTAGGACTCTGGAATGGTTTTCAGACATTTCAGCCCTCCTTTTCCTTGATTCTGGTGGTGGACTCTTCTGTTTGAAGGTGTGATGATGGTAGATGCTTTCTCATATTTGTGTGTGTGTGTGTGTGTGTGTGTGTGTGTCGAGTTTTGCACACTGTCAGGGTGGATGTTTTTCTCCTCTAGTTTTTATTTCTCATTTGTTCCCACTCCTTTTGCTTCTTTGATTTTATGTGAGTCTGTCCACATGTTGTGTTCAGCTGAATTTATGTTTCTCACTGCAGTGGGGTGGGGGACAGCAACAACAGCAGATGCAATGATTGACAGCTAGCCCAGCTTGACCTGCAGTAAGAGCAATTCTGCTTCACTTGTGGCCCCAGTGAGGTCCAGAGACAGTGGCAGTAGAGAGCCTTGTCTCCAGGTGGTCTCTTTGTAGGCAAGCCTTTCAGCAGGACCACATCCAGTGTAAGAGTGAGGATTTCATCTTCCTTTGAATCTGCTGCCCAAGGAAGGGAGTAGGTAAGGCAGGTTCCTTCTCAGTCTCTTTACTCGGGAGATTTACAGAGACTCAGCCTCAGGCTCTGGGGTCCCATTTCTGCTTTGTCTCCACAGCCTGTGCTGCTTTGGCCCTTCCACCCATGATGTCCTCAGACCCTGGGCACATCCCTGCAGCCTGGCCAGTATCCCTTCTGTGTACTTGAATATTTATCATGTATTTCAGCTCTGTTCATAGAAGAAGCCATGTCTTCTCTAGTTTTCCAATATTTCCTTATGAAAGCAATCTCGGTGGATTAGTTCCCTCCAAATCATGGCTAAGTGACCCTGGGCCTGGATCTCATGGTTTGCTACAGGATTTGTACAAGGAACTTCCATTGTTTGTCTTGTGGATAGGGGCTTAAATGTATCTGTGCCCACATGGCCCCTATTTAAGATCTTGATCTGAAAAGCCAGCCTTGGAATAAGGATCCCCTTGAGGGTATAGCTTTCACCCTGCATTGATGAGACTGTAACTGAGCCTGGGTGGTTCAGGTTCCATTGGAATGCTGACTAGCCCTGACTAGCTCCAGCACACAGCTCAGCTGGACTGGAGTTGAGTCACTGGGCTGCTCTTTGGCCCACAGCTGGGTCCAAGGTCTACAGCACTGTAGCTGAAGGTTTTCCTGTGTCCTGCCTGGTCCTGCAGATGCTCAGACCCAAGTAAACACACGGAGGCTTATATCAATTATAACTGCTTGGCCATTAGCTCAGACTTATTACTGACTAGCTCTTACACTTAAACTAACCCATAATTCTTATGTATGTTTAGCCACATGGCTTAGTACCTTTTCTCAGTTTTGCCTTGTCATCTTGCTTCCTTCCTTGTGTGTGGCTGGTGACTCCTGACTCAACCCTTTCTCTTCCCAGAATTCTCCTTGTCTGCTTACCCCTCCTATACTTCCTACCTGGCTACTGGCCAATCAGCATTTTATTTATCAACCAATCAGAGCAATGCATATTCACAGCACACAGAATGACATCCCAAAGCACTTCCCCTTTTCTTTCTAATCAAAAAGAAAGGTTTTAACTTTAACCTAGTAAAATTACATATAATAGAACAGTTATCAAGCAGGAATTACAATTACAAATAGTCCATTTGTATTTGGCAAAATTAAAGAAAATATTCTATCTATCCTATATTTATGAGTCTAAAGTTTCATATCTAATTTAACTTTTATCACAACCAAGGAAAATTATAATTATAACTATTTAGTCTTCAACTACATCAAAGACCTCACAAGGACAAAATATTACCTAAGTAAACAGGAAATGCATTGTAAGCAACTTCCAAAACTCTGGAAATGACAGAGACATCTGGTTGCCTACACATTCACCCAATATTCCTCTGCAATGTTGGGGCATCCATCTTTGGCCTATAGGCCTAGAGTCCCCCAATCACTTATCTCGGTGTCCTGTAGAATGTCTGGCAGCTTCTTCTGTGAAGCAGGAACCTGAAGGGACCATCTTGCCTTGCAAAGTTCAGTGGTCATCTTCCTATGGGTCCTGCATGTCCAGTTTATACAACATTTTGTCAAGCAGTCCAGACAAGAACAGTTTCTTGCTCAAAAGGCTAACTTTTGCCATGAAGAAGATAAACTCCATATGGGGTGTCTTTGGTGCCCATCATCTTCCTTGAAGTAATTGGTGCTGCCAGGAGCAGACATGTCTCATTGTCCAGAAAAGTCTAAGTTTTTAAAACATTGTAAATGCCATATTCTGTAGGTCTTTGAAGTGTTTAAACATTACCTACCTAACTGAATTATATCTATGTATACCTAGAAAACTTAACATGACTATAAGCTTGACTATCATAGAAGACTAATTATTAATCTGTATTTCTTAATTATCCATTACAATTTCAAATGAGCTAAAAAACATAATAACTTAAACAAGAGTAGAAATATATATACAGTATAACAAAATTAACTTTAAATTTGTATCAATAAACTAAAATCTATAGCAATTGAAAACAAGTTGCTGTTTAAAAGTAGGTTCAATAATCTACCCTTTTATCTTATCATATCTATAACCTATCCTCCTTTTTTCTTTAGAAAGACATTGACTATGACCAATAACAATTTGTAACCAATCTCTAAACAAAGACAAATATCCATAATCCAGTTTTGGGGAATGTGGGCCTAGTTTTCTAGGCTACTTCCTGCTGATTGTGGGCACTGGTAGTCTTATGGG
Organism: Peromyscus eremicus; assembly: GCF_949786415.1. Classification (NCBI taxonomy): domain Eukaryota; kingdom Metazoa; phylum Chordata; class Mammalia; order Rodentia; family Cricetidae; genus Peromyscus; species Peromyscus eremicus. Next base: position 194,466,871 of record NC_081416.1, read on the forward strand.
GATCCCGAGAAAATTCAAGATAATGGTCAAGTCTTGGGAAGACCAGCTATAACCTTTGTTGATAGGTACCATCTGTTAAAGTTCAGGAGGTCTGGCTTAGTAAAATCTGATCCATCTTAACCTGGAACAAAACCATAGCCTCCTGCTTCCTGTGGAAACAAAACAGAGCCTCTTTCCAAAGCAACATATCCTTAGATCCAAATTTGGAAGTCAAGATATCTTTAAAATACATTTATTAGAAAGAAAAGGGAAAGTGCTGTGGGATGTCTTTCTGTATGCTGTGAATATATGTTGTTCCCATTGTTTGATAAATAAAGCTGTTTGGCCTATGACAAAGCAGCTTAGAGGCAGGTGGGAAAGGAAAGAGAAAGGTGGAGTCTAGAGAGACATCAGCCAGCCACCAAAGGAACAACATGTATGAGACACAGGTAAAGCCACAGAACATGTGGTGATACATAGATTAATAGTTATGGGTTATTTTAAGATATAAGAGCAAGAAGCCTGAGCCATTAGGCCATCCAGTTTGTAAGTAATACAAGCCTCTGTGTGTTTAATTGGGTATGAGCAGCTGTGGGACCAGGCACAACACAGGAAAACTTCGGCTACACAGCACTGCTTCCTGTTTGCAAAAAGGTATGTTTGATGCTTGGTCACTCAGTGACCCTATATCATTACTTTCACCTCTAAGGACACTTCAAGATCTATAGTCTGATCGAAGTTTTCATATCTGTATCTCCCCAACGTGTATCAGTACCATTGTAACTATGCTTGAGAATGCAAAAATTATCTTTCCATAAAGACACACAAAATATTCGCACTAACATGTGGATTTCTCATGGTCTTCAAGACACTTCAATTCTTGGTCAGATTAGGTGTCTCCATCATGGCATGAATGCTGGTTTGAGCCAGAAAAAAAATCTTAGATTAAAAGATGTGTTTTGGGCCATATGATGGTGCTGCACACCCTTAACCCCAGCACTTGGGAGGCAGAGGCAGGTGGATCTCTATTAGTTTGAGGCCAGCCTGGTCTACAAAGTGAGTTCCGGGACAGCCAGGAATACAGAGAAACCCTGTCTTGAAAAACAAAATGAAAAACAACAACAACAACAACAAAGATTCATGTTTTGGAGAATTTGAAATAAAGGAATCTCAAATGGTGAAGAAATACTTAAGGAAATGTTTAACACCCTTAACTATCAGTTTGTAAATCAAAACGACTTTGAGATTCCATCTTACATCTGTCAGAATGGCCAAGATTGAAATCACAAGTGACAGCTCATGCTAGTAAGGATGTGGAGCTAGGGGAACACTCCTCCATTGCTGGTGGGGGTGCAAACTTGTACAGCCACAATGGAATCAATATGGTGGTTTCTCAGAAAATTGGGAATCAATCTATCTCAAGACCCAGCTACTCTAGTATTGGGCATATACCCAAACGACTCTTCATCTTACCACAAGGATACTTGCTCAACTATATTTGTTGCTACTTTATTCATAATAGCCAGAACCTGGAAACAATGTAGATGCCCCTCAACCAAAGAATGGATCAAGAAAATGTGGTACAATTACACAATGGAGTATTATTCAGAAGTTTAAAAAAATGACATCATGAAATTTGCAGGTAATTAGATGGAACTAGAAAAAAAATCATCCTGAATGAGGAAACCCAGACCCAGAAAAAAAAACATGGTATATAGTCACTTATAAGTGGACATTAGCTGTTAAGTAAAGGATAATCATGCTACAATCCACAGGCCCTTAGAGGCTAAATAACAAAGAGGGCTCTAGAAGGGACAATGCAAGGTTCTTCCTGGGAAGAGAAAATAGAATAGACTTTGCAGTTGGATTGGTGCAGTGGGAATGGAGTAGGATGGAACAGGTAGAAGGGAGGGATGGAGGGAAAGAGTATAGGCAGAGAACACTAGAATTGGATGGCATAGGAGCAGGGTGATGTGGAAATCTAGCACAGGGGATTCCCTGGAATCTCTGAGGGTGATCCTAAGAAGGACTCTTAGTAATGGAGGATATGAAGCCTGAACCGGCCAGTGGTGGGACTGGCACACCAACCCACCCACAAAACCTTTGATGTACAATCTGTCCTGCCTCCAAGATATGCTGGGGCAATGGTAGTGGAGAACTTGTAGGAGCAGCCAACCAATGGCTGATCTGATTTGAGGCCCATGCTCATGCCACAAGGCCATGCCTTACCCATGCCATCCCTATTATGATTAGAGTAGAACCAAATACAACAGGCAAAACAAAAAACAAACAAACAAAAAACCACAATGAAATGATTCCTAATGATGTTCTGCTATACTCATAGATCAGTGCCTAGTCCAGTCTTTATCAGAGAGGCTGATGGGAGCAGATGCAGAGACCCAGAGCTAAACATTAGGCAGAGAGAGATCCTAGGTTGGAGGTCTCCAGTGGGTTCCTCCCCTTGGAGCTCCAGAACCCTGAGGAATTGTGGAAGCCAGAGGACACCCAGAGAATCATAGCCTGCGGAATCAACCAAGCAGGGCTCATGGAGGCTCACAAAGACTGAAGCATCAATCGGGGAGCCTGCATGATTCTGTGCTAGATCCTGTGCATATATGTTATAGTTGTTGGTTTGGTGTTTGGGGTAGACTCCTGACAGTGGGAGTGGGGGTGTCTCTGACTCTTTCACCTGCTTTTGGGACCCTTTTCCTCCTACTGCATTGCCTCGTCCAACCTTGATATGAGGGTTTGTTCCTGGTCTTATTTTATCTTGATATGCCAAGTTCAACTGATGTCCTTTGGGAGGCCTACTCTTTTCTAGGGTGGGGTCAGGAGGGACTAGATGTGGGGAAATAGGGAGGTGGAGGGAGAACTCGGAGGAGTGGAGGGAGGGGCAGCTGCAGTCAGAATCTATTGTATGAGAGGAGAATAAATAATTTTAAAAACTTATGTTTTGTACAGTTAGATACTCAGATATAGTTTTACCTCTCCCCACTCCCATTCAGGAACCTTTACAAGTTGTGTGAACCACATTTGTCCCAAACACTGACTTTTGACTTAGAAAGTAAAGTTGGAGGTAATGAGCTAAATGTCTCTACCTGGATAGCTCTGATAGGTAATTGTTGAACTGATCCTTGTCCTCACAGACTTGTGTAATAGAGTCTAAACCAAGGTTAGAATGACTAATACCCACACTCTTGTTCTGAGCTATAATGTTCTATAGAAATGTCAAATAATTAAGAATATATTGGTTTAGAGAGAAGGTACAAGGGCAATAGTAAAGCCAGTATACACAGGGGGACAACATTCACTGTTTTTCTTTCTTCCTTTCTTTCTTTCTTTCTTTCTTTCTTTCTTTCTTTCTTTCTTTCTTTCTTCCTTCCTTCCTTTCTTTCTTTCTTTCTTTCTTCCTTTCTGTTTGTTGTTGTTGTTTTGTTTGTTTGTTTTTGTTTTCAAGACAGGGTTTCTCTGTGTAGCCCTGGTTGTTCTGGATCTCCTTCTGTAGACCAGGCTGTCCTTGAACTCACAGAGATCTGCCTGCCTCTGCCTCCTGAGTGCTGGGATTAAACAGGTGCCACCATCGCCAGGCCAGCGTTTATCTTTCTAGAACAGGGTTACTTCACTCAGGATGGTTGTTTCTACCTCAAACGATTCACCGCCAAATGTCATGATTCCATTTTTCTGAACAGCTGAGTGATATTCATACAGATGTTACATTTTCATTATCCATTCATCAGTTGATAAACATCTAGGTTGTTTCCAATTTCTGGCTATTATGAATAGAGCAACAGTGAACATGGATGAGCAAGTGTCTCCGTGGTACAACTAGAGTCCTTTGGGTATATGCCCAAGAATGATACAGCTAGATTTTATGGTACATCAATTCCCAGCTCCCTGAGGAACTGCCACACTGATCTATAGTGGCTCTACTAGTTCCCATGTCCACCCTCTCCCTGCATCCTCCCTGGCATGTGCCATCATTTGTTTTATTCATCTTGGTCATCCTGACTGGGCTAAGCTGAAATCTCAAAGTAGTTTTAATTTGCGTTTCCCTGATGACTAATGATGCCGGACATTTTAAAAAAGTGTTTCTCAGCCATTTGTCTTCCATCTTTGAGAATTCTCCATTTAATCCTATATCTTCTTTAAAAATTGGGTTATTTGTTTTCTTGATGGTCAGCTTTTTAGTTCTTTACAATGTCCATCTGTCTTTCATATGATTCAAATGTATTTTGGTTCATATACTAAAATGTAATGAGGTTCCTTATGAGTTCCTTAACCCTGACTTTTCCACTCTCAGGCTCTCAGAAATAATGGAATCCAGTTCCTGGAAGGGTCACCTCTGAGTTTATCTGGTGTTCTTGTGCTTATCTATCAATCACTGTATTCATCCACCTAGTCCATTAATTTTAACCTCACAACATCATGCATTTATATTTGGTTGGTTTGCCTTATCCAGTCAGAACACTGAAGACTTCCTTAAGATAATGTTCCCAAGAGACCTAATTTCTGGATTCTTCCTCCTGTCAGAAGTTTTCATTGGATTCATAGGAAACTCACTGCTCTTTGTCTTATACATGTACACCTTCTTAATTCAGCCTCACCTGAAGAAGCCCATAGATATGATTTTCACACATCTGACACTTGTCAATGTTTTAGGAATTGTGTTCAGGCTGATACCAGATGTCATGGCATCCTTTGCAGTCAAGCTCCTTTCCCATAATGTCGGATGTAAGGCGATTTTGTATGCATACAGTGTTACCAGGGGCCTTTCCATTTGTACTATCTTGCTACTGAGTGCATTTCAAGCCATTACTGTCAGTTCTAATCACTCCAAGTGGGCATGGCTTAAATCCAAGCTTGAGTCCTGTATTTTCCCCTCACTCCTCTTCATCTGGATCATCAATACATTTCTCTATATTCCCATAGTTGAAAACGTAAAGGACCAAATCAACTTCACTGTTGTGGGTTCTGGATATTCCCAGACATACTGCCGAAGCAACCAGGTTCGCTATCACACCACCATGCCACTTGTAACTGCATTAATAATTAGAGACATCCTGTTTGTGTTTCTCATGATGTGGGCCAGCCTCTACATGGTGACCCTCCTGTTCAGACACAATAGGAGAACAAGGCATGTCCACAGTTCCAGTGTCTCTTCCCAGGCCTCTTCTGAAAAGAAAGCCACACACAGCATCCTTCTGCTTGTGGGTTTCTTCGTGTTTTTCTATTTCTCAAACACCTTTGTCACCTTCTATTCACTTCACAGACCTAAGAGCAGCCCAGTATTGGATCTGATTAGTGGAGCTTTATCTTCAGGCTACCCAATCGTCTGCCCTTATGTTCTGATGAACAATAGGAAAATTATTTCCAAATTCATGTCTTCCTTTTCAAACTTTGAATGTATCTTTTCTACAAGAGGCTGTCATGGCTAATCTGATACCTCAAACTCCCCTCTGCCTTAGAGGATTCTTTACCACATCTGAGCAAAATAACCATGGCGTTCTTAATATTCAACTAGTAGGAACTGACAGATACTGCACTTTTTTTAATCAGTGAAGAGATTTATTTTTTGGCATAGTAGTCTATTAATAAGGAAGACTTTCTTTTCTGTCTTTGGAATGCTGGTCTTATACTAGAATTTTCTAAGATAGCAATTCAGAAAGACTTTGTTAAGCCATAGTACATAGTTAAACAAGAAGGATTTATAAAACTTTTAAACTCTTATTATTGGTAGATGGAGATTAGACAAATATATAAAGTATAACTAAGACAAATTTTCGAAAAATTCAAAATTATTCAGAGTTGCTTTCATTTTAAAGAAGAAAAATAATAAAATAAGATTTAATAAAGTGGGCTGCCGAAATAGCTCAGAGGTTAAGAGCATTGGCTGTTCTTCCAGAGGTCCTGAGTTCAATTCCTAGCAACCACATGGTGGCTCACAACCATCTATAATGAGATCTGGTGTCCTCTTCTGGCATGCAGGCATACATGCAGGCAGAACACTGTATACGTAATAAATAAATAAATCTTTTCTTAAAAGATTTAATAAAGTATACCATGTTAAATAATTTTCATTATAGAATAAAATAATAATGTATTCAAATGTAATGATTTATAGTTCTTTGAAAACCACTAATGAATTTCATCTATTTTAAGTATATTTTCTGCTTAAACTATTGATTTGTGACTTTGATATAACTGCACTGAGCTATGTCCCTGGCACTTTGAAATAAAACTATAAATGAAAATAAACATAGTAAAGATGTCATAATGAAGTACTTTTATTTGTTTATTTATTTATTTATTTATTTCGTTTCTGATTCTTCTTGATTTTTTTTTCCAACCAGGGAGCCTGCATGGAACTGTCCTAGGTGCTCTGCATATATCTGACAATTGTCTAGCTTGATCTTCTTGTGGGACTTCTAACAGTGGGAGCAGGGGCTGTCTCTAGCTCTTTTACTGGCTTTTGGGATTCTACTCCTCATACTGGGTCACCTTGCCCAGCCTTAATACATGGGGAGGTGCTGAGTCTTCCTGCAACTTGATATGCCATGTTTTGTCAATATCCGTGGGAGGCCTGCCTGCTTTTTTCTGAATAGAAACAGAGGAGAAGTAGATGTGGGGGATGAAGGAGGAGGCAGAGGGGAGGTTGGGGGAGGGACTGGGAGGAGAGGAGGGAGGGAAAACTGTAGTCAGGACATAAAATAAATAAATAGATACAGCATTTCTTAAAACACAGGGCCTCATGCAGGGTTTCTTTAGATTTTTTTTAGTATGAGATTTTGAAGCTTTAACATCAAAAGGACAAAGACTAATAAAAAATTAAAATTTTTCATATAATTATGTTTAAATTTTATGTTGAGTACATATGGTATATAATAGTATTATAAGTAACTTTATCTGCTTGTTTGGACTCTTTCAAATATGGAGAGTACAAAATTTACTTCTACATTTATGATTAATCGTCTATAAAATTGTGCTTCCCTGGGAAATATTTTTGTTGTTGTTGTTTCGAGACAGGATTTCTCTGTGTAACAGCCTTGGCTATCCTGGAACTCTCTCTGAAGACCAGACTGGCCTCGAACTCGCAGAGATCCACCTTCCTCTACTTCCTGAGTTCTAGGATTAAAGACATGTGCTACCAATGTCCAGCTTCCCTGGGAGATTTTTATAAACTTGATAAACATGTCATGAGTGTTCTGGGCACTATATTCATAACAGGAAATTAATAACTGAACAAAAAAAGGAAAAATGAGAACAAAAAGATTCTATATTATACTTATAGTATAGAAAAAGTGTACCTTTGCTGAGGAGATGTTTCTGTGGGCAAAAGCACATACCATGCAAATATGAGAACTGGAATTTGCATCTTCAGGGCCCATGTAAAAACCAAGTGGGCATGGCGGCCTGCCTATTATTTTAGATGCAGAAAGTAGAGACAGGGGATCCACAGAGGAAGCCAAATAGCAAGACTTGCCATTTCAGTGAGCTCTGGGCTTAACTGAAAGACCTTTCCTCAATGGGTAAGGTGGAAGAGCAATGGAAAGTGATTTCTAATATCAACCATGGACCGCTACGTGCATGTGTTCACACTTACATGAGTGCATCCACACACAGGCAAACCTATACACATGCTTTTATAATGATAGCCACACATACATTGTATGGATACTTTGCAATTTAATTCCAGCCTGTGAAATTAATTTCAACTAAATGTGTCCCATAACTCTTCATCAGGTCTGTGTGACTCTCAGTTTTCTGTTGTCATTTGCTTTAAGTATTTAGTTTGAAAAATTCATTGATCATTGGTGTTATGCATTCTGACCCTGAAATGTCTGCCCTGCATTGTCTGTTATTCCACGAAAAGATTCAGGGATATGGTAGAACTGACACGTTATTTGAATCTTTGCCCAGCTGATTTTCCTTAACTGTAGCAAATAGATTCCATGTTGGCCACAACATAATTTTTTTAATATTTGTTTTTATTTTAAATTATGTATATAGTTGTGTGTCTATGAGTGAGTATGTATATGCATGGGTGAGTGAAGGGCCAGCAGAAGCCATATAAGGACATCGGATGCCCTGGAACTGGAGTTACAGCCATTTGTGAGCCTCCAGATGTGAGTGCTGGGAACTGAACTCAGGCCCTCTGGAAGAGCAGTGCATGTTCTTAACTGCTGAGCCATCTCTCCAGCTCCCTATAACATTCTTGGATGAGAATTTGTTTGGTTGTTCTGTTTCCCATTTGTCTTCCATCTTTCTGTGATTTATCAAGACACCGGTGATTTTTTTTCCTCTGAAAATATGAAGTTTTCTTCATGAGTTGTGAAAAATAACACTGTAGTCACCAGGGAATTTTGTATTTTCATACAAATTTTAAGATTTATTTCCTGTTTCTGTGACTATTGTCACTGGTTACTTGTTGGGCATTGTATAGAACCTGTAAATTGCCTTGGATGATATAGGCACTTTCACAATATTCTGCTGACCCATGAAATAGAAGATCTTTCCATCTCCCATTTCTTCCTGATTTTCTTCTATTTATTCTTCTTATGTAGAAGATGTTAAGATCAATATATAGTGTACTACTATGTATTTTATTATGTTATGTATTATTTTTTTAGTTCCCATTTTACTAATTTCTACCCAGAAATTTACTATTTACTTTCACTTTCTAATTTCTAAATTGTCTGATGCTCTGAATAAAGTTGACTATTGCATGAGACTTTAGTCCACCTCATTTATAGGATCCATTCTCCCAGGTCCCATTATCCCAGTTAGGAAAATGGAAAGAATATGATCAAAATATATTGTATGGCAAAAAACTTCAAATAAAAAAGTGTATGTTGTTCAAATTCTATATAGGTGTACATGGTCTATATTAACTCTTCTATTTATTTTCAGATTTATCCTATTATGGACCAATTCATTACAAGGACTAATTTCATTTATTTTGTAATGGAGACTAAAATAATAATACAAAACTCAATAAAACAAAAAGTTGGTTCATTGAAAAATAAGATCTAAAAGCCCTTAGCCAAACTAACCAAGAGAAAAAAAGGAGAAAACATAACTTGACATAATTCTGTGGTTCTCAAACTGTAGATCAAGACCTTTTTGAGGGTTGCATATCAGATATTTACATCACAGTTCATACCAGAAGCAAAATTATGGTTATGAGGTAGCAATGAAATAATTTTATGGTTTGGGACCACAACATGAGGAACTATATTAAAGGGTCACAACATTTGGAAGGTTGAGAACCACTGATATAATTGGAGATGAAAAGGGAGACATTACAATCAACAATAATGACATACAAAGGATCATTAGGGAATACTTTGAAAACCTTCATTCTAAAATGATGGAAAATCTAGAAGAAATAGATAAATTTCTAGACATGTATGGCCTACCAAAATCAAATATATCTCTAAGGCACAATGAAATTGAAGCAATACCAAAAGGTCTCCCAAAAAGAAAAAGATCATGTTGAGCCTTCATCTGAGATCTTCGGCATTAAATTGGGACTACTGACATACCCAGATTACTGTACTGAGCAGGTACCAGGTTCTTCACTTCTCTGGTCTGATGTAAGACAGCCATTATTGGGCTAGCCCAACCATATAGAATAAACCAATTTAATAAATCTCCTTCTAATACGTATTCATTCTATTTGGTCTGTTCCTCTAGTGAAGCCTGACTAATACAGATTATCATCATGTCTAAATTCAGACATTTAAAGATGAACTGACACTAACAGTCTTCACTATTCCAGAACATTAAGAGGGAAAGGAGCATCACCAGTCTGTTTCTGGTATACCACTATTACCTTAACACCAAAATCAAAGGGGAACTCAGCAAAGAACCATAGAGATCACTTTCTCCCATGAAAAAGTTTCTTATTGAAATATGAACCTGAGGGGTGGTGGTGGCACACAGCTTTAATCCCAGAACTTGGGAGGCAGGCAGATCTCTGAGTTCAAGGCCAGCCTAGTCTAGCAAGAGAGTTCCAGGACAGCCAGGGCTATACAAAGAAATCTTGTCTCAAAAAGAAAGAAAGAAAGAAAGAAAGAAAGAAAGAAAGAAAGAAAGAAAGAAAGAAAGAAAGAAAGAAAGAAAGAAAGAAAGGAAAAGGGAGGAAGGAAGGAAGGAAGAAAGAAAGGAAGGAAGGAAGGAAGAAAGAAAAAAGGAAAGAAGGAAGAAAGGAAGGAAGGAAGGAAGGAAGGAAGAAAGGAAGGAAGAACCAAAATCAAAACCACATCTTAAAAGATCATATGTAACATTCAAGTTGGTTTCATTCTGGGGAAAGCAAGAATGGTTCAACATACACAAGTCAATAAATAATACATCACATAAAATGGACTCACAAACAAAAACCATTCGATGATCTTAATAGATGCAAAGAAGGCCTTAAGCAGCGTTCAGCATCCTTTCAATGCCATCAAGAAAATAGGAATCAGAGGAACAAACTTTATTATGTCAATATTATACTAAATAAAGAAAAAAACAGGGCTGAGCAGCGGTGGTGCATGCCTTTAATCCTAGCACTCGGAGGTAGAGCCAGGCAGATCTCTGTAAGTTGGAGGCCAGCTTGGTCTGCAGAGGGAGATCCTAAACAGGTACCAAAACTACGCAGAGAAATTCTGTCTCGAAAAACCAAAAAAGAAAACAGAGAAAAAAAAATCAGAAAAAAAAGCATTCCCTCTAAAATCAGGAATGATGCCAGGCATAGTAGTGTACACTTTTATTCTCAGCACTTGGGAAGCAGAGACAAGTGGGTCTTTGTGAGTTCAAGACCAGCCTGGTCTACATAGTGAGTTCCAGGACAGCCAAAGCTACACAAAAAGAACCTATTTCAAAAATAAATAAATAAATAAATCATGATGATGATGATGATGATGATAACAATAATAGTAATATCAGGAATGAGCCAAGGATGACCACTCAGCTCTTACTGGATATAGTGATTGAAGTCTAAGCCAGGGTAATAAGACATAAGGAAGAAATAAAAAAAGATACAAATAGAAGAGAAGGCAAATTATTCCTATTTACAGATGACATAAATTTATAACTAAAATGTCTTAATAATGTTACCAGAAACCTCTTTGTTTCTAACAACTTTCATCAAAGTAGTAACATACAATATAAAGAAACAAAAGTTAGAAACTTTTATATGTAGGCATAATGAGCATGCTGAAAAACCAAGAGAAAAATCTCAATCACGATAACCCAAAACTAGATTACCTGGCAGACCCAGTTTCGCTCTTTCCCGCCGACCCCCTCAGCCTTTCCTTCTAGCCCATCTGCATTTGTGTCTGCTATGAAAGGAGAAGTAGAATCACTAAAGAAAATTCAAACTGATATAAACCTGGAAATGAAAAAATTTAGGATTTCTAACAAAAATTTCAAAGGTAATCCTCACCAACAGAGTACAAGACAGGAAACAGAGAATCTCGGGTGTTGAAGAGGAGATAGAAGAAATGGATAGTTCAGTCAAAGAAAACGTTAAATCTTCTAAAAATACAGGCATAAAACATCCAGGAAATCTAGAACACTGTGAAAAGACTAAGTCTGTGAATAATAGAGACAGGGAAAGGAGAAGAAACCCAAGTTAAAGGTGTAGAAAATATATTTAACAAAATCATAGAAGAAAATTTCTCCAATCTAAAGAAGGACAAAACACCAAATATACTGAAGCAGAAAAGATATTCCCCACAGCACATAATCAAAACACTAAATGTACAGAACAAATAAAGAATACTAAAAGTTGAAAGGGGAGAAGGCTAACAACATATAAAGGCAACCTATTAGAATAACACCCAACTTCTCAATGGAGATTCTAAAAACCAGAAGGGCTTGGATGGATGGTCTCCAAACACTAAGAGACCACAGATGTCAACCCAGACTACTATACCCAGCAAAGCTATCAATCACAACAGACAGAGAAAGAAAAACATTCCCCAATAAATCAAACAATTTCTTCCTACCAATCAAGCTCTATAGAAGGCAGTAGAAAGAAAACTTACACCTAAAGAGATTCACCCAAGAAGACACAAGGAATAAATAATCCCAGTTCAGTAATCAAAACTGGAGTGGGAGGGCACATCACAACAGCAAAAAAAAAAAAAAAAAAAAAAAAATCGAGAAATCAGTAAACACTGCTCATTGATAACTGTCAACATTAATGGTCTCAATTCCCCAATATAAAGACACAAACTAACAGACTGGATTAGGAAACACAATCCATCTTTCTGCTGCTTTCAAGAAACGAACCTCACCATCAAGGATAGACACTTCAGGGTAAAAAGATGGAAAAGGAATTCTGCTCAGATGGATGCTATCCACCCAAAGGCTGGCTAGGGCCCCAAAGGCCCCAGGTTGGTGGGAAGACATCCACAGGTCCCATGATGAGCTAATATATGGTGGAAAAATGAGAGAGAAAGAGAAGCATAATGGTTCATATGCTGTGGAAGGAGGCAGAAGGGAAGAAATGAAGGTGGTAAGCAGTAGGCCAATGTGGGAGGCCTGCTTGCCACCTGGGTTCATGATGGAGTCAGTGAACACTAGGCTGATGTGGTGTGAAAGCAATATGAAGGCCTAGACTTTACAAACTCCATCTTAGGGAAGGGCCACCATCCTAGACCACTTGGTGAAGTGGGGGCGGGGGGCTGTACTCAGTTCCAGCAAGAATCTCAGGAATGGGCCATGACAACTCGAACAGACACCCTAGAAGCAGTCAATTAAGAAACAGGGAGGTAAAGTTTAACAAGATCTAGATACTCCTGCAGATAGTCTGTCTGCAATTTATGACCCTTGCAGATATCCAGATAAACCAGTCAACAGGTTGTAGTTCCACACCAAAAGTCTAACCCAATAGTTTCAAATGTGGTTTCACATCGAAGGAAAGTCTAAATCAATAGTTTCAAAAAAAATGACTTTGCCCCATATCCCTTTTACCCAGTCCAAAAATACCAACGCATGTAATTCCTGGCTTATGGTTTTTTACTTTAAAAACCCTGCAACCCCTGAGCCGGGCTGCCATATTTCCTTTCTCTGCTAGGCAGCAGCCCAGGTTCGAAACAGACAATAAAAAGACCCTTGTGTGCTTGCATGGGAAACTGACTCCTTGGTCTCTGGGGGTTTCTCCGCACAGGTACAACAGTGGGGGGCCTGCTTGCTGCCAGGGGCCATGATGACATGGTGCCCTAAGGAGGAACCCCCAAGAAGAAAACTTGAGTGAGTGGGTCTCTAGCCAATACGCAGTACTTCCTCTCATAGAAAACGAACGCAATTGAATGTGTTGAAACAGATTCTAGAGTGGGCAGCTTTCTTTCTCTGACAGCTTAATAAATTCTATGACAAGGTGCTAGACCTTTGTCCCTGGATACTTGCTGGACAAGTATGGGACACGAATACTTAGGTTAGGAATGGGTAGCACTGCTCCCCAACAACACGAGGGAGAAGACCCTCCTCCTTATTTCTTGCCCATCATCGCAGCCATCAATTGCCTTAAAGGAACTGGTTTGTTTGGGATTTTTTGTTTGTTTTTTGTTTTTTCCATTCTTAGCTTAGTGGCAGAGGTGGAGAGCCCGGGAGATCTGGCGACACCACCCCATTCTTTGTTCTCTTCTTTGCGGGACTCTGTAAAAAACGCGGGCGAAGTGAAATTGCTGCCCCCTTCTTTGCCCGACTCTGTAAGCAAAAAACGCAGGCGAACTGAAACCACAACCCACCCCTTTGCCCAACTCTATAAAACAAAACGTGGGCAAACCAAGAGTATCTTCTATCTACCCTGCCCTAGAACAGCTGTCTAATTATGGATCAGATACGGAAGAGGACGCACCCCAACCCTTTCCCCCATCCCACTCAAAGTGCTAAAAATCAACTTGCCATGGCTTCTACCCATGCACAATCAAAAACTGAAAGCCCAAATTGACGGCTGTTTTCATCACCCCCAACAGTGACGCTTAATCCTTGGACAAAGAAACTCATTGAGCTCTTGGCACCCTCTGCCCCCTCCCCATGCTTCCTCTTTATAATGCTATGATAAACCCTCCTTCAGAGTTTCCACAATTATTTGCGGTGATTCTCCCCCAAAAAACAAGTGGGACAGCAAAGATGGAAACGACATAATATGGAGACCTTACACAGTCAGTCGTGGAGAAAGGGTTGCGTTCTCCTTTTGTTACTCAGCTGTTCAAATACATGACCACTACACTAAACACCCCTCAGGACTGGAAAACTATAATGAGAGCTGTCCTCTCTGGAAGGAAATTCCTCCAATGGAAAGCCACATTTTATGATGAGAGAGAAGTTCTCGAACACGGAAATGTTGCTAGAAATGTTCCGGTACCACCCACACCCCATGCCTTACAAAGTGAGGGATTATATGCTTCGCCCTCTTCACGGACGCAAGGATCGCCTAACTACTTTGACCAAGTGTGGCTTTGCGCTACCAAAGTAATTAACCACACCACCGAAGGGGCTACTGTTCCTCTTTCGGGACTAAAGCAAAAATCCAGGGAGCATCACGCAGATTTTGTCTAACCCGTGGATGAGGCGGTAAACGGCCACCTGGGGGCGGGTGAAGCTCTAACAAAGAAACTGATTTGGGATGGAGCCACTACTGAGGTAAAAAAAAAAAAAAAAAAAAAAAAAAAAGCTGTTGCCCGACTAAAAATGGTAAGCTCAAGGACTGGATAAATGCTCTGAGGGATTTAGATACTGCTTCTAACCAAGCAGAGGCCCTTGCAGCTGCTTTAGCAACACACCTTAAGACAAATGAGGCTTTGGGTCCCAAAAATAGCTGCTGGGTATGTAGAGGTCAGGGATATTTTGCAAAGCAATGCCCAAATAAAACTCAGAATGCTGTGGGGAAGAGGCCTCCATTGGTTTGCCCTAACTGTAAAAAAGGATTCCACTGGGCTAGAGGTTGTAGACCTAAAAACCACTAAAGATGGACAGCCTTTAAACTTCCAACGGGGTAGCCCCCAGACCCAAAAATAAGGGAAACCCCTTAAATACTTTAGGCCATTCCCATAAGGACCCACCAAGCAAGAATGAGACTTAAAACAAGTGGTGCCATATTTGGAGGCATTATTGACATGGGTGTGGAAAGAACAGGTTTGAAGAAGGAGGAAATACCTGCCTCCTGGAAAGTCCACCCTGGCCCTATAGTGTTGGAGAACAGTGTCTCTACTGGTGATATGGGTAGATAATGAGGGCAATTACCCCCCAAGTTTTGCTAGACCTCCCCCAATAGCCTATGGGGAAGAGATCTTTTAGACAATATGGATGTGGTAGTCACCACTAACAGTAAAGCCTTTTATGATGATTGCATAATACATGATAAGCTTGGAATGAAAGGTTACCCCCAATTCTAATGGCCACTGATACTAAGGAGCTCCTTTTCCTCCTAAAACTTTCCTAGAACTCCAGCAGCCCAATTTGGATAGATTAGTGACCAATTATGGGGGGAAAACACGAAACATTACAAAATCTAGTTAAGGAACAATTAGAAACATCGAACAATCTACTAGCCTCTGGAACTCTCCGGTTTTTGTTATAAAGAAAAAAATCAGGCAAATTCAGTTTTCTCCTTGATTTAAGGGCAATTAATGCATTCATAAAGGCCATGGGGGCTACTCAGCCCAGCCTCCCTGCTCTCAGCCATTCCCAATAATTATTATATAATAACTGCTGACATAAGGACTGCTTTTTCTCCATCCCTCTACATCCTGATGACAAGCAGAGATTCACTTCCTCAATCTCAGCTGAGAACAACAGAGATACCATTGGAGGATGCTCCCACAGAGCACGAAAAGTAGTCCAAGAATTTGTCAACTTTATGTATGGAAGACATTAAAACCAGTAGCTAAAGACTCTTACATTGCCCATTACATGAATGACATTCTAATTGGACAATCCTAATGCAGACCATTTAAAAAAACTTGCTGACAAAGATTACAAAAGTCCTACTTTTAAAAAGGAGCACAGGTAGATGCTGAAAAGGTGCAATGTCAGGAGCCTTATATAATTCTGGGGCATACTATAAATAATAATAAAATAAAGCCACAAAAGCTACAATTCAAATCCCTAACTCCCCCAACTTTATCATCCATGCAGACCTTTTGGGAAACCTTGCCATTTCATGCACCCAGCATAAGTCATGGTCCCACTGCCAGGGGCTCCCCAAACAGATCTAGTCACATAACTCATAACTGTTACCCACAATCAGAGGGCCTAGTTCAGTCCCATGCATGTTTCCCAGCTGACAGGCCAGAGTCCATGAGCTCCCACCAGTGTTTAGTTTGGGTGTCAGCTGTCTCTGTGGTTTTCCCCATCATGATCTTGATCTCACTTACTCCTGCGATCCCTTCTCCTCTTCAACTGAAGTCTAGGAGTTCAGCCTAGTGCTTGGCTGTGGATCACTACATCTGCTTCCATCATTTACTGGATGTAGGTTATATGATGACAATTAAGGTAGTCACTAATCTGATTAAAGGAGAAGGTAAGTTCAGGCACCCTCTTCGTTATTGCTATAAGTCTCAGCTAGTATTATCCTGTGGATTCCTAGGGATTCCCCTAGCATCAGGTTTCTCCCTAAATGCCCTAATGGTTTCCTCTACTAACAGGGACTATTGGGGTTTAACCCCTCAATAGCCTTTCCCAGGGTCTGTGGAAGAATCTACAACAATCTGATAATCTAACCTTAGATGATATGAAATGAATCTGCATATGTGAAATTCTTAGTCCATTCACTTTATTCTTCTGAGTCAGTTCTCTCTCTACACAGCTTCCATTCTGCTCTCATGCCTAGCTCCTTTCTTGCTGGATTTCTCTCTGCATTTATCTGCTGTACCCTCTAAATGCTGTCTTAGTTCCTTCATCTTAGTTCTACCCCATCTTGGTCTTTCTCATCTCATTCTTACCCACCTAGTTCTTTCTCAACTGGCTCTTCCTCATCTTCCATCTCATCCCTCTAGTTCTCCATCTAGTTTTACAGTAAATGTTGTCCTCAAGTCTCTGAGGATTACAGTTACATACCCACGCAATAGCAATGCTCTGGCTAAGGCTAGATCACCATGCTTGAATTCCCTCAGGGTCAAAAGGAGGGGCAATAAATCCACACAAAAGACCAATAATTGTCAGCTATCATCTCCAACCCAAAAGGAAAGTGACTAATGGGGAAATGAATCATCTAAGGGCTAAATTTGGTTAATATTTAACCAAAGGGGGTTTATGTGCTCAAACTATATTCTTAGAAGTGTTTAGTTGAAATGTTAAGAATTTATAGAACCTATAAGTCACTGGGTCACGGGTAAAAATAAAACTGCCTTCTTTTTTTCATGGCTCCTTATCTGTTCAAGCTATCTACCATTTTCTGAGAGGGCAGGAGAAGTGTACTCAGTCACTAGACAACTTGGCTAGGCAACTTCCATCACAGCTAGATGTACCTGGTAATTTTTTTAAAAAGAGATCTAAAACTAGAGATAAGATTTGGAAAAGGAGAAAGTTAAGCTTACTTAGCACATCTGCCAGGACTTCTCAAACAGATAGTCTGGATGCTTAAGTCTGTTCTTAGAGAATCTGTGAGGTATCTCAGATACTTTCCTCTGTCTGAAGATGTTCCTGGCCGAATGCTGCTAATGACAATAATTACAGAAAGGCCTGAAATTAGGGGTCTTGACTGTGTCTGTTGTAGCACAGTTGGAGAAAGTTGTACAAATACTTTAATTGTAGAGGGGAAATTGTGCCCAATGATTGATGGAAAAGCTACAATAGCACATGAGAAATTCATAGCAGAAAACAGCTAATAATCAAAAGCCAATTATCACCAAGACACTTTGAGCCTTGGCCTCATCCTCTGGAAGAGTTCTTAACTCTTCCAGGTATAGCTTTGTCATCATCAGCTGAATTCCTACATCACGTATATTTTGCAGCACTCTACAAAGATATCTCTTTCATTGCTCTGATTCTCCAACCCTCCCTCCACTCAGCCATCACAGTCCCTTCTGTTCCCATCCCCCATACCTTCCCTTCTACCCCCTTCCCAGTTTACCTAGGAGATCTTAAATATTTTTGCTTCCTGGGGAGCTCCAAGTGTGTCCCTCTTAGGGTAATCCTTGAAACCTAGTTTCTCTGGAGCTGTGGATTGTGGTCTGGTTATCCTTTGTTTTACATCTAATATCCACTTATGAGTGAGAACGTAGTGTGCTTGTCTTTCTGGGTCTGGGCTACCTCACTCAGAATGTTTTTTTTTTCTAAATCTATCCATTTGCCTACAAATTTCATGATGTCATTGTTTTTTACAGCTGAGTAATACTCCATTGTGTAAATGGACCACATTTTCTTTATCCATTCTTCAGTTGAGGGGCATCTAGGTTGTTTCCAGGTTCTGGCTATTACAAATAATGCTGCTATAAACATAGTTGAGCAAATGTCCTTGTGGTATGATTGAGCATTCCTTGGGTATATGCCCAAGAGTGGCATCACTGGGTCTTGAGGTAGATTGATTCCCAATGTTCTGAGAAACCACCATACTGATTACGAAAGTGGCTGTAAAAGTTTGCACTCCTACCAGCAGTGGAGAAGAGTTCCCATTACTCCACATCCTCTCCAACATAGGTTGTCCTCAGTGTTTTTAATCTTAGCCATTCTGACAGGTATAAGATGGTATCTCAGAGTCATTTTGATTTGCATTTCCCTGATGGCTAAGGATGTTGAACAATTCCTTAAACATCTTTCAGCCATTTCAGACTCTTCTGTTGAGAATTCTGTTTAGCTCTGTACCCCATTTTTTATTTTCTTTTTTATTATTATTAAGAGATTTTCTATTCATTTTACATATCAACCACAGATTCCCCTCTCCTCCTTCCTCCTGCTCTCCAGCCTTCCCTCCAAACCACCCCCCATTCCCACCTCCTCCAAGGCAAGGTCTCCCATGGGGAGTCAGCAGAGCCTGGTATATTCAGTTGAGGCAGGTCCAAGCCCCTCCTCCCTGCATCAAGGCTGCACAAAGTGTCCCACTATTGGCACTGGGCTCCAAAAAGCCCACTCATGCACCAGGGATGGATGCTGATCCCACTGCCTGGGGAGGGCCCTAAACAGTTCAAGCTAAACAACTGTCTCATCTATCCAGAGGGCCTAGTCCAGTACCATGGGGGCTCCTCAGCTATTGGTCCACAGTTCATGGGTTTCTACTAGTTTGGCTGGTCGTCTCTATACATTTTCCCATCATGATCTCGATGTCCCTTGCTCATAGAATCCTCTGTATCCCATTTTTAAATTGGATTGTTTGGTATTTTGATGTCTAGTTCTTGAGTTCTTTATATATTTTAGAGATCAGCCCTCTGTCAGATGTGGGCATGGTGAAGATCTTTTCCCATTCTGTAGGCTGTCAATTTGTCTTATTTACTGTGTCCTTTGCCTTACAGAAGCTTCTCAGATTCAGGAGGTACCGATTACTTATTGTTGCTCTCAGTGTCTGTGCTACTGATGTTATATTTAGGAAGTGGTCTCCTGTGCCAATGCAATCAAGGCTACTTCCTACATTCTCTTCTATCAAGTTCAGTGCAACTGGAATTATGTTGAGGTCTTTGATCCACTTGGACATGGGTTTTGTGCATGGCAATAAATATGGATCTATTTGCAATCTTCTACATGTTGACATTCAGTTATGCCAGCACCATTTGTTGAAGATGCTTTCTTTTTTCCATTGTACAGTTTTGGCTTCTTTATCAAAAATCAGGTGTTCTTAGGTGTGTGAGTTAAAGTCAGAGTCTTCAATTCAATTCCATTGGTCCACATGTCAGTTTTTATGCCATACCAAGTTGTTTTAATTACTATGGCACTGTAGTAGAGTTTGATGTCAGAGATGGTGACACCTCCAGAAGTTGCTTTATTGTACATGATTGTTTTATGTTTTAAAAAACTATCCTGGGCTTTTTGTTTTTCCCTATAAAGTTGAGTATTGTTCTTATGAGGTCTGTGAAGAATTGTGTTAGGACATTGGTGGAAATTGCATTCAATCTGTAGATTGCTTTTAGTAAGATTGACATTTTTATTATATTGATCTTGTCTATCCAAGAGCATGGGAGATCTTTCCATTTTCTGATATCTTCTTCCATTTCTTTCTTCAAAGACTTAAAGTTCTTGTCATACAGGTCTTTTACTTGTTTGACTAGTTATCTGTGGTGATGTATTGTGTCCTCCAAAATATTGTACACCCTAATAAAGTTTATCTGAAGATCAGAAAAAAAAAGCCAGCCACTATATTAAACATAGAAGTCAGGCAATGGTAGCACACGCCTTTAATCCTGTCACTCAGGAGGCAGGGATCCATCTGGATCTCTGTGAGTTCAAGGCGACACTGGGAACAGAGCCAAGTGTGGTAGCACATGCCTCAAATTCCAACACTAGTTAGCCATAAAGGTCTGGAGGTCTGTACAGACAGACAGGAAGTGACAGAGCTGGGCAGGAAGAGGAAGTGATATAGCTGGGCAGAGAGAGGAAATGAGATGGCAGAACAGAAAGGCATATAGTCATGGTTATACAGAAAGTAGATCTCTTTGGAGATTGAGGCGTTGGTAAGGTGAGGGTGGCTGTGGCTTTTCCTATTCCTCTGATCTTGAAGGTTTTAACCCCAATATCTGGCTCCAGGTCTTTTATTTATAAGACTGTTTAGCAATTTGTCCTATAGTTATCTCAAGGTATTTTATATTATTTATGGATATTGTAAAGGGTGATGGTTCTCTGATTTCTTTCTTGGCCCATTTGTCTTTTGTATATAGGAGGGTTACTTTTTTTAAGTCAATATTGTATCCTACTACATTACTGAAGGTGTTTATCAGCTATAGGAGTTCCCCGGTAGAATTCTTGGGGTAATTTATGTATACTAACATATCATCTGCAAATAGCAAAAGTTTGACTTTTTCCTTTCCAATTTGTATCCACTTGATCTCCTTTTGTTGCCTTATTGCTCTAGCTAGAACTTTGAGTACTATGTTGAATAGATATGGAGAGAGTGGGCAATCTTATCTTGTTCATGATTTTAGTGGAATCACCTTGAGTTTCTCTCCATTTCATTTGATGTTGGTTGTAAATTGCCTTTATTATGTTTAAGTATGTTCCTTGTATCCCTAATCTCTCCAAGACCTTTATCATGAAGGGGTGTTGGATTTTGTAGAAGCATCTTTTTTCATGATCTAATGAGATGATCATGTGGGGTTTTTTTCTTTCAGTTTGTTTATATGGTGGGTTATATTGACAGATTGTTGTATGTTGACCTACTCCTGCATCTCTGGAATGAAGCCTACTTGATCATAGTGGATGATTTTTTTTTATGTGTTCTTGGATTCAGTTTTCAAGTATTTTACTGAGTATTTTTGCATCAGTGTTCATGGGGGAGACATGAACAATGTTCATGTAATTCTCTTTCTTTGCAGCATCTTTGTGTGGTTTGGTTTTCAAGGTAACTGTAGCCTCATAAAAAGAGCTTGACAAAGTTCCTTCTGTTTCTACTGTTTGGAACAATTTGAGGAGTATTGGTATTAGCACTTCTTTGAAATTCTGGTAGAATTCTGCACTGAAATCATATGCTTTTTTTTTTTGCGGGGGGGGGGAGACTTTTAATGACTGCTTCTACTTCCATAGGGGTTATAGGTCTATTTAAATTGTTTATCTGCTCTTGATTTAATTTTGGTATGTGGTACTTATCCAGAAAATTATCCATTTCTTTTCATTTTCCAATTCTGTGGAGTACAGGTTTTTGAAGTATGACCTGATGGTTCTCTGGATTTCCTCAGTGTCTGTTGTTATGTTCCCCATTTCATTTCTAATTTTGTTAATTTGGATATTGTCTCTTTGCCTTTTGGTTAGTTTGGACAGGGGTTTGTCTATCTTGTTGATTTCTCGAGGAACCAAGTCTTTGTTTCATTGATTTTTTTTGTATTGCTCTCTTTGTTTCTATTTTAATGATTTCAGCCCTCACTTTGATTATTACCTGTTATCTACTCCTCCTGACTGAGTTTGCTTCTTTTTGTTCTAGAGCCTTCAGGTGTACTGTTAAGTAGCTAGTGTGAAGAAAGTTCATAGCACTAAGTGCCTGCATAAAGAATTTGGAGAAATCTCAAATTAGATTTTAAATCTTGATACAGGACCCAACATTCTGAAACTATTAGAGGAAAAATAAAAGAAAGCAACAAGAGGTAGACACAAAAAATACTTTCTAAATAGGACTCCAGTCCCACAAGAATCAATGTCAAAAGTTGACAAACATGACCTCAAATAATTAAAAAGTTTCTTTACAGCAAAGGAAAGTAAATCAAGTGAGGAAAAAGCCCCCAGAATGGGACAAAATTGTTGCTACCTATAACAACTGATAGAGGATATATGCTGTGGGATGGTCTGTATGTCAAGTGTGTTGCTGATTGGTCAATAAAAAATCACTGATTGGTCAGTGTCCAGGCAGGAAGTATAGGTGGGACAAGGAGGAGAATAAAGCTGGGAAGTGGAAGTCTGAGTCAGAGACACTGCCAGCCGCCACCAGGACAAGCAGCATGTGAAGATGCCGGTAAGCCACGAGCCATGTGGCAAGGTATAGATTAATGGAAATGGATTAATTTAAGCTGTAAGAACAGTTAGCAAGAAGCCTGCCACAGCCATACAGTTTGTAACCAATAAAAGTCTCTGTGTTTACTTGGTTGGGTCTGAGCGGCTGTGGGACTGGCAGGTGAGAGAGATTTGTCCTGACTGTGGGCCAGGCAGGAAAACTCTAGCTACAGATATATAAGAATATATAAAGTTAAAAAAACTCTAAGAATTAGAGAAAATAAACAACCCAACCAGTGAATGGGTAACTGAAATAAACAGACAGATATCAAATACAAAACAGAAAAGGTCAATGAGAAGCTGGGTAGTGGTGACACACAACTTTAATGCCAGTACTCAGGAAACAGAGGCAGGTGGATCTTTGTGAGTTCAAGTCCAGCCTACTCTACAGAGTGTGTTCTGGGACAGCCAGTACTACACAAAGAAACCTCATCCTAAAAAAAAAAAAAAAAAAAAAAAAAACCTCAATGAGCATATATAACAATAATAACTGAAGAAGATGAGGTCATGAAGATTAGGTCCCTCTAATCTGAGAGGGAGCTGGGGAGGGACATAGGAGGTGTTGGGGGGGAGAGGGAGGGGTAAAAAGGACATAAATAAAGCACTCATGTAAAAAATTCTGGCAGAGAGGTGGGGAGGATCTGAGAGGAGTTGAGGGAAGGGAAAACATGATCAAAATATATTGTATGAAAAACATTTTAACTAAAAAGTCTGTATATTATGTACTTTATAACATGTATATGTATATTTAGATAAACTAGACATCAAATAAGTGTAAATCCAAACCACAGTGAAATTCCATCTTACCCCAGTTAGAATGACATCACTTTCCTCCCAACCTTTCTTACTTTGAGACTCTTCCAGCTGTTCTTCCTAACACCCCTGCCATGACCTCCAACTCTCAAGTTGATAGCTTCTTTTTCTTTGATTATATGTGTGTGTGTGTGTGTGTGTGTGTGTGTGTACAGATACATATATGTGTGTCCTCAGTACTCATATATATGGGGATATATATTGCTGAGAGACCATTCCAAGACAGAAAACTACAGACAATTAATGATGGCTTGGAGAAGGAGAATTAGCTTTTGCCAGGTATGAGCCCCCCGTTATGGATTTTGTCCAATGCAGAATGGTGAGCTCTGAAACCACATACACAATACAACAAAAAATATTTTTAAATAAATAAAAATTAAACTAAGAAAAAGAAATGCCTACTTTGTGACACAGTTGTAACATTCTTTGGCATTGATCCAAAGGGCTCCACATGAACATAGATGGTAAAGTACTTTCTGCAGAAGATTGAGGACCTGAGTGTGATCCCCAGCACCCAGTAAGGACCAAGGCACAGGGGCATGTCATTGTAGCTACAGCAATAGGAATGTGAGGACACCAAGATTTCTGACCCCTCAGGCAAGTCAATATAGCCTAATTGATGATACCCAAGTCCCATGGGAGAGCTTGTCTCAAAGGGAACAGAAGAAGCTCAGAAAGGACATAAGGCTGAAAATAAGGAAGAGCACTGTGAGTGCTGATCAAGAGACCTGATATGGCTGTTGTAAATATGAACTCACACCAGCTGTGGTGACCTTCACAAATTCAAAGCAGCTCAACATTCCAGCATTGGGGTTGATCATGAATCCCCACCCTCTAATGATAAGCTATTGACAGTTGAGGGCTTCTGATGTAGAGACAGAGACAATAGTCTCTAAGGTTGTGGCCCCTAGTAAGTTGACCATTTTCCTATAGATGACCCCACACCCAGGAGTTTATGGATAGCACAAACTGGACCCACTGGATTTTTTTAAGGGAACATGAACATGAAAAGGAGTGAGGGAAAGATCTGGGAGGAATTAGGGGGGAGAGTGAGGAATGATTATGATCAAAACACATTATATGAATTTTTCTAAGTATTAATGAAAAAGTTCTAAGGGGCATGAGAGATGGCTCAGTGGTTAAGAGCACTTATTGCTCTTTTAGAGGACCCAGGTTCAGTTCCCAGCACCTACATGGTGGTTTACAACTGTCTGTAACTCCAGTTCCAGGGGATTTGGAACTCTCTTCTGACCTCCACCAGCACCAGACATGGACGTAGTACACATATGTTCATTCAGGCAAACATTCAAATACATAAAATAAAAAAACATAAGAAAATATTTTTGAGGGGCTCAATAATGACGCATCAGAGCACTTGCTGCCCTTCCAGAGTATTGAGATTCAGTTCCCAGAACCCGAGGTAGAGGCTTACAACAGTCAAAAGTTTGATTTTCATTCATTGTTTTTGTTTTGGAAAGAGGAAGGAGAGAGAGGACATGAGGTTGGTTGGCTAGGGCCATGAAGAGGATCTTGGAGGAGTTGGCAGAGAACAAAAAAAACATAAAATATATTGTGTGAAAAAAGAAATTTTTAAAGATATACTAATTATGCATACCATGTTCTGCCTGCAGGCCAGAAGAGGGCACCAGATCTCATTATGAATGGAGGGAGCCACCATGTGGTTGCTGGCAATTGAACTCAGGACCTCTGGACATCACAACCATCTCTCCAGCCCTGAAAATAAGAATTTTTAAAAACCTAGCAGGGAATGAGAGAGACACTACTAAAGCCCCAATCATACACTTGGGACAATAGGCAGTTGATGGCCACTAAGAGAGGAGAGTCATTTTTCTGTAGGAGGGTAGATACTGGCTGACTGCCCATGCCCCCACTGAACAGTCTCACAGCTGTGAGCACATGGACAGCACTGAGTGGATGAAATGAGTTAATTTTTTTAAAAAGCACATGAAGTTAGGAGAGAGATGTGTCTGGAAGTTGTTATAGGAAGTTGGAGAAAGTTGGAATGGGTAGGGGACAAGATCAAGATACATTGTATGCATTTTTCAAACTCATAAATAAAATGTTATTTTAAAAATCAATAAACATTAAAAACAGGCTTATAAGGAAAGATACCAAAACTGATATCTGGGCCCCACATGCCCAAGCATAAATGTGCACATGAGCATGTAGACCTGTAGGCAAAGTTTTCCTGTGCCTACAGCTGATCCCAAACAACCAATGAGAAACTTAATTATAAATGCTTGGCCGATAGCTCAGGCTTGTTGCTTGCTAACTCTTACATTTAAATTAACCCATAATCTTATCTATGCTTGGCCATGTGGCTTGGTAACTTTTCTCAGTGTGGCATGGCCATCTTGCTTCTCTCTGCATCTCCTCACAACTCTAGACTCCACCCTTCTTCCTCCCAGCATTGTCAGTTTGGCTCTCCCACATGACCTTATCCTGTTCAGCTCCTGGAGCTTGTTTATTAAACCAAACACAGCAGCATACATTCACACAGTGTAAAGGAAAATCCACACAACCCAAAACTAATTCCACTGATGCTGGTCATGGAGAGACCATGCTTATTGTGAATCCAGGAAGTTTGGTTTCACAGCAACCCAGAGTATCACTCATTATTTAGACTTATTTTATGTGTATTGGAGTTTTGCCTCCACCACATGTGTGCTATGCTGGCAGAGGCCGGAAGAGGGCACCAGATACCCTGTAGCTGGAATTACAGATGGCTGTGAGCCACTATGTGGGCACCAGGTATTGAACCACATGGTTCAAAGAGAGAGCAACAAGTGCTCTGAACCTGTGATCCATGGGTCCAGTACCCTGGGATTGTAGCTTAATATACTGATTAGAGGTCTCTTTGTGGCCCCTCCTCCCAGCCTTCTCCTGCACATAAGCCACGCTCAGCACCCTCTTGCTGTGTACTTTCAACAGTTGAACTACTTTGTCACTATTCATTGGTTTTATACACCTGGGAAAAATCCAAGATTAGAGGGAATTAATGTAATGTTAACAACATTCACAAAAACTTTGAAATAGAATCAAACTGGATCTACATCAACTGATAAATGGATAAGGAAAACATAGTACCTTTACACATTGTAACTCAGCTGTAAAAAAAAAATAAATTAATTAAAAAACAGCAGGTAAATGGATGAATAGGGACAACTCTCTTTTGAAGAATTTCTAAAAGTGTTAACATCACTGTGTACAAAGTGGAGTTGCTGATAAAGGCACTCTCGGTGGGTCTGGTGAGGGAAAGACAGATGAGGAGGAGAAGCAGGTTCACATGACCTGAGTGCAGCTTCAAGTGCTGGCGTTGCAGCACATCAAGGGGAAGGAGGACTGTATGGAACTGGGGTGCACCAGGCTCAAGACACCTTCCCCTAGTCCCCCAGGGTTCTGCAACACCTGCCTCATGCAGCAAGGCATTTCTGTGATCCCTGAAACTCAGCAAAGATCTGCATGAATAGGGATGGGGGTTGGGGTCCTGCTGAGAATAAGAACTGCCCTTGACATAAAGGCAAAGGACTGTCCTTGATGGAGTCTGGTTACTTGGAGAAGACCCCTGTTTAGAGGGTACAAAGCTGGCCTAGATGATGACACACGAGAAGATAGTAATGGGGACTGTGTGATCTCCACTCCACCACATCTGCCAGAGTGGGCCTTTTCCAACATGCTTTGAGAATGTTCCCATAATAAATGCCTGTGTTTTCTTCAAGAAACATTTTGAGAGATATCAAATTGATCATTTAATCATGCAGCTAGGCATGGTGGTATACACATTTAATCTCAGCATTTTGGAGGCAGATGCAGGTAGATCTCTGTGAGTTTGAGGCCAGCCTGGGTTCCAGGACATCCAGAACTCTGTACAGAGACCCTGCCAAAAAGAAAAAAAAAAAAAAGACCATCAATTATGCACCTGAAACATGTAAGCTTTTTTTTTCCTTTTTTTGTTTTTTGAGAAAGGGTTTCTCTGTGTAGTTTTGGTGCCTGTTCTGTATTTCGTTCTGTAGACCAGGCTGGCCTCGAACTCACAGAGATCTGCCTGGCTCTGCCTGCCAAGTTCTGGCATTAAAGGGACTCACTACACCCAGCCACCATCCTTTTTTGCTCTTTTTTGTATACAGGTCTTGATGACACTGCTCCTCTGGATCTTGGAACGTTTGCCCCTCTCCTTCCAGTATTTTCTGGGTCTTGCAGAGGATGTAATGGATGTCATATTTAGGTATCCAGACTTAAAACCCACTTATCCTCAGCACTTTGAATGCTTATCTGTATTATCTCTGTATTAACCATCCGCCTCTGATAGGAAGTTTCTCTGATCCAGGTAGAATCAGGACTTGTCTGTGGACATAATCATAAATATTTGGAAGATGATTAACTAGGGTCTGTTTTGCAAAACTATGCACTCTTAGAATAAAACTTTATTTTTCAGCAAAACATGTGATACAACCATGACTAATCCCCATATTACGTGGTCAAAATACATCTCCAAGTGTGGTGTCATGTTCTCTAAGAAACCTTAATATACACCATAAGAGCAGAAGCCCAATGTCTCCAATGAAACAGTGTGATTGTTCTCTGTGGCCCTGCTCAGTGCTCAGCTTGTTCTAACAGCTGGAATAATTCCCACCACTGTCTTTAAACTTTTAATGACTGCTGGAAGCCCCTGGAGCCACCTGAGTGGCCAAGCCACTCCCCCGAGGACCTCTAACTGCCAGGTTCCACCCACAGAACACTCTAACAGCCCTAACTGCTGGACCCTGTCCCCACCCTGCATAGCAAAAACCCAATCTCCGGTCATGAAATCCCACCAATCTCCACTCGGAAAGCTCCACCCTGAAAAATTCCACCCCCTTCCCAAGAAGCTCTATATAAGCCCTCTATCCTGTTTAGTATGCTGCGGTTTATTGCTCCAGCAGAGGCAGCCACACTCCTGTTTGTTTGTTTTTTCCCCTCCCAAAAAATCTCTTGTGTGAGGTTTGTTGTACAGTGTGACTTTGTGGTATTTTTTGCTGCCAGCTGCCAGGATACCTTTCCACGCGAGCTGCAATGCTTACAATTTGGTGCTGTGACTCAGATAGGCTCTCCTAGTGCCTGCGTTTCCCCTCATGGTCTAAGCTGCACTGGGACCCCATCTCTCCTCTCCAGTCCACCCGCAACAGACTCACCTTCTGCCTCACTGACTGATCTGCACCCCATCCTCCAGCGTCAACTAGGTAAGCTTTCCCTTTGGTCAGTGTAATCGTTTCCCTGAGTCTGAGGAAGTGACCGTTGAGTGTCCGGCACCCCTCTAGTACTCTTGGAAGCGGAGGTACCCCCAGCCACCGTCTTCAAGGCTACGGCTGGCCCTCTTCACCTGACCACACTCCCCCAGCCTTGGAATTGCAATCAGACAGTTTTCTTAGGCCCAATTGGGTCACAGCATCACTTCCTGTCTTTTCTCCCTCTCTTCCCCAAAAAAAGAAGCCACAAAAGCCTCCTTTTCCATCCCTTTGCTCTGGATGACACCCTCCCTCCTAGAGCGTGGTTTTCTCTTGCCTTCTTGCTTCTACAGAAGCCCTGGTACCAGGCACCCAAGTCTCCCCAACCAGCTTAGCCATGCTAAACTTGCTACACTTGACCACCCTTGAGTTGGGTGATGACCTTCTGAATGGCTTGGTCCTCCTTCTGTCTTCCCTGAGTTCGGGGGGATGCCGGAGACTACAGGCTGCGGTGACCTTTTCCCTCACCTCTCCCATCCATGGGACTCAGCACTCCATACCCTCCCATTCCCCCTTCAGATGCCTCTTAGAAAACCTCCAGCCTCCACCTGACACCCGACCTAAGGAGCCTAAATTTATCCACTTTTGCAATCATATTTGGCTCCAATACCCCTTAGATAATCAATCCAGAAGGCCACCTAACAGTACCTTAGATCCTAATGTTATTTGGTACCTCTACAAATACTGAGTGATCCGGGAAATTGAAAGAGATTTCCCCATTCCCTATTTCTCTGCTCCAAGCCCTGTTTGTTTTTTTCTAGTCTCCCCACCCCCACACACTGTGTGAACGTCCTGGTTTTTAAGTTACCATAGATGGATCTGTCAGTTTGTTGCAAAGTGGGAGCTAGGAGCGAGACCGGGTGAAAGCACAGGAGTAGGCCAGCTGCGCATGCGCACACCCTGCACACATTCTTCACTGGCTGGTGCGTCTCTCAGCTCCTTCCTCTAGTGTCCTCTGTCTGTGTTCAGGGTTCCAAAAATCCTGTCTTATGCCTTCTCTGCTAGCTTACTGGATTCAGTTTTACAGGGACTAAGGTGTCTTTTAGGTATGAGTGGCACTGGACCGATGTTTTATATTGTCCCACTTCAATTAAAAGCTGGCTCTGGAGTTAGGGTATGAATCCCCCTCCTCTACCCCAAGCATGCTTGTGTAAAAGATTTCCTCCAAAATCTCTGTCCTACAGCAGGCGAGCCACCTGCTGTGTGACAGAAAGGAGAGCAAAACAAAATGAAAGGACAGACTACTCCCAATGAGGACTCTTGTACTCATCCCATACGCTTTTGGTTTTATTCTCTACATCTTTTGGTAAGGTATAAATCTTGCCTCAAAGATCTGTAAGCATATTGGGTAAGGTTAAAATCTAAACAACATGTAAACTGGGGTTCATAGTTAAAATTTATACTTAGGTCATCTTAAAGGAACCATGTGGTATGATGCCATTTTAGGATAAACCAACTAAGGAGGAAACAATTCCTAGCTATGAAGCCCAAATCAAATAATTCCTCCACTATTTTCTATCTCACTAGTAAACCTTCCCCTTATCAGCCTCAATCAGTAGTCCCTTCTCTTTCTATAGTTTTCCTTTCTTCATCCTGAGCAACAGGCTGCCCACCAGTCAGTACTGAGTATGTGGCGTTAGAGCAGAGTACTCCACTATTACATGAGACCTTACTCTATGAAAACCAACTGTATATCCAGTATATTACCCAGTCTTACAACCTGACCTTTCATGATGTTTATATGATTCTCTCCAACAATCTTACCCAGAGGAGCATAGGGTGAGTCTGGGACCATACTAGGGCCCATGCAGATGAAATCCACCAAACTGAATGCACCTACCCAGTTAGGGCTAGGACAGTCCCCCATGAAGACCCTGAATGGGATTACAATACCTCAGGAGGCCTCTTATCTAGGAATTAACTTATAACTTGCCTGGAGGTCAGTATCCACAAGGCTGCCCTTAAGGTGGTAAATTACAAAAAAGTCCAAGGGGTCATCCAAGAAAAGCACAAAAATGCATCTCAATTCCTAGACCACCTTACAAGCCCTCTGCAATATACCATTCTGCATCCAGATACCACAGGTGGGGAGAAATTCCTTATGAACTACTTCTTCTCCCAGAATTTCCCTGATAATAGGGCCAAACTCAAATGTCTAAGCAGAGGATCCCTGACTCTACAGGCAGAAGTCTTAACAGTGGCATTCAAGGTGTACCAATGAGAGAATAAAAAGTCCCAAAACAAAAATACCTGATGATGGCTGAGGCCTTTCAGTTGGCCAAGGCAAAAGCCTAGGTCTCCTAAAGCCTAAGAACCTTGGTGTCCTTGTTTCAAATACAGTCACGAGGGTCAAGGGGCCTGATCCTGGGCCTGTCCAAACCCTCATAAACCACCCAGACTATGTCCAAGGTGCCATTAAGAAGGCCATTGGGGTGTTGATTTGCCCTATGTCCTTTGCAGCATGGGGACCTCAAGCCCAGATTGCCCTTCATCTGGTCTGGCCATGAACACTGAGGAAGACTGGGCTCCCTTAGCCTGACTACCACCATCTCTGACAGGGAGCCTCAGGTAGTTATCACAGTATCAGGGTGATTCATATCCTTTTTTTTTTTGGACACTGGGCCCACTTCTTTGGTCCTGAAGAAGTTCTGGGAACCCATCTCTGGCTCATTCTTCTATTTTTGGAGTAAGGAGGGGGTCTTTCCAGGCTCATCGAACTTCCTTAGCCCATCTGGGCCCCTGCAACCTTGTCCCCCCTGTCTCTCTGCTCCCACTTGGATCTTATAGAAACTCCCTCCAGTGGAGTTCACTTTGGGACCCTTCCCCTCTTCCTCCTCAACCTCAATTTTATTAAAGTTTCTCTCTGGCCTTAGTACAATTCAGAAGGCCAAAATTGGCATCCTCGAGTTTCAATAACGACTTGTGCCAGTGCACAAACACAATATCCAAAATTTTCTTATATCTATGCATGCTCTCTTCTCTATTTCTTCTTACCTGCACCCATCTGCTTAGTTCCTATGTATGAATGTTTATCGTACAAGTGAATCTCCGCTCTAATCAACAGCCCCTCCTAATGGGGTCAGGAAATTATACCAGGCTGTCAAAGGCTGATTCAGTCCCCTATAACTCCCTTATCCATTTCTCCTTTACTGTGACTTATCATCTATGCGTGTTTTCTCTATTCTTGTATAATTCCTCTCCTGGAAATAAAAATCATAAAAACAGGGTTTGGGATAGAATTTTAAAAACAATGCTTGTTTCATAAGATATTAAAGCTGCACCTTTGTGTATACATACAGGAACCTCAAAGTGTTATAAAAGTGTAAGAACGTGAAATCTTAGGAAGCACTGAGGATAACTTAAGTTCTGAGGGTCTAAGAAAATGTTGCCTGAGGATGTGAAAGCTTAAGTAAGTTCCAAGGTGTAAGAAAGTGTTGTGTAATGAAAGTTCTGGAGGAATAAGAAAGTGTTTTAAAGTGTCATGTAAATGAAAGTTCTGGAGGTATAAGAAAGTGATTTAAGGCATGTACATGAAAGTCCTGAAGGTATAAGAAAGTGATTTAGGGTGATGGAAATGTTTCAGATTTCTTTCCCCTCTACGCTATTGTTAAATCTATACTTAATGGTTCAACAAGAGCACTTGCACAGTGGGGTCTGGAGACTGCTCACCAACCAGGTACCAAAAGGAGATACTTATCCCTGTGACACCTAAATCAACTTTTAAAACACCTGTTCCCTATTCCTTCTTTCTCTATGATCAAACTAGAGATCACCATCCACATTGGCCAGATGTAGACTGTCCTTAGCAGTCTATAAAAGATAAGATCCAACAACTTCAGACAGACCTTCAAAAACCTAAGAGACAGATTGATGCCTCTGGCCAGTAGATCATTGATAGTCCGATGTGAAACTGGATGCTACCCTTCTCAAACCCTCTTTCCTTCTTTTCTTAATCCCATTGTTCTACCATGCCTTGGAAATTTCTCCTCTAGATTTCTTCAACAACAGCTCCAAGAAGTTTCTAACCAGACTTTTGACCAGTTCCTATTACAGGATTACCAGCCTCTAGCTACAGAGCCAGAGACCTGCAGCACCCAGTTAAGGCTCCCAGTACTCAGCTCTCACTGCAACAAACAGCTATGATGACCCCACTGCTCCTCTTCCCCAGTCTATCCTTTCTTAGACAGAGGATTTTGCTTTTCAGATTCCTTTTTCTCATGGCTTTCTTTCAAGTTAACTAAATTGTATCTTTTTGGTTTTTCGTGACCATACTTGTCTTTTATCCATATTATTTTCACTATTTTCTTCCATTTATTTATTTATTTATTTATTTGTTTGTTTATCTATTTGCATCTCTTCTAGACAATGTTTCAATTTCCTTAGAAGCATAGGCACTTATTCCTTTCTGTAATTCTAATTCTTCTTGCAATAGAAGTTCCAGCTCAGAGAAATTTGCCTTTTCACTCAAACTTCCAAAAACCATTGCAAAGGTAATTATAGTATAACCTTGTAATAAATATTTGCAGTTATTATCCTCAACATGTTTGTTTCTTTCTTTTGTTTTAAAGACAGGGTTCCTCTGTGTAACAGCTCTGGCTGTCCTGAAAATTTGTAGATCAGGCTAGCCTCAGACTCACAGAAAGCCAACAGCCTCTACCTCCCCAGTTCTGGGATTAAAAGTGTACCCCACCACACCCATTTTAGTCCCAATTCTAATCCTGATGCTATCTCTACATAGGACTGACTCTAAAGTCATGTCTCATCCTCAGTTGTTTCCTGTTAGCTGCTTTCATCTTTCAATTTAATTCCCTGCTTAAGAGTCCATTTTTACTTCCCTTTCAATGTCATTGCACCTTCAAACCTCTCATCTGTTACCCACACATATTCCTGTAACAGACACTCTGTAACATTTTCATCATGGAGTTTTTCATTAGGTGGTTACTAATATGTGACTTTTTTTTTCAATATATTGAGAAATGCTTGTGTAATTTCTCTGGAATTCATAATTGAACCAAAAATGAAACTTTTCTGCAAAACGAGCTAAGGCTTTCAGTGTTGTTGTTTTCCACCTGCTTCCTGTGTGTCTGGTAGAGAAGGATGTGTATTTATACTGATTGTGCTGTCAGATTAAGGATATAAATGGTCTCCAGGCTGGGCGTGATAGAGCATGCCTTTAACCACAGCACTTAGGAGGCAGAAGCAGGCCAGTGTGAGGCCAGTCTGATCTATGTAGTCTAGACAGCCAGGGCTACTTAGGGAGACCCTGTAAAAAAAAGAATATAAATAATCTCACTCAGACCTCTTAAATGCTATTGCTCTTCCATCTGTTAGACTTGTCGAATACTGTAAGACTACTCAAAACACCTCATTGTAACAAATCATTATTTTCTTCCTCTTTGTAATTTTGTAAGTTTGATATGTAGTGTTACATGTCATAATATTTCTGTACACAAATATAAATGTTCTGTAGTTAAAGACATGGAATGCAAGAAATACTGAGAGTGGGAGGAGTAGTCTTCCCCAAGGAAGAGCACGCCAATTCATTATCCAATACCAAAAGTCAGCCCTGAAGACACACATGCAAGTAACATGATACAGACTGAGCAGGTGGTATTTATGTACTTAGGGAATTCACACATATACTATGAATATACGTAACAACAATTAAAGAAAAGAGGCCATGAATTTGAAAGAGAGAAAGAGATGGTACATTGCAGGATTTGTAGGTTGGAAATGGAAAGTGAATTGATGTAATTATCTTATAATCTCAAAAATAAAAGAATATGTATTTAACACTAAAAAGAAGATAAATGATACAACTTAAATGTAAAAAAAGACATGGGATTGCTTATATAAGTAATTCTGTTCCCTTAACAGTTTCCTTGTGGGACATTATTTATTTAAGGTGACATATTTCTGTTGGTTAAGTTGAAAAACATTTTACTACATTTTTAGTCATTATTTGGAATTTTCATACATTTATACAATATTTTGGATCATTGCACTGACCACAACCTCCCACCAACTCCCCTTGTGGCCCCTACCCATCTCCCTCCCAAGTTCATTCCATTTATTTATTTGTTTGTTTATTCGAGACAGGGTTTCTATGTGTAGCCCTAACAGTCAGTCCTAGAACTCACTCTGTAGACCAGTCTAGCCTCAAACGGAGAGATCTGCCTGCCTCTGCCTCCTGAGTACTGAGATTAAAGGCTGCTACTGCTGTTTGGTGTGGGAGCCCATTTTCAGGTTCCTTGTGGCTTTACCCAGCAGGTCCCCATAGAGGATGATTAGGACCACGGGCCTGAGTGCAGGTGTCTGAGATGGTCTGCACTTGGCTGTGCTGGGGGAGGAGGTCTTTTGCCCCACCCCTTGGCATCTCTATAAATACCCTGGGGCAGAGACAGTCGGGGTCCGTTGGAAAAGGTTCCAGGCCCTCTGAGGCTGTCCTGTATTTTCTATCTGTTTATCTCCACAATCTAAATCCTTCTATCTAATATTTCCTGCTGCTCGAACTCAAGAAAACTCTGGGAGCTGTGGGGTTGGTGTGTAAACGACCGGCAGTTTGGCCCTCTCCTTTATTTTATATGTCTGGATAATTTGCTTGCATGTACATCTGTGCACTGTGTGTAGTGCCTCAGAGGCCAAATCCCCTTGAACTGGAGTTACCGATGGCTATTAGCAGCCGTGTGGGTGCTGCACCCTGAGCCCATCAGTGCTCTTAACCACCCAGCCATCATCTCCCCAGCCCTTTGTCATTCCTTTGCCACCTAAACTGCCTGCACTCTCATTAGCATTAAATCTCGTGCAGCATGTGCAGTGTAGTAAAGAGTAAATGTTTAATGTTCCTTTGGGCAGTGCAGCTCTGTGCTCATCAGCATTCACACAGTGTGAATGTGCCCATCAATTACCGCTGACATGTTTCTGTTTTTGTTAAACGATGGAAAGACGAGGTTGAGGATTTAGCTCAGTGGTAAAGCGCTTGCCTATCGAGGGCAAAGCCC
This sequence comes from Peromyscus eremicus, assembly GCF_949786415.1. NCBI lineage: Eukaryota > Metazoa > Chordata > Mammalia > Rodentia > Cricetidae > Peromyscus > Peromyscus eremicus. The sequence goes on from NC_081416.1 coordinate 194,502,563, forward strand.
TAGGTTCAGTCCTCATCTCTGAAAAAAAAAATTATGGATACACTAAGAGGTAGCTGGAATGTGATGTTTGGGTAATGATATATGACATATTTGAAATATGATTTAAAAAATCATACATTCAGTTAATTTAATCCAATATGGTTTTGTTGTTATTGTTAATTTGTTGAAGATTTATGAGGTCATAATGACAAATAAATACCACATTTATATATTTAATTATGGCATTTGTAAGGATTCTGTCCTTATTACGTCATCAGCCTTAAAGGCGACCCAGCCTAAGAAGCGGTGGTGCCCTCCCACGTGCTCTCTCTGTACTCTCCCTCTGCGCGGTCTCAGTCTCTGTCTCTGTCTCTGCGTCTCTTTGGATCTCTCTCTCTCTCTCTCTCTCTCTCTCTCTCTCTCTCTCTCTCTCTCTCTCTCTCTCTCTCTCCTTCTAATAAAGCTCTAAAAAGGTAACCATGGCTCGTGATTCTTCCCCCACCCCAGTATCTAGTGCTGTATACCCGCAGTAGCTGTGGCCAGCCACCAGCCCGCTCCACCCCTTCAAAATTTACATACATCCATAAATGTGACTCTCATTATATTCTCCCATAGTTCACTTCTGTATCACTCTCCAACCTCCATTTCTCACAACAGCTAAGAGTCTCGTTTGTAAATTTCTCTACCAGATTCCACATGTGAGGACACATATGGTGTTTATCTGTGTGAGACTGCCTTATTTCACATAACACGATGATCTGCAGTTCTGCTTATTTCCCTGAAAATAATAGAAATAGTGACAAAAAAGGTATTTCTCTGCGAATGTGCTCAACACTGGGGCATGTATAGTAAGTAGCTCTGTCTCTTTGTGTTCTGCAGCTCTACACAGGGCCTGAGTCCCCAAGATGCTGCAGAAAATTGCTAGTGACCAAGGGCTGGACTCAGACACAAAACCCATGTGAAAATCTACACTTGTGGACAATTGTTTTTTTTAATTTATTCTGTTAGATGCACAGGCTTTTTGCCTGCACATATGTTATGCAGTCTGTGCATGTCTGGTGCCAACAAAGGCCAGAAGAAGGTACCAGAGTCTCTGGAACTAGAGTTACAAACAGTTGTGAGCCCCCAAGTGAGTGCTAGGAATTGAACCTGCATCCTTTGGAAGAGCAGCTAGAGCTCTTAACCTCTGAGCCATCTCTACATCCCCTTTGTTGAGAATTTAAAGATAACTATGTTGGAAGAGCTTTGCATGCAATTGAATCTCTAAAGGTATTTAAATATTCATGTTACTGTCTGTGTTTTACACAATCTTCTGGGGAAACATCAGAATTTCCAAATTTTGGGATTTTTTTAAATACACAGTTTGATGTACTGAATAAAACTCTATAACATGCACATTTGCCTTTCAGGTTATTAACAGATCCTGCCACTTAATATAACAGCATTCAGAAGACGTTTGCATTGAGCCCACCTGCCCCAACACCTTCTGTCCTCTGAGCTTCTCAAGACTCCCTGGAATGTGGTTCCCAGATGTACCACAGCTGGATCTGAAAAACAACAGAGTTTAACATTTCTCCAACCTTCTCTCCTTCTGAAGCGTCAATCGGTGTATTTTCCCATAAACATCAGTATGTAATTAGTTCTATAATTCAATCCACTTAGCTTTCACTGAAGACCTGACAAGCCTAATAATATCTTAAGCATCACTGAGATGATTTTTCGAAGAAACACCATCTTGGGGGGTTTCTACGTATCCCAGCTCTGTGTGGGTGTCATAGGAAACTCATTGCTCTTCATGATGTATGTGTACAGCTTCTTAGTCAAATCTCGCTTTAGCAGACCTATCTATCCCATTTTCATGCACCTGATGATAGTCAATGTGTTGACGATCATATTTGCTATGATATCACATATCATGTCATCCTTTGGAGTACCCAGGTTTCTAGATGATGTTGGTTGTAAGGCAGTTTTATACATATTCAGAGTCACCCGGGGTATGTCCATCTGCACCACCTCTATTCTAAGCACATTCCAAGCCATTACCATCACGCCCAGTAATTCTAAGTGGGCGTGGCTTAAACCTAAACTCTCAACATGGACTTTTCACTCCTTCCTGTTATCCTGGCTCATCAACCTGTTTATATATGTGCACACCATTGAAACTATGACAGCAAAAATCAATTACACTGATCTTGATTATGGATATTCTCATGCTTACTGTAAAATGAGACCACCTGAGTACCCCAATCCAGGGTTGTTCCTGAGTGTTATCATAATAGGAGACATCATCTTTCTGACCCTCATGATGTGGACCAGCTTCTACATGGTGACTGTCCTTTACAGACACCGCAAGAGAGCCCAGCATCTCCACAGCACAAGCCTCAACTTCCAGCCATCTCCTGAACGCAAAGCCACTCACAGCATCTTGCTGCTGGTGAGCCTTTTTGTGTTCATTTATTTGTTGCATAACTTTATCACCCTTTGTGGTTTTTATGCACAAACAAAAATTCCAAGATTGGAAGTAATTAATGTAATTTTGACAACATGCTACCCAACCATCTCCCCTTTTTTACTAATGAAGAATAATAAACTTATTTTGCAATTCACTTCTCTCTTTTCTGTAGTGAGAATGACCTGTTTTCAAAGTGCACTCCGTGGCTGAACTGAAACACACACTTTCGTATCATTAGAACACTGTCCTAATGATTTCTATGAGATAAAGAATTTGAATGTGGACCTTGAAGGCCTGATAGAACATTAGTTATAATTCAGACATTCTGTACACTATTAAAATTCAGGTAGTTAACATTTTTCTTAAATACAACTCTGTGTACATTATTTTAATAAAATTAACATTTACTACCCACTCAAATTTGAAACTTTGGACAAAATAAGTATATTTTAAGTATTCTGAACAATGTTCTACTTCTTGATTTTTTTTCCCTATTAAAATACTTCTGCCAGGCAGTTGTGGCGCACACTTTTAATCCCAGCACTTGGGAGGCAGAGGCAGGAGGTCTCTGTGAGTTCCAGGCCAGTCTGGGCTACAGAGTGAGTTCCAGGAAAGACCTTCAAAGCTACACAGAGAAACCCTGTCTCAAAAAACCAATACATATATATTTCTAAGCAAAGATTTAAAATAACATTCAGAGAATGTATTGTGTTTTTTGTGGAGTGTTCTGTCCTCAGGAACATCTTTTACCATTGAACAAATAAATTTCCCTGTCTTAACTATTACCGTCCTCAAATAACTCTGTGGGAGGGACTCTTTTGTGGAATAACTGACAGTTACCTAGTGAATGTCCTCGTACCATAGCTGTCTTTGAGTCGCCCATATTTTCTTTACATTTTTAGAATGTTTTTAAATATTTTTTATTTTTGAAATTATAATATAATAATAGAATTTTCCCCTTGCTTTTCCTCCTTTCAAACCCTCCTGTATATATGCCTCTCCTTGCTCCCTATCAAATTCATGGCCTCTCTTTTTATTAATTGTTGTTACATACATGAGTGTGTGTGTGTGTGTGTGTGTGTATGTGTGTGTGTGTGTGTATCCCTAAATACTTAAGTACTACCTGCTCAGACTGTACAATGATACTTGTATATGTGTTTCCAGGACTGACCATTCAGTATTGAATAACCAATTGGTGTGCTCTTTTCTGGGGATGACTTTCTCTCACTCCTGACATTCCTTAGTTGCCTGTAGTTCTTTGTGTAGGGCTGAGGCCTCCTAAGTGCAGTTCTCAGCCTGCATTAAGAGAATTTCTCTTAGCAACAATGGAGACTATTACAGAAAACTGTAGCTTGAGTTTTCCTGCCTGGCCCACAGTCAGGACAAATCTCTCTCACCTGCCAGTCCCACAGCCGCTCAGACCCAACCAAGTAAACACAGAGACTTATATTGCTTACAAACTGTATGGCCGTGGCAGGCTTCTTGTTAACTGTTCTTATGTCTTAAATTAACCCATTTCTATTAATCTATACCCTGCTACGTGGCTCATGGCTTACCGGCATCTTCACATGCTGTTTCTCATTGTTGTGGCTGGCAATGTCTCTCTGACTCAGCCTTCCACTTCCCAGCTTTATTCTCCTCCTTGTCCCACCTATACTTCCTGCCTGGCCATTGGCCAATCAGTGATTTATTTACCAACCAATCAGAGCAACACATTTGTCATACAGAACATCCCACAGCACTTCCCCTTTTCTTTTTTTTTCCCCAAAAAGGAAGGTTTTAACCTTAACAAAGTAAAATTACATATAATTTGGGAATTTGGGCGTAGCTTCTCTTACTACTTCCTGCTGGAGGGGGGTGCTGTATCTTATGGGGACACAAAGAAAATTTTAGGATTATGGAATAGTCCATGAGGGTGTATCGTCTGAGCCAGTTGCCTTTAAACCATTTTGGATGTTGGATCATCTGGGCCATGGTGTCATCGGAGACCTTTTAGGGGGTCTTGGCTGGTCAAACCTGATGTATCTTAAACTGGAACAAATCTATAGCCTTTGGCTTTCTGTGGGAACAAAAACAGAGTCTCCTTTCCAAAACAACATATCCTTACATCCAAATTTTGAAGTCAAGGAATCTTTAAAATATACATATTGGTTTAACTCAGCTTCCTTTACAATCAAATATCTCTCTGTAGTTAAGAATCCCAAAGACAACACAATCTACATTCTCTGTGTAATATTCATCTTTACGTGGCTTATTTTTTATATTAATTTTACTGTCTCTTTAAAGACTTTATCTTTTAAAACTATGTATTTGTTTATATAACTGTATATATCACCATTTTTATCTCTTTCAAGCCTATGTATATTTTACATACATTGTAAACTATTACATCTGAATCTGTCTTATTGTGAATCTATTGCTTTAAACTGCAGCAGCTGTGGCTGCTGGCTCCGCCCACCTCAGCTTCTCAACATGGTGGTGGTACGCTTTCCACCAGCTCTGGGAGCTATTGTGGGTCTCTATGCTTTTATCCAAGCAGCGTGTAGCCCAGAAACCTCTTTTTTTGTTGTTTGTTTTGTACTAGCAAAGGCTAAATCCACCACACAGCTTAATGTGTCACTTGCAGAGGCCTCATTCCCGCCATAGGCAGGTCGGCATGTCAAGCGCACACAATAGGAACCCGCCAGTAGCTCAAACCGGCAGCTGCCACTCATTTGAGAGAGACAATTAGGAACTGTTTTTAGCTCCATTTTGGAATCTTTTTTCTCAGTTTTTTGGTGGAAACTCTTGCCCCACGTTGGGCGCCATTTGTAGCTTGAGTTTTCCTGCCTGGCCCACAGTCAGGACAAATCTCTCTCACCTGCCAGTCCCACAGCCGCTCAGACTCAACCAAGTAAACACAGAGACTTATATTGCTTACAAACTGTATGGCCGTGGCAGGCTTCTTGTTAACTGTTCTTATGTCTTAAATTAACCCATTTCCATTCATCTATACCCTGCCACGTGGCTCATGGCTCACCGGCATCTTCACATGCTGTTTCTCATCATGGCGACTGGCAGTGTCTCTGACTCAGCCTTCCACTTCCCAGCTTTATCCTCCTCCTCGTGCCACCTATACTTCCTGCCTGGCCACTGGCCAATCAGTGATTTATTTACCAACCAATCAGAGCAACACATTTGCCATACAGAACATCCCACAGCAGAAAACTACAACAAATCCAACTGCAGAGTAGTGAAGCCCAGTCCCAATGCATGTAGCTACAGGACAACTTCTGCACCTAAGGCTCAGGGAACGTTGATGAAGGGGGACAAAAAGACTATAAGAGCCAGAGGATGAGGGAATCTGCTGTGGGATGGTGTCACCTGGTAGAATCAGAAGTTACACCCATAGACTATCACAAGCCTGACTTTTCAATATTTTTTAATTGAAATAGAATTAAATCACTTTCTCACCTCCTTTTCCTCTCTCCAGCCCCTCCCAACTACCTTCCCTCAAATCCCTCCCTCTCACATCCCCCCCCCACACTCTCAAGTTGATAGCCACTTTTCCTCTTATTATGGTTACATACACATGTATGTGTGTGTCATGTGTGTCGTGTGTGTGTGTGTGTGTGTGTGTGTGTGTGTGTGTGTGTGTATGCAGCAATAGATATAGATACAATCTGCTAGGACTGTTTCTGTTGTTTGTATACTATTTCAATGTTGACCACTCTGGATTGGACAACAAATAAGGGGGTTCTTCCCTGGGGGAGACATCTCCTTCTCCCAGCAGTAGTTAGTTGTCTCTAATTCTTTATCTCAGAGTGGGACCCAATGAAATTTTCCCTCTTCCATGTTAATATGCCCACTTATGTTGCCATTGTTCCAGTCTTGATTATATAGCCATTTCTAGGATAGACTCTTTCATAGCAGACTTACTGATATCCTGGCTGTTAGAACCTTTTTTGCCCCCCTTCTGAAATGTTTCCTAAATCATAGATGCAGTGGCTGGGATGGAGATATAACCATTGGAGCTGGGCTCCCCCCCATCTGTTGATTTCTACATTGTGACCACTTGTGGTTTTCTGTGATGGTCTCCTATTAATCTGAGGATTTGGAGCTAAGAAACGAAGATAAAAGAAAATATGTATTTGCCTTTCTTGGTCTGATTACCAATACTCTTGTAATGAATCCAAATAAAACATCTTTTTTCAAATAAAACATTTACAACACTCTGTCCTTGGCCAGAATCCTTTGATCTGTTATAGCCTCCTCTATGTGGAGTGAATAGATGTGTCTTTATATAACCCAAGTTAAAGTCCTTTGCAACAGCTGACTAAATAAAACATTATACATTTAAACATGAATTGGAGTGGAGTATCTGCCAAGAAAATCCTAGTGCTGTATTTACATCATTTCCACCTCTGCCTCTGACCTTGACACTTCTCCCATCGCCCCTACACTTTCTCAAAGTCATGACCTCTTCTTCTATAATTATTATTGTTCTATGCATACATTTACATAAACACTCATTTCACATTACATTTCTATGTGACCAGCTGAGTCCAGTTAGTGTTGCTTGTATGTATATGTTTTAAGGCTGATAAACTATCAGGGGCTTTATCCCTAGAAAGGGCTGATTCTTCTCTCCACAGCCATCATCATCTAGGAGTGAAGTTTTGTCAAATCCTCCAATGATGTTGGCATTTCAACTGGTGTTGTCATTATAAAGGTCTTGTATGGACAACCATAGTGTTGAAATTTCAAGGGTGCAGCTTCCCTGTCATACCTAGAAGTAAGCATCTTAGTATTTTGGCTGTTACAATCTTTCAGAACATTCTTCCACAGTGTTCTCCGAGACTTAGGAGTAGGGGTTGTGTTTCATATGAACCAATTGAGATTGGCAACCCCAAAGTCACTTACTGTCTGCATTTTGACAAGTTGTGTATCTCTACAGTAGCCTTGCTGGGAAACAACCTTCATTGACTAGGGGTGAGAGCTTCACTGTGGATGTAAATATACATGTTTAGAATACAGTTAGAAACTCTGTAGTTTAGGAAAATAGCAGCACTATTAAAAAATGAAGCGTGCCGGGCGGTGGTGGCGCACGCCTTTAATCCCAGCACTCGGGAGGCAGAACCAGGTGGATCTCTGTGAGTTTGAGGCCAGCCTGGGCTACCAAGTGAATTCCAGGAAAAGGTGCAAAGCTACACAGAGAAACCCTGTCTCGAAAAACCAAAAAAAAAAAAAAAATGAAGTGTATCTCTGAACAGAGAACTCTCAAAAGATGAAATGAAAATGGCTGAGAAATATCTTTGAAGGTGTTCGTCATCCTTAGTGATCAGAGAAATGCCAATTAAGACACTTTGAGATTTTATCTTACTAAGATCAATAAAATGACTAACAACAAATGAAGGCAAAGATTCAGGGATATGGGGCTCTTATTCGCTGGTGGTGGAGTTACAAACTAGAATAGCCATTATGAATATCAGTGTAGTCAATTCCCATAAAGCTAAAAGTCAATCTACCACATGACCCACCTAGACCACTCTGTGGCATATACCCGAAGGACTCAATATCCTACTACAGAGATACTTGTTCAGCTATGTTCACTTTGGCTCTATTCAAAATAGGTAAGAAATGGAAGCAACCTGTATGTCCTTAAACTGATGAATGCATAATGAAAATGTGGTACATACCCAATAGAAGTATAGTCAGCTGGAAAAGAAAATACTTGAAGTTTTCAAGTAAGTGAGTGGAACTTGAAAATACTATACTGAGTGAGTTAATCTAGATCCAGAAAAACAAATGGTGCATGTCTTCTCTTATTTGTGAATCTTAGCTCAAATTTTTAGGTGTGAGTATATAACCCAAAGCAACTGAAAAGTAGGATGGTTTCATGGTCACGATGGAAGGAGAAGAAGCTCAGATGAGAGAACTAGTGGGACACACAATAAAAAGGGAGATGGAGGGGACTTCGACAGAGGAGAGGGAAAGAAGGATAATGCAGAGGGAGGGAGGACAGAAAGATAAATAATACTAAGGATGTTTGGGAAAACCATGGGGATTACAATGCTCCCCTTGAGAGCAATAGACTAGTCAACAAAAACCCTAGTTCCAGACATGAGAAACCTCCCTGTGAGTTGTTGGTCAGGGGCCACCCAAGATACTTCCCAAACAATAGAGGCTAGTGTTGTTGTCTCTTGTCGTTTGCTCAGATTTAAAGAGAAGACCCTATTGCTGAAGGCACAACACAATTCAGACACTCAACCTGGGATAATTGATGTGGGAGTGATATGGAAGCCTCTTATTGAGGACTGCTTTTCATAGTATCAGAAGGCACTGTGCAAACTGGCAAACGAGAAATGCTGAAGAACATTTTTTGTACACTGAATATGTATTACTGTCATTGGTTAATAAATTGCTGACTGGCCTATAGCTGGGGAGGAAGACATTGGCTGGGAGAGCCCGACTAGGAGGACTGGAAAGAAGGGCAGAGTCTCAGGAAGTGAGAGCAAGATGCAGAGGAAATAAGAGATAAATATGACTTACTAAGATAAGGTGCCGAGACATGTGGTAGAACATATAGAAATATGGATTAATTAAAGTTGCAAGAGATAGTTCATAACAAGCCTAAGCTATCAGCCAATCATTTATAATTAATATTAAGTCTCTGTGTGGCTTATAAGGGAGCTGGCTAGTGAGACATAGATGACCAGCAGTTCCAAAATGAATTCTGCCTACAGAGAAAAGCAATCAAAGTCCTACCCAGCTGTGAAGCCTACAGACAACAATAACCAGCAAAACAAAATATACCCAGCCGTGCAATCATGATATGTTTGCTTTAAAGGCAATCAACAGCAGCCTAACTGGGCTTCAGGTCTGCTCAATAGGAGAGAAGTCATACCTGGTACTGTAAACCTAGCAAGCTATCAACCACTTCTCCTCAGGAGCACAGCAAACTTCCAGTTATTTTATTGCTCTGAAAAGTTTTTTTTGACATAGTATATATAACTAGGTATCAGGTTCAGTCAAATAAATACCATCAGTAGCTTCCTCAAAGCCCTACTATGTATTCCCTACTTACTCCCCCTGATGCTGTCTACACACTAGGCTAAAAACATATCTGAACCTGATGAGCTTAATTGTTGGCCATGTTTCCACAGAATCTCTACTGAACTGAATCTGCATTTTCCTTCTGGTTATTTGTACCTCTAATCTGATATATAGAAATGCTCTGAAACATTTGTTCAATAGCTTGATGCTATATGAGAAATGCACACCAAATCCCGGGCCCCTGAAATGCCCCCTTTTTTCCCCAAGGCTATAGCCAAGTCAAAGGAGCAATAGAAGTTAGGCATTTGTGCCAAAACTGCAATGTGGAAAAAGTAACTTACTCACCAGTGTCTTAGTTATTTTTCTATTACTGTGAAGAGATGCCATGACCAAGGCAACTTATAAAAGAAAGCATTCCATTTGGGACTCACAGTTGCAGAGGATCAGATGCCATGACCATCATGGTACAGAACTTAGCATCAGGCAAGACAGCATGGCACTGGAGCAGTATCTGAGAGCTCACATCTGATCCATGAAGAGGAGGGAGAAAGGAAGAGAGAGAGAGAGAGAGAGAGAGAGAGAGAGAGAGAGAGAGAGAGAGAGAGAACTGGGAAATAGATGGGCTTTTGAAACCTCAAAGCATATGGAAACACAGAAGCTCCTGAGTAGCAAAATATCCAGATTTAAAAAAAAAAAAAATAGTGCTGGAAGTATGACCATGCCTAACTTCAAATCATAACATAGAACCATATTGACAAAAACACACAGGTCAACAAAATAGAAACAATCACCTGATTCACAAAGATACCAAAAATGCACATTGGAGGACTGAGAGATGGCTGAGAGGTTAAGAGCACTGACTGCTCTCCAGAGAACATGGGTTCAACTCCCAGCAGCCACGTGGCAGCTCACAACTCTCCGTAACTCCAATTCCAGGGGGCCTGACACCCTCAAAAAGACATACATGCAGGCAAAACAACAATGCACATAAAATAAAAGTAAATAAATTTATTAAAAATGCACACTGGAGAAAAAACAACCTCTGACAAATGGTTAAATGGAGACTGAAAACGCATGGGTAGAAGAATAAAGCTACATCCTAATCACTCACTCTAAACAAAAATCATCTCCAATTAGATTTTCTTTAATTTTTTAAATTGTTTTATTCATTTTACATATGAACCACAGTTCCCCCTCCCTGCGCTCCTCCTTATCCCGCCCTCCTCTCTCAACCCACCCCCATCCACTCCTCAGAAAGGGTAAGGCCTCCCATGGGGAGTCAATAAGGCCTGGCATTTTCAGTTGAGGCAGGACCGAGGCCCATCCCCCACCCCACCTGTTCAAGGCTGAGCATGGTATCCCATCATATGAAATGGGCTTCAAAAAGACAGTTCATGCGCCAGAGATAGATCCTGGTCCCACTGCCAGTGGTCCCACAAACACACTAGGCTACAAAACTGTCACCCATATGCAGAGGTCCTAGTTAGGTCCCATGCAGGATCCCCAGGTGTCAGTCTAGTGTCTATAAGCTCCCACAAGTTTGGATCATCTGTCTCTGTGGGTTTCCCCATAGTGATCTTCACCCTCCTTGCTCCTATCATCCCTCTTCCCTCACTTTGACTGGACTCCCGTAACTCAGCCTGGTTCTTGATATGGGTCTCTGCATCTGCTTCCCTCAGTTACTGGATGAAGCTTCTATGATGACAGAGTAGTCACCAATCAGATTACAAGAGAAGGCCAATTAAGGCACCCTCTCCACTATTGCTAGGGGTCTTAGCTAGGATCATCCTTGTGGATTCCTGGCAATTTTCCTAACACCAGGTGTCTCACTAGCCCCATAATAGCACCCTCTATCAAGATAGCTCTTTGCTTTCTCTCCCACTCCATCTTTTCCCCAACTCAAACATCCCATTCTCTCATTTTCTCATCCCCTATTCCCTTCTCCTTACTGCCCCCCGACTCCCAGTTTACTCAGAAGATCTCATCTCTTCCCACTTTCCAGAGCTATCCACACATCACTCTTAGGGTCTTCCTTGAAACCTAACTTCTCTTCAACTGGGGTTTGTGGTCTGGTTATCCTTTGCTTTACATCTAGTATCAACTTATGAGTAAGTATATACTGTGTTTGTCTTTCTGGGTCTGGGCTACCTCACCTGGGATGATTTTTTTCTAGATCCATCCATTTGCCTGCAAATTTCATGATGTCATTGGTTTTTACAGCTGAGTAATACTCCACTGTGTATATGTGCCACATTTTTTTTATCCATTCTTCAGTTGAGAGACATTGAGGTTGTTTCCAGGGTCTGGTTATTATGAATAATGCTGCTGTGAACATAGTTGAGCAAGTGTCCTTGTGGTATGATTGAGCATCCTTTGGGTATATGCCCAAGAGAGATAGTCGCTGGGTCTTGAGGTAGATTGATTCCCAATTTTCTGAGAAACTGCCATACTGATTTCCAAAGTGACTGTACAAGTTTGCATTCCCACCAACAGTGGAGGAGTGTTCCCCTTACTACACATCCTCTCCAACATAGGCTGTCCTCAGTGATTTTGATCTTAGCCATTCTGACAGGTGTAAAATGGTATATCAGAGTCCTTTTGATTTGCATTTCTCTAATGACTAAGGATGTTGAGCAATTCCTTAAATGTCTTTCAGCCCCTTCAGATTCTTCCATTGAGAATTCTGTTTAGCTCTGTAGCTCATTTTTAATTGGATTGTTTTGTATTTTGATGTTTAGTTTCTTGAGTTCTTTATATATTTTGGAGATCAGCTTTCTGTCTGAAGAGTCATTTCCCATTCTGTAAGCTGTTGTTTTATCTTACTTAAGATGTCCTTTGCTTTATAGAAGCTTTTCAGATTCAAAAGGTCCCACTTATTGATTGTTGCTCTCCGTGTCTGTGCTGCTGGTGTTATATTTAGGAAGTGGTCTCTTGTGCCAATGCATTCAGGCTACCTTGCACTTTCTCTTCTCTCAGTTTAGGTGTATTATACAGGATTTTTTGAGCTCTCATGGGTTTTTTGTTTTTCCCTATGAAGTTGAGTATTGTTCTTCCAGGTTGGTGAAGAATTGTGTTGGGATTTTGATGGGGATTGCATTGAATCTGTAGGTTGGTTTTGGTAAGGTTGTCATTTTGATTATGTTGATCCTACCTATCCAAGAACATGGGAGAGCTTTCCATTTTCTGGTATCTTCTTTACTTTCTTTCTTCAAGGACTCAAAGTTCCTGTCATACAGATCTTTCACTTGTTTGGTTAGAGTTGCCCCAAGATATTTTATATTATTTGTGGCAATTGTAAAGGGTGATGTTTCTCTAATTATTTCTTGGTCTGTTTATAATTTGTATATAAGGAAGGCTACTGATTTTTTTTAGTTAATCTTGTATCTTGCTATATTACTGAAAGTGTTGATCAGCTGTAGGAATTCCTTGGTAGAAGTCTTGGGATCACTTATATATACTACCATACCATTGGCAAATAGAAAACATTGGACTTCTTCCTTTCAAAATTGTGTCCCATTGATCTTCTTTTCTTGCCTTATTGCTCTAGCTAGAACTTTAAGTACTATATGGAATAGGTATGTGGACAACCTTGTCTTGTTTCTCATTTTAGTGGAATCCCTTTGAGTTTCTCTCCATTTAATTTGATGTTGGCTGTCAGTGTGCTATAAATTGCCTTTATCAAGTTTAGGTATGTTCCTTGTATTCCTGATCTCCCCAAGAACTTTTATCATGAAGGGGCACTGGATTTTATCAAAGGCTTTTTCAACATCTAATGAGATGATCATGTGGTTTTTTTCCTTTTAGTTTGTTTAGATGGTAGATTACATTGACAGATTTTCACATGTTGAACCATCCTTGCATCTCATGATGAAGACTGCTGGATCATGATGGACAATTTTTTGATGTAATCTTGGATTCAGTTTGCCAGTATTTTATTGAGTATTTTGTTCATGAGGGAGATTGGTCTGCAATTCTCTTTCTTTGTTGTATCTTTGTGTGGTTTGGGTATCAGGGTAACTGTAGCCTCATAATAAAGAGTTTGGCAATGTTCCTTCTGTTTCTGTTGTGTGGAACAATTTGAGGAGTATTGGTTTTATGTCTTTTTTGAAATTCTGGTAGTATTCTGTGCTGAACCATTTGGCCCCAGGATTTTTTGGTTGGGAGATTTTTAATGACTGCTTCTATGTCCTTACAGTTTATATGTCTGCTTAAATTGTATATCTAGTCTTAATTTAATTTTGGTATGTGGTACCTATCCAGAAAATTGTCTTTTTCTTTTCATTTTCTATTTCTGTGGAGTACAGGTTTTTAAAGTATGACCTGATGGTTCTCTGGATTTCCTTGTTGTCTGTTGTTATGTCCCCCATTTCATTTCTAATTTTGTTAATTTGGATATTGTCTCTCTGCCTTTTGGTTAGTTTTGATAGGGGTTTGTCTATCATGCTGCTTTTCTGGAAGAACTAACTCTTTGTTTCATTGATTTTTTTTATTGCTCTCTTGGTTTCTATTTTAATGATTTCAGCCATCAGTTTGAATATTTCCTGTCATCTACTCCTCTTGGCCTAGTTTTCTTCTTTTTGTTCTAGAGCTGTAAGGTGTGCTGTTAAGTCACTAGTGTGAAGAAAATTCATAGCACTAAATGCCCACATAAAGAATTTGGAGAGATCTCAAACTATATTTTAAGTCTTGATACAGGACCCAACATTCTGAAACTATTAGAGGAAAAATAAGGGAAAGCACTTCAAGATGTAGACACAGGAAATACTTTCTGAATAGGACCCCAGTCCCATGAGAAGCAATGACAGCAGTTGACAAACATTACCTCAACCTGGGCAAAGGGAGGAGGGGACTGGACCTGTCTCAATTGAATCTACCAGGCTGAGCTGAATCCCCAGGAGAGTCCTTGCCCTGAAGGAGATGGGAATGGGGGGTGGGCTGGTGGGAGGGCAGGGGGGTCTGGAAGAGGGAGGACGGGGAATCCGTGGCTGATATGTAAAATTAAGTTAAATTATAAAATAAATTTTTAAAAAAGTTTCTTTACAGTAAAGGAAAGTAAATCAAGTGAAGAAAAAGCCCCAAAAATTGGACAAAATCTTTGCAAGCTATAACAACTGATAGAGGATACATAAGAATATATAAAGTTAAAAGAACTCTAAGAATTAAAGAAAACAAACAACCCAACCAGTAATGGGCTACTGAAATAAACAGACAGATATCAAATACAAAACAGAAAAGGTCAATGAGCAGCTGGGTGGTGGTGGCACACACCTTAAATCCCAGCACTCAGGAGACAAAGACAAAGGCAGGTGGATCTTTGTGAGTTCAAGGCCAGCCTACTCTACAGAGTGAGTTCTGGGACAGCCAGTACTACACAAAGAAACCTCATCTTAAAAAAAAAAACAAACAAGAGCCGGGTGGTGGTGGTGGTGCACGCCTTTAATCCCAGCACTCGGGAGATAGAGGCAGGCAGATGTTTGTGAGTACAAGGTCAGCCTACTCTACAGAGTGAGTTCTGAGACAGCCAGTACTACACAAAGAAACTTCATCTTTAAGAAACAAATGAAGTCATTGAGCATATTTAACAATAATAACTGAAGAAGATGAGGTCATGAATCTGATAGGGAGCTGGGAAGGGATATAGGAGGTGTTGGAGGCAGGAGAGAGGAGGGGTAAAAAGACATAAATACAGCACTCATGTAGGAAATTCTGGCAAAGATGTGGGGAAGATCTGAGAGGAGTTGAAGAGAGGGAAAACATGATCAAAATATATTGTATAAAAAACATTTTAACTAAAAAGTCTGTATATTGGTTACTTTATTACATACATACATAAACTAGCCATCAAATAAGTGCAAATAAAAACCACAGTGAAATTCCATTATGCCCCAGTTAGAATGACATCACCTCCCCACAACCTTTCTTCCTTCCAGGCCATCCAGATGTTCTTCCTAACACTCTTCCCATGACGCCCAACTCTCAAGTTGATAGCTTCTTTTTCTTTGATTGTATATGTGTGTGTGTATGTGTGTGTGCACAAATACACATATGTGTGCCCTCAATACACTCATATATATGGGAATACACACACACACACACACACACACACACACACACACACACATTGCTGAAAGTCGATACCAAGACAGAAAACTACAGACAATTAACGATGGTATGGAGAAGGAGAACTAGATATTCCAAGGTATGAGCCCCCCATTATGGGTTGTCCGATGCAGAATGGTGAGCCCTGAAACCATATACACACAAAAAACAAAGTTTTTAAATAAATACAAATTAAACTTAAAAAAACAATACCTACTTTGTGACACAGCTGTACCATTCTTGGGCATTAATGCAAAGAGCTCCACATGAACACAGATGGTAAAGTACTTTCTACAGAAGATTGAGGACCTGAGTATGATCCGCAGCACCCAGTAAGGACCAAGGCACAGGGGCATGTCTTTGTAACTGCAGCAATAGGAATGTGTACACAACAGGATTTCTGATCCCCTCAGGCCAGTCAGTATAGCCTAATTGATGATACTCAAGTCCCATGGGAGAGCTTGTCTCAAAGGCAACAGAAGAAGCTCAGAAAGAACATAAGGCTGAAAATAAGGAAGAGCACTGTGAGTGCTAATCAAGACACCTGATATGGCTGTTGTAAATATAAACTCACAGCAGCTGTGGAGACCTTCACAAAACCAAAACAGTTTAACATTCCAGTTTGGGGTCGATCATGAATCCCCACCCTCTAATGATAAGCTATTGACAGTTGAGGGCTTCTGATGTAGAGACAGAGACAATAGTCTCTAAGGTTGTGGCCCCTAGTAAGTTGACCATTTTCCTATAGATGACCCCACACCCAGGAGTTTATGGATAGCACAAATTGGACCCATTGGATTTTTTTAAGGGAACATGAACATGAAAAGGAGTGAGGGAAAGATCTGGGAGGAATTAGGGGGGAGAGTGAGGAATGATTATGATCAAAACACATTATATGAATTTTTCTAAGTATTAATGAAAAAGTTCTAAGGGGCATGAGAGATGGCTCAGTGGTTAAGAGCACTTATTGCTCTTATAGAGGACCCAGGTTCAGTTCCCAGCACCTACATGGTGGTTTACAACTGTCTGTAACTCCAGTTCCAGGGGATCTGGAACTCTCTTCTGACCTCCACCAGCACCAGACATGCACATAGTACACATTCATTCATTCAGGCAAACATTCAAATATATAAAATAAAAAAACATAAGAAAATATTTTTGAGGGGCTCAATAATGACTCATCAGAGCACTTGTGCCCTTCCAGAGTATTGAGATTCAGTTCCCAGAACCCGAGGTAGAGGCTTACAACAGTCAAAAGTTTGATTTTCATTCATTGTTTTTGTTTTGGAAAGAGGAAGGAGAGAGAGGACATGAGGTTGGTTGGCTAGGGCCATGAAGAGGATCTTGGAGGAGTTGGCAGAGAACAAAAAAAACATAAAATATATTGTGTGAAAAAAGAAATTTTTAAAGATATATTTATTATGCATACCATGTTCTGCCTGCAGGCCAGAAGAGGGCACCAGATCTCATTATGAATGGAGGGAGCCACCATGTGGTTGCTGGCAATTGAACTCAGGACCTCTGGACATCTCAGCCATCTCTCCAGCCCTGAAAATAAGAACTTTTAAAAACCTAGCAGGGAATGAGAGAGACACTACTAAAGCCCCAATCATACACTTGGGACAATAGGCAGTTGATGGCCACTAAGAGAGGAGAGTCATTTTTCTGTAGGAGGGTAGATACTGGCTGACTGCCCATGCCCCACTGAATGATCTCACAGCTGTGAGCACATGGACAGCACTGAGTGGATGAAATGAGTTAATTTTTTAAAAAAGCACATGAAGTTAAGAGAGAGATGTGTCTGGAAGTTGTTATAGGAAGTTGGAGAAAGTTGGAATGGGTAGGGGACAAGATCAAGATACATTGTATGCATTTTTCAAACTCATAAATAAAATGTTATTTTAAAAATCAATAAACATTAAAAACAGGCTTATACCGGGCGGTGGTGGCGCACGCCTTTAATCCCAGCACTCGGGAGTCAGAGCCAGGTGGATTTCTGTGAGTTCGAGGCCAGCCTGGTCTCCAAAGCGAGTTCCAGGAAAGGCGCAAAGCTACACAGAGAAACCCTGTCTTGAAAAACCAAAAAAAAAAAAAAAAAAAAAAAAAAAAAAAAAAAAACAGGCTTATAAGGAAAGATACCAAAACTGATATCTGGGCCCCACATGCCCAAGCATAAATGTGCACATGAGCATGTAGACCTGTAGGCAAAGCTTTCCTGTGCCTACAGCTGATCCCAAACAACCAATCAGAAACTTAATTATAAATGCTTGGCCGATAGCTCAGGCTTGTTGCTAGCTAACTCTTACATTTAAATTAACCCATGATCTTATCTATGCTTGGCCATGTGGCTTGGTAACTTTTCTCAGTGTGGCATGGCCATCTTGCTTCTCTCTGCATCTCCTCACAACTCTAGACTCCACCCTTCTTCCTCCCAGCATTGTCAGTTTGGCTCTCCCACATGACCTTATCCTGTTCAGCTCCTGGAACTTGTTTATTAAACCAAACACAGCAGCATACATTCACACAGTGTAAAGGAAAATCCACACAACCCAAAACTAATTCCACTGATGCTGGTCATGGAGAGACCATGCTTATTGTGAATCCTGGAAGTTAGGTTTCACAGCAACCCAGAGTATCACTCATTATTTAGACTTATTTTATGTGTATTGGAGTTTTGCCTGCACCACATGTGTGCTATGCTGGCAGAGGCCAGAAGAGGGCACCAGATCCCCTGTAGCTGGAATTAGAGATGGCTGTGAGCCACTATGTGGGCACCAGGTATTGAACCACATGGTTCAAAGAGAGAGCAACAAGTGCTCTGAACCTGTGATCCATGGGTCCAGTACCCTGGAATTGTATCTTAATATACTGATTAGAGGTCTCTTTGTGGCCCCTCCTCCCAGCCTTCTCCTGCACATAAGCCACGCTCAGCACCCTCTTGCTGTGTACTTTCAACAGTTGAACTACTTTGTCACTATTCATTGGTTTTATACACCTGGGAAAAATCCAAGATTAGAGGGAATTAATGTAATTTTAACAACATTCACAAAAACTTTGAAATAGAATCAAACTGGATCTACATCAACTGATAAATGGATAAGGAAAACATAGTACCTTTACACATTGTAACTCAGCTGTAAAAAAAAAATAAATTAATTAAAAAACAGCAGGTAAATGGATGAATAGGGACAACTCTCTTTTGAAGAATTTCTAAAAGTGTTAACATCACTGTGTACAAAGTGGAGTTGCTGATAAAGGCACTCTCGGTGGGTCTGGTGAGGGAAAGACAGATGAGGAGGAGAAGCAGGTTCACATGACCTGAGTGCAGCTCCAAGTGCTGGCGTTGCAGCAGATCAAGGGGAAGGAGGACTGTATGGAACTGGGGTGCACCAGGCTCAAGACACCTTCCCCTAGTCCCCCAGGGTCCTGCAACACCTGCCTCATGCAGCAAGGCATTTCTGTGATCCCTGAAACTCAGCAAAGATCTGCATGAATAGGGATGGGGGTTGGGGTCCTGCTGGGAATAAAAACTGCCCTTGACATAAAGGCAAAGGACTGTCCTTGATGGAGTCTGGTTACTTGGAGAAGACCCCTGTTTAGAGGGTACAAAGCTGGCCTAGATGATGACACACGAGAAGATAGTAATGGGGACTGTGTGATCTCCACTCCACCACATCTGCCAGAGTGGGCCTTTTCCAACATGCTTTGAGAATGTTCCCATAATAAATGCCTGTGTTTTCTTCAAGAAACATTTTGAGAGATATCAAATTGATCATTTAATCATGCAGCTAGGCATGGTGGTATACACATTTAATCTCAGCATTTTGGAGGCAGATGCAGGTAGATCTCTGTGAGTTTGAGGCCAGCCTGGGTTCCAGGACATCCAGAACTCTGTACAGAGACCCTGCCAAAAAGAAAAAAAAAAAAAAAAAAAAAGACCATCAATTATGCACCTGAAACATGTAAGCTTTTTTTTTCCTTTTTTTGTTTTTTGAGAAAGGGTTTCTCTGTGTAGTTTTGGTGCCTGTTCTGTATTTCGTTCTGTAGACCAGGCTGGCCTCGAACTCACAGAGATCTGCCTGGCTCTGCCTGCCAAGTTCTGGCATTAAAGGGACTCACTACACCCAGCCACCATCCTTTTTTGCTCTTTTTTGTATACAGGTCTTGATGACACTGCTCCTCTGGATCTTGGAACGTTTGCCCCTCTCCTTCCAGTATTTTCTGGGTCTTGCAGAGGATGTAATGGATGTCATATTTAGGTATCCAGACTTAAAACCCACTTATCCTCCGCACTTTGAATGCTTATCTGTATTATCTCTGTATTAACCATCCGCCTCTGATAGGAAGTTTCTCTGATCCAGGTAGAATCAGGACTTGTCTGTGGACATAATCATAAATATTTGGAAGATGATTAACTAGGGTCTGTTTTGCAAAACTACGCAATCTTAGAATAAAACTTTATTCTTCAGCAAAACATGTGATACAACCATGACTAATCCCCATATTACGTGGTCAAAATACATCTCCAAGTGTGGTGTCATGTTCTCTAAGGAACCTTAATATACACCATAAGAGCAGAAGCCCAATGTCTCCAATGAAACAGTGTGAGTGTTCTCTGTGGCCCGGCTCAGTGCTCAGCTTGTTCTAACAGCTGGAATAATTCCCACCACTGTCTTTAAACTTTTAATGACTGCTGGAAGCCCCTGGAGCCACCTGAGTGGCCAAGCCACTCCCCCGAGGACCTCTAACTGCCAGGTTCCACCCACAGAACACTCTAACAGCCCTAACTGCTGGACCCTGTCCCCACCCTGCATAGCAAAAACCCAATCTCCGGTCATGAAATCCCACCAATCTCCACTCGGAAAGCTCCACCCTGAAAAATTCCACCCCCTTCCCAAGAAGCTCTATATAAGCCCTCTATCCTGTTTAGTATGCTGCGGTTTCTTGCTCCAGCAGAGGCAGCCACACTCCTGTTTTGTTTGTTTGTTTTTTTCCCTCCCAAAAAATCTCTTGTGTGAGGTTTGTTGTGCAGTGTGACTTTGTGGTATTTTTGGCTGCCAGCTGCCAGGATACCTTTCCACGCGAGCTGCAATGCTTACAATTTGGTGCTGTGACTCAGATAGGCTCTCCTAGTGCCTGCGTTTCCCCTCATGGTCTAAGCTGCACTGGGACCCTATCTCTCCTCTCCAGTCCACCCGCAACAGACTCACCTTCTGCCTCACTGACTGATCTGCACCCCATCCTCCAGCGTCAACTAGGTAAGCTTTCCCTTTGGTCAGTGTAATCGTTTCCCTGAGTCTGAGGAAGTGACCGTTGAGTGTCCGGCACCCCTCTAGTACTCTTGGAAGCAGAGGTACCCCCAGCCACCGTCTTTAAGGCTTCGGCTGGCCCTCTTCACCTGACCACACTCCCCCAACCTTGGAATTGCAATCAGACAGTTTTCTTAGGCCCAATTGGGTCACAGCATCCCTTCCTGTCTTTTCTCCCTCTCTTCCCCAAAAAAAGAAGCCACAAAAGCCTCCTTTTCCATCCCTTTGCTCTGGATGACACCCTCCCTCCTAGAGCGTGGTTTTCTCTTGCCTTCTTGCTTCTACAGAAGCCCTGGTACCAGGCACCCAAGTCTCCCCAACCAGCTTAGCCATGCTAAACTTGCTACACTTGACCACCCTTGAGTTGGTGATGACCTTCTGAATGGCTTGGTCCTCCTTCTGTCCTCCCTGAGTTCAGGGGGATGCCGGAGACTACAGGCTGCGGTGACCTTTTCCCTCACCTCTCCCATCCATGGGACTCAGCACTCCATACCCTCCCATTCCCCCTTCAGATGCATCTTATAAAACCCCCAGCCTCCACCTGACACCTGACCTAAGGAGCCTAAATTTATCCACTTTTGCAATCATATTTGGCTCCAATACCCCTTAGATAATCAATCCAGAAGGCCACCTAACAGTACCTTAGATCCTAATGTTATTTGGTACCTCTACAAATACTGAGTGATCCGGGAAATTGAAAGAGATTTCCCCATTCCCTGTTTCTCTGCTCCAAGCCCTGTTTGTTTTTTCTAGTCTCCCCACCCCCACACACTGTGTGAATGTCCTGGTTTTTAAGTTACCATAGATGGATCTGTCAGTTTGTTGCAAAGTGGGAGCTAGGAGCCAGACCCAGCAAGACCGGGTGAAAGCACAGGAGTAGGCCAGCTGCGCATGCGCACACCCTGCACACATTCTTCACTGGCTGGTGCGTCTCTCAGCTCCTTCCTCTAGTGTCCTCTGTCTGTGTTCAGGGTTCCAAAAATCCTGTCTTATGCCTTCTCTGCTAGCTTACTGGATTCAGTTTTACAGGGACTAAGGTGTCTTTTAGGTATGAGTGGCACTGGACCGATGTTTTATATTGTCCCACTTCAATTAAAAGCTGGCTCTGGAGTTAGGGTATGAATCCCCCTCCTCTACCCTAAGCATGCTTGTGTAAAAGATTTCCTCCAAAATCTCTGTCCTACAGCAGGCGAGCCACCTGCTGTGTGACAGAAAGGAGAGCAAAACAAAATGAAAGGACAGACTACTCCCAATGGGGACTCTTGTACTCATCCCATACGCTTTTGGTTTTATTCTCTACATCTTTTGGTAAGGTATAAATCTTGCCTCAAAGATCTGTAAGCATATTGGGTAAGGTTAAAATCTAAACAACATGTAAACTGGGGTTCATAGTTAAAATTTATACTTAGGTCATCTTAAAGGAACCATGTGGTATGATGCCATTTTAGGATAAACCAACTAAGGAGGAAACAATTCCTAGCTATGAAGCCCAAATCAAATAATTCCTCCACTATTTTCTATCTCACTAGTAAACCTTCCCCTTATCAGCCTCAATCAGTAGTCCCTTCTCTTTCTATAGTTTCCCTTTCTTCATCCTGAGCAACAGGCTGCCCACCAGTCAGTACTGAGTATGTGGCGTTAGAGCAGAGTACTCCACTATTACATGAGACCTTACTCTATGAAAACCAACTGTATATCCAGTATATTACCCAGTCTTACAACCTGGCCTTTCATGATGTTTATATGATTCTCTCCAACAATCTTACCCAGAGGAGTCTGGGACCATACTAGGGCCCATGCAGATGAAATCCACCAAACTGA
Source organism: Peromyscus eremicus (assembly GCF_949786415.1). Lineage (NCBI taxonomy): Eukaryota > Metazoa > Chordata > Mammalia > Rodentia > Cricetidae > Peromyscus > Peromyscus eremicus. The sequence goes on from NC_081416.1 coordinate 194,525,258, forward strand.
ATGCACCTACCCAGTTAGGGCTAGGACAGTCCCCCATGAAGACCCTGAATGGGATTACAATACCTCAGGAGGCCTCTTATCTAGGAATTAACTTATAACTTGCCTGGAGGTCAGTATCCACAAGGCTGCCCTTAAGGTGGTAAATTACAAAAAAGTCCAAGGGGTCATCCAAGAAAAGCACAAAAATGCATCTCAATTCCTAGACCACCTTACAAGTCCTCTTGCAATATACCATTCTGCATCCAGATACCACATGTGGGGAGAAATTCCTTATGAACTTCTTCTTCTCCCAGAATTTCCCTAATATTAGGGCCAAACTCAAATGTCTAGGGAGAGGATCCCTGACTCCACAGGCAGAAGTCTTAACTGTGGCATTCAAGGTGTACCAATGAGAGAATAAAAAGTCCCAAAACAAAAATACCTGATGATGGCTGAGGCCTTTCAGTTGGCCAAAACAAAAACCCAGGTCTCCTAAAACCCAAGAACCTTGGTGTCCTTGTTTCAAATACAGTCAGGAGGGTCAAGGGGCCTGATCCTGGGCCTGTCCAAAACCTCATAAACTACCCAGACTATGTCCAAGGTGCCATTAAGAAGGGCATTGGGGTGTTGATTTGCCCTATGTCCCTTGCAGGATGGGGACCTCAAGCCCAGATCGCCCTTTATCTGGTCTGGCCATGAACACTGAGGAAGACTGGGCTCCCTTGGCCTGACTACCACCATCTCTGACAGGGAGACTCAGGTAGTTATCATAGTATCAGGGTGATTCATATCCTTCCTTCTGGACACTGGGCCCACCTCTTTGGTCCTGAAGAAGTTCTGGGAACCCATCTCCGGCTCATTCTTCTATTTTTGGAGTAAGGAGGGGGTCTTTCCAGGCTCATCGAACTTCCTTAGCCCATCTGGGCCCCTGCAACCTTGTCCCCCCGTCTCTCTGCTCCCACTTGGAGCTTATAGAAACTCCCTCCAGCGGAGTTCACTTTGGGACCCTTCCCCTCTTTCTCCTCAACCTCAATTTTATTAAAGACTCTCTCTGGCCTTAGTACAATTCAGAAGGCCAAAATTGGCATCGTCGAGTTTCAATAAAGACTTGTGCCAGTGCACAAACACAATATCCAAAATTCTCTTATATCTACACATGCTCTCTTCTCTATTTCTTCTTACCTGTACCCATCTGCTTAGTTCTGATGTATGAATGTTTATCATACAAGTGACTCTCTGCTCTAATCAACAGCCCCTCCTAATGGGGTCAGGAAATTATACCAGGCTGTCAAAGGCTGATTCAGTCTCCTACAACTCTCTTATCCATTTCTCCTACTGTGACTTATCATCTATGCGTGTTTTCTCTATTCTTGTATAATTCCTCTCCTGGAAATAAAAATCATAAAAACAGGGTTTGGGATAGAATTTAAAAAACAATGCTTGTTTCATAAGGTATTAAAGCTGCACCTTCGTGTATACATACAGGAACCTAAAAGTGTTATAAAAGTGTAAGAATGTGAAATCTTAGGAAGTGCTGAGGATAACTTAAGTTCTGAGGGTCTAAGAAAGTGTTGCCTGAGGATGTGAAAGCTTAAGTAAGTTTCAAGGTGTAAGAAAGTGTTGTGTAATGAAAGTTCTGGAGGAATAAGAAAGTGTTCTAAAGTGTCATGTAAATGAAAGTTCTGGAGGTATAAGAAAGTGATTTAAGGCATGTACATGAAAGTTCTGAAGGTATACGAAAGTGATTTAGGGTGATGGAAATGTTTCAGATTTCTTTCCCCTCTACGCTATTGTTAGATCTATACTTATGGTTCAACAAGAGCACTTGCACAGTGGGGTCTGGAGACCGCTCACCAACCGGGTACCAAAAGGAGATACTTATCCCTGTGACACCTAAATCAACTTTTAAAACACCTGTCCCCTATTCCTTCTTTCTCTATGATCAAACTAGAGATCACCATCCACATTGGCCAGATGCAGACTGTCCTTAGCAGTCTATAAAAGATAAGATCCAACAACTTCAGACAGACCTTCAAAAACCTAAGAAACAGATTGATGCCTCTGGCCAGTAGATCAATAGTCTGACAGGAAACTGGATGCTACCCTTCTCAAACCCTCTTTCCTTCTTTTCTTTTCTTTAAGTTTGTAATTTTATATTTATGTACAGAAAACTTAGCAGTGTACATTTAACCCAATTTAGTGGCGAGTTCTTTGGCCTTTCCCTTTTCCAGCTTGGCAATCCGAGCTACAGATTTAGGACCCAGGACATTGCCTCCCCAGTGGTGGCAGATCTCATCATATCTGTCATTATAATTGGTCCTAATAGCTTCCACCAGCTGAGCCAGAGCACCCTTGTCTTCCGAGTTAACCTGTGTGAAGGCAACAGTGGTGCATGTCTTCCTGTGGACCAGCCGCCCCAGCCTGGCCTTTCCCTTGATGATGCTGTAGGGGACCCCCATCTTTTGACACAGGACAAGCAGGAAGACCACCAGCTCAATGGGGTCTACATCGTGGGCAATCACCACCAGCTGAGCCTTCTTGTTCTCCACCAAGGTGGTGACTGTATTGACCCCCGCTTGGAGGACAGGTGCTCTCTTAGTTGGGACATCCCCTTTGCCAGCAGCTTTCTTCTCAGCACAGCCCTTTGCTTCTTCTCCTGCTTTGTCTCTGGCCTGTACTTGTGAGCAGGCTTAAGCAGCTGGGTAGCTGTTTGCCGGTCCAGGGCCTGGGGAACTGGTTAATGGCAGGAGGTACTTTGATCCGCTTGTAGAGGATGGCTCTTTGCCGCTGCAGCCTAATGTAAGGGGGCCATTTGACGAAGCGTGTGAGATCTCTTTGGGGCTGGATGTCCTGCCCAATGCCTAAGTTCTTAGGCCTTTTCTCAAACAAAGGATTCACCACCTTTTTGGCCTCCTGTTTCTTCACGACGGCGGGGGCCGGGGCCACCTTCTTCCCCTTGGCCTTCTGTCCCTTGGGCATCTTGCTCGGCTGGAGGAGAGAGCTCCTTCTTTTCTTAATCCCACTTGTTGTACCCTGCCTTGGAAATTTCTTCTCTAGATTTCTTCAACAACAGCTCCAAGAGGTTTTTAACCAGACTTTTAACCAGTTCCTATTACAGGATTACCAGCCTCTAACTACAGAGCCAGAGACCTGCAGCACCCAGTTACAGCCTGATGATGAACATCAAGATTGCCCAAAGAACCTCCATGCCCTGATTTAGCAGGAAGTGGTCTAATGATAACATAGCCCCCCTTCCTGTGACCATGGCCCTCCCCTGAGGACTGCTAACTGCCAGGTTCCACCCACAGAATTCTCTAACTGTCCTAACTGCTGGGCCCTGCCCCCACCATGCAAAGCAAAAAGCCCAATCTCTGGACATGAAATCCCACCAATCTCCAACCCAGAAAGCTCCACCCTCATCCCAAGAAGCTCTATATAAGCCCTCTATCCTGTTCAGTTTGCTGCAGTTTCTTACTCAAACAGAGGCAGCAACACTCCTAGTTTTTTTTTTTTTTCCATTCCAATAAATCCCTTGTGTGAGGCTTATTGTGCAGTGTGACTTTATGGTATTCCTTGGATTCCAGCTGCCAGGATACCTTTCCATGTGAGCTACAATGCTTGTAACTTCCTTAGTCCTCAAGTTTAGTTTCTGGGAAAAAATTATGGGAAAATGCACATCTTCAGATACAGACTTGACACTCTCAGGCTCCTCAAGATATCTGAGATTCACATATCATCTGGGAAAGTAATGTTTTCCTCTTGGGTGCACTAAATGATGCACAGTAAACAGGGTCATTGACACCGTGGGTTCATGTCCACTGGGAGGAAGAGTCCTGTTACCCTGTCCTTGATTCCACCATGGCTCCTCCTTAGCAGCCTTTCCAAGACACTTCATGTCTTTGGGATTCACACTGCCCTGAGTAAGGCTCCCAGTACTCAGCTCTCACTGCAACAAACAGCTATGATGACCCCAGTGCTCCTCTACCCAGTCTATCCTTTCTTAGACAGAGGACTTTGGTTTTCAGATTCCTTTTTCTCATGGCTTTCTTTCAAGTTAACTAAATTGTATCTTTTTTTTTCTTTTTTTTTTTTTTTTTTTTTTTTTTTTTTTTTTTTTGGTTTTTCGAGACAGGGTTTCTCTGTGTAGCTTTGCGTCTTTTCCTGGAACTCACTTGTTAGCCCAGGCTGGCCTCGAACTCACAGAGATCCGCCTGGCTCTGCCTCCCGAGTGCTGGGATTAAAGGCGTGCGCCACCACCGCCTGGCTCACGCAGACCTCTTAAATGCTATTGCTCTTACATCTGTTAGACTTGTCGAATACTGTAAGACTACTCAAAACACCTCATTGTAACAAATCATTATTTTCTTCCTCTTTGTAATTTTGTAAGTTTGATATGTAGTGTTACATGTCATAATATTTCTCTACACAAATATAAATGTTCTGTAGTTAAAGACATGGAATGCAAGAAATACTGAGAGTGGGAGGAGTAGTCTTCCCCAAGGAAGAGCACGCCAATTCATTATCCAATACCAAAAGTCAGCCCTGAAGACACACATGCAAGTAACATGATACAGACTGAGCAGGTGGTATTTATGTACTTAGGAATTCCACACATATACTATGAATGTACGTAACAACAATTAAAGAAAAGAGGCCATGAATTTGAAAGAGAGAAAGAGATGGTACGTTTCAGGACTTGGAGGGAGGAAAGAGAAGGTGAATTGACCTAATTATCTTATATTCTAAAAAATAAAACAATATGTATCTAACTTTAAAAATAAGATAAATGGCCGGGCGGTGGTGGCGCACACCTTTAATCCCAGCACTTGGGAGGCAGAGCCAGGCGGATCTCTGTGAGTTCGAGGCCAGCCTGGGCTAACAAGTGAGATCCAGGAAAAGGCGCAAAGCTACACAGAGAAACCCTGTCTCGAAAAATCAAAAAAAAAAAAAAATAAGATAAATGATACAACTTGAATGTAAAAAAGACATGAGATTGCTTATATAAGTAATTCTGTTCCTTTAACAGTTTCCTTGTGTGACATTATTTATTTAAGGTGACATATTTCTGTTGGTTAAGTTGAAAAACATTTTACTAGTATTTTTATTCCTTATTTGAAATTTTCATACATTTATACAATGTATTTGGATCATTTGCACCCACTAAAACCTCCCACCAACTACTCCCCTTGTGATCCCTATCATCTGCCTCCCAAGTTCATTCCATTTATTTGTTTGTTTGTTTGTTTGTTTATTCAAGACAGAGTTTCTCTGTGTAGCCCTAAAAGTCCTAGAACTCACTCTGTAGACCAGGCTGTCCTCAAACACAGAGATCTCCCTGCCTCAGCCTCCCGAGTACTGAGATTAAAGGCATTGCTACCGCTGTTTGGCCCTTCCCTTTGTTTTATATGTCTGGATAATTTGCTTGCATGTACATCTGTGCACTGTGTGTAGTGCCTCAGAGGTCAAATCCCCTTGAACTGGAGTTACCGATGGCTGTTAGCAGCCGTGTGGGTGCTGCACCCTGAACCCATCAGTGCTCTTAACCACGGAGCCATCACCTCCCCAGCCCTTTGTCATTCCTTTGCCACCTAAACTGCCTGCACTCTCATTAGCATTAAATCTCATGCAGCATGTGCAGTGTAGTAAAGAGTAAATGTTTAATGTTCCTTTGGGCAGTGCAGCTCTGTGCTCATCAGCATTTACACAGTGTGACTGTGCCCATCAATTACCGCTGACATGTTTCTGTTTTTGTTAAATGATGGATAGACTAAGATGTAGCTGGAATGTGATGTTTGGGTAATGATACATGGCTTATTTGAAATATGATAAAAATAAAACATACATTTAATCCATTTAGTACAATTTGGTTTTTGGTGTTATGGTTGTTAATTTATTGAATCATATTGACAAATTTATTGAATCATAATGACAAATACACACCATATTTGTATATTTTAATATAACATTTACATACATGCACAAATGTGACATTCCTTATATTCTCCCATAGTTCACTTCTGTATCACTCTCCAACCTCCATTTCTTATACACGGTTAAGAGTCTCCCCGTTGGGTCTGTAAATTTTCTACCAGATTCCACATGTGAGGACACATATGGTGTTTATCTGTGTGAGACTGCCTTATTTCACATAACACAATGATCTGCAGTTCTGCTCATTTCCCTGCAAATAATAGAAATAGTGACAAAAAATATATTTCTCTGCGAATGTGCTCAAGACTGGGGCTTGTATAGTAGCTCTGTCTCTTCGTGTTCTGCAGCTCTACACAGGGCCTGAGTCCCCAAAATGCTGCAGAAAATTGCTAGTGACCAAATCTACTTTTGTGGACAACCGTTTTCTTAATTTATTCTTTTCTTTCATGTGCACGAGTGTTTTGCCTGCTTGTGTGTTTGTGCAGTCTGTGCATGTCTGGTGCCAACAAAGGCCAGAAGAAGGTACCAGAGTCTCTGGAACTGGAGTCACAAACAGTTGTGAGCCCCCTAAGTGAGTGCTAGGAATCCCACCTGTGTCCTCTGGAAAAGCAGCTAGTGCACTTAACTGCTGAGCCAACTCTATAGCCCCTTTGTGGAAATTTTAAAGATTACTACCTTGGAAGAGTTTTGCATGCAATTGAATCTCTAAAGGTATTTAAATAGTCATATTACATGTCTGTGTTTTACACAATCTTCTGGGGAAAGATCAGAACTTTCAAACGGGGTTTTTTAAATACACAGTTTGATGTACTGAATAAAACTCTATAACATGCACATTTGCCTTTCAGGTTATTAACAGATCCTGCCACTTAATATAACAGCATTCAGAAGACGTTTGCATTGAGCCCACCTGCCCCAACACCTTCTGTCCTCTGAGCTTCTCAAGACTCCCTGGAATGTGGTTCCCAGATGTACCACAGCTGGATCTGAAAAACAACAGAGTTTAACATTTCTCCAACCTTCTCTTCTTCTGAAGCGTCAATCGGTGTATTTTCCCATAAACATCAGTATGTAATTAGTTCTATAATTCAATCCACTTAGCTTTCACTGAAGACCTGACAAGCCTAATAATATCTTAAGCATCACTGAGATGATTTTTCGAAGAAACACCATCTTGGGGGGTTTCTACGTATCCCAGCTCTGTGTGGGTGTCATAGGAAACTCATTGCTCTTCATGATGTATGTGTACAGCTTCTTAGTCAAATCTCGCTTTAGCAGACCTATCGATCCCATTTTCATGCACCTGATGATAGTCAATGTGTTGACGATTATATTTGCTATGATATCACATATCATGTCATCCTTTGGAGTACCCAGGTTTCTAGATGATGTTGGTTGTAAAGCAGTTTTATACATATTCAGAGTTGCCCGGGGTCTGTCCATCTGCACCACCTCTATTCTAAGCACATTCCAAGCCATTACCATCACGCCCAGTAATTCTAAGTGGGCATGGCTTAAACCTAAACTCTCAACATGGACTTTTCGCGCCTTCCTGTTATCCTGGCTCATCAACCTGTTTATATATGTGCACACCATTGAAACTATGACAGCAAAAATCAATTACACTGATCTTGATTATGGATATTCTCATGCTTACTGTAAAATGAGACCACCTGAGTACCCCAATCCAGGGTTGTTCCTGAGTGTTATCATAATAGGAGACATCATCTTTCTGACCCTCATGATGTGGACCAGCTTCTACATGGTGACTGTCCTTTACAGACACCGCAAGAGAGCCCAGCATCTCCACAGCACAAGCCTCAACTTCCAGCCATCTCCTGAACGCAAAGCCACTCACAGCATCTTGCTGCTGGTGAGCCTTTTTGTGTTCGTTTATCTGTTGAACAACTTCATCACCCTTTGTGGGTTTTTTGCACAAACAAAAATTCCAAGATTGGAGGTAATTAATATAATTTTGACAACATGCTACCCAACCATCTCCCCTTTTTTACTAATGAAGAATAATAAACTTATTTTGCAATTCACTTCTCTCTTTTCTGTAGTGAGAATGACCTGTTTTCAAAGTGCACTCCGTGGCTGAACTGAAACACACACTTTCGTATCATTAGAACACTGTCCTAATGATTTCTATGAGATAAAGAATTTGAATGTGGACCTTGAAGGCCTGATAGAACATTAGTTATAATTCAGACATTCTGTACACTATTAAAATTCAGGTAGTTAACATTTTTCTTAAATACAACTCTGTGTACATTATTTTAATAAAATTAACATTTACTACCCACTCAAATTTGAAACTTTGGACAAAATAAGTATATTTTAAGTATTCTGAACAATGTTCTACTTCTTGATTTTTTTTCCCTATTAAAATACTTCTGCCAGGCAGTTGTGGCGCACACTTTTAATCCCAGCACTTGGGAGGCAGAGGCAGACGGCTCTCTGTGAGTTCCAGGTCAGCCTTGGCTACAGAGTGAGTTCCAGGAAAGACCTTCAAAGCTACACAGAGAAACCCTGTCTCAAAAAACCAATACATATATATTTCTAAGCAAAGATTTAAAATAACATTCAGAGAATGTATTGTGTTTTTTGTGGAGTGTTCTGTCCTCAGGAACGTCTTTTACCATTGAACAAATAAATTTCCCTGTCTTAACTATTACCATCCTCAAATACCTCTATGGGAGGGACTCTTTTGTGGAATAACTGACAGTTACCTAGTGAATGTCCTCGTACCATAGCTGTCTTTGAGTCGCCCATATTTTCTTTACATTTTTAGAATGTTTTTAAATATTTTTTATTTTTGAAATTATAATATAATAATAGAATTTTCCCCTTGCTTTTCCTCCTTTCAAACCCTCCTGTATATATGCCTCTCCTTGCTCCCTATCAAATTCATGGCCTCTCTTTTTATTAATTGTTGTTACATACATGAGTGTGTGTGTGTGTGTGTGTGTGTGTGTGTGTGTGTGTGTGTGTATCCCTAAATACTTAAGTACTACCTGCTCAGACTGTACAATGATACTTGTATATGTGTTTCCAGGACTGACCATTCAGTATTGAATAACCAATTGGTGTGCTCTTTCCTGGGGATGACTTTCTCCCACTCCTGACATTCCTTAGTTGCCTGTAGTTCTTTGTGTAGGGCTGAGGCCTCCTAAGTGCAGTTCTCAGCCTGCATTAAGAGAATTTCTCTTAGCAACAATGGAGACTATTACAGAAAACTGTAGCTTGAGTTTTCCTGCCTGGCCCACAGTCAGGACAAATCTCTCTCACCTGCCAGTCCCACAGCCACTCAGACCCAACCAAGTAAACACAGAGACTTATATTGCTTACAAACTGTATGGCCGTGGCAGGCTTCTTGTTAACTGTTCTTACATCTTAAATTAACCCACTTCTATTAATCTATACCCTGCCACGTGGCTCATGGCTTACCGGCATCTTCACATGCTTTTTCTCATCGTGGTGGCTGGCAGTGTCTCTCTGACTCAGCCTTCCACTTCCCAGCTTTATTCTCCTCCTTGTCCTGCCTATACTTCCTGCCTGGCCATTGGCCAATCAGTGATTTATTTACCAACCAATCAGAGCAACACATTTGTCATACAGAACATCCCACAGCACTTCCCCTTTTCTTTTTTCCAAAAAGGAAGGTTTTAACCTTAACAAAGTAAAATTACATATAATTTGGGAATTTGGGCATAGCTTCTCTTACTACTTCCTGCTGGAGGGGGGCGCTGTATCTTATGGGGACACAAAGAAAATTTTAGGATTATGGAATAGTCCATGAGGGTGTATCGTCTGAGCCAGTTGCCTTTAAATCATTTTGGATGTTGGATCATCTGGGCCATGGTGTCATCGGAGACCTTTTAGGGGGTCTTGGCTGGTCAAACCTGATGTATCTTAAACTGGAACAATTCTATAGCCTTTGGCTTTCTGTGGGAACAAAAGCAGAGTCTCCTTTCCAAAGCAACATATCCTTACATCCAAATTTTGAAGTCAAGGTATCTTTAAAATATACATATTGGTTTAACTCAGCTTCCTTTACAATCAAATATCTTTCTGTAGTTAAGAATCCCAAAGACAACACAATCTACATTCTCTGTGTAATATTCATCTTTATGTGGCTTATTTTTTATATTAATTTTACTGTCTCTTTAAAGACTTTATTTTTTAAAACTATGTATTTGTTTATATAACTGTATATATCACCATTTTTATCTCTTTCAAGCCTATGTATATTTTACATACATTGTAAACTATTACATCTGAATCTGTCTTATTGTGAATCTATTGCTTTAAACTGCAGCAGCTGTGGCTGCTGGCTCCGCCCACCTCAGCTTCTCAACATGGTGGTGGTACGCTTTCCACCAGCTCTGGGAGCTATCATGGATCTCTATGCTTTTATCCAAGCAGCATGTAGCCCAGAAACCTCTTTTTTTGTTTGTTTTGCACTAGCAAAGGCTAAATCCACCACACAGCTTAATGTGTCACTTGCAGAGGCCTCATTCCCGCCATACGGCAGGTCGGCATGTCAAGAGCACACAATAGGAACCCGCCAGTAGCTCAAACCGGCAGCTGCCGCTCATTTGAGAGAGACAATTAGGAACTGTTTTTAGCTCCATTTTGGAATCTTTTTTCTCAGTTTTTAGGTGGAAACTCTTGCCCCACATTGGGCGCCATTTGTAGCTTGAGTTGTCCTGCCTGGCCCACAGTCAGGACAAATCTCTCTCACCTGCCAGTCCCACAGCCACTCAGACCCAACCAAGTAAACACAGAGACTTATATTGCTTACAAACTGTATGGCCGTGGCAGGCTTCTTGTTAACTGTTCTTATGTCTTAAATTAACCCATTTCCATTCATCTATACCCTGCCACGTGGCTCATGGCTTACCAGCATCTTCACATGCTGTTTCTCAAAATGGCGGCTGGCAGTGTCTCTGACTCAGCCTTCCACTTCCCAGCTTTATCCTCTTCCTTGTCCCGCCTATACTTCCTGCCTGGCCACTGGCCAATCAGTGATTTATTTACCAACCAATCAGAGCAACACATTTGCCATACAGAACATCCCACAGCAGAAAACTACAACAAATCCAACTGCAGAGTAGTGAAGCCCAGTCCCAATGCATGTAGCTACAGGACAACTTCTTCACCTAAGGCTCAGGGAACATTGATGAAGGGGGACAAAAAGACTATAAGAGCCAGAGGATGAGGGAATCTGCTGTGGGATGGTGTCACCTGGTAGAATCAGAAGTTACACCTATAGACTATCACAAGCCTGACTTTTCAATATTTTTTAATTGAAATAGAATTAAATCACTTTCTCACCTCCTTTTCCTCTCTCCAGCCCCTCCCAACTACCTTCCCTCAAATCCCTCCCTCTCACATCCCCCCCACACTCTCAAGTTGATAGCCACTTTTCCTCTTATTATGGTTACATACACATGTATGTGTGTGTCGTGTGTGTGTGTGTGTGTGTGTGTATGCAGCAATAGATATAGATACAATCTGCTAGGACTGTTTCTGTTGTTTGTATACTATTTCAATGTTGACCACTCTGGATTGGACAACGAATAAGGGGGTTCATCCCTGGGATAGACATCTCCTTCTCCCAGCAGTAGTTAGTTGTCTCTAATTCTTTATCTCAGAGTGGGACCCAATGAAATTTTCCCCCTTCCATGTTAATATACCCACTTATGTTGCCATTGTTCCAGTCTTGATTATATAGCCATTTCTAGGATAGACTCTTTCACAGCAGACTTACTGATATCCTGGCTGTTAGAACCTTTTTTGCCCCCCTTCTGAAATGTATCCTAAATCATAGATGCAGTGGCTGGGATGGAGATATAACCATTGGAGCTGGGCTCCCCCTGATCTGTTGATTTCTACATTGTGACCACTTGTGGTTTTCTGTGATGGTCTCCTATTCATCTGAGGATTTGGAGCTAAGAAATGAAGATAAAAGAAAACATGTATTTGCCTATCTGTGTCTGGTCACCCATACTTTTGTAATGAATCCAAATAAAACATCTTTTTTCAAATAAAACATTTTTAACAATCTGTCCTTGGCCAGAATCCTTTGATCTGTTATAGCCTCCTCTATGTGGAGTGAATAGATGTGTCTTTATATAACCCAAGTTAAGGTCCTTTGTAACAGCTGACAACTAAATAAAACATTATACATTTAAACATGAATTGGAGTGGAGTGTCTGCCAAGAAAATCCTAGTGCTGTATTTACATCGTTTCCACCGCTGCCTCTGACCTTGACACTTCTCCCATCGCCCCTACACTTTCTCAAAGTCATGACCTCTTCTTCTATTTATTGTTATATGCATACATTACACACACTCATATTACACATTACATTTCTATGTGACCAGCTGAGTCCAGTTAGTGTTGCTTGTATGTATATGTTTTAAGGCTGACAAACTATCAGGGGCTTTATCCCTAGAAAGGGCTGATTCTTCTCTCCACAGCCATTATCTATAGCTCTTCATCTAGGCGTGAGGCCTTGTCAAAAGTCCTCCAACAATGTTGGCATTTCAACTGGTGGTGTCATTATGAAGGTCTTGTATGGACAACCATAGTGTTGAAATTTCAAGGGTGCAGCTTCCCTGTCATACCTAGAAGTGAGCATCTTAGTATTTTGGCTGTTACAATCTTTCAGAACTTTCTTCCACAGTGTTCTCTGAGACTTAGGAGTAGGGGTTGTGTTGCAGATGAATCAATTGAGACTGGGGACCCCAAAGTCACTTACTCTCTGCATTTTAACAAGTTGTGTATCTCTACAGTAGCCTTACTGCAAAACAATCTTTATTGATGAGGGGTGAGAGCTTCACTGTGGATGTAAATATACATGTTTAGAATACAGTTAGAAACTATGTAGTTTAGGAAAATAGCAGTACTATTAAAAAGTGAATGTTGTGATTAATAATTGTGCTGAAATGTGATTTCTTTTGTATGTTACTAAAGTTTTCCTGGAGATCAGAGGTCCTTAGTGAGCCAGGGACAGAATTCAGGTGGTGGTACCCACGCCCTTAATCCGATCACATGGCAGGCAGGGTCTCTGTGTGGTCAAGGACACACCCAAGCATGGTGACCCAAACCTTTAATCTCAGTACCAACCATAGGGACCTGGAGGTCTGTATAGACAGGCAGTGACAAGGAAGTCATGTGGTTGGGTTTATAGCCAATGAGAAGGCAGAACAAAAGGCAATAAAAAAAAAGTCACACAGGAAGAAGGTCTCTCTCTCTGGGGAAGCGATGGTGGCCAGGTGGTAAGATAAGGTGGTCTTGGCTCTTCGCTATTGCTCTGATCTCTTGGGCTTTTAACTCTGTATTTGGCTCTGTGTTTCTTATTTAATAAGACTGTTTAGAATTTCATCTACAGAAGTGTGTTTCTGAACAGGGAGCTCTCAAAAGAAGAAACGAAAAGGGCTATGAAATATCTTTAAAAGTGTTCTTCATCCTTAGTGATCAGAAAAATGCCAATTAAAACTACTTTGAGATTTTATCTTACTAAGATCAAGAAAACAACTAACAAGAAATGCTGGCAAAGCTTCAGGGAGAGGTTTTAATCTTAGCCATTCTGACAGGTGTAAGATGGTATCTCAGAGTCATTTTAATTTGCATTTCCCTGATGACTAAGGATGTTGAACAATTCCTTAAATGTCTTTTGGCCATTTGAGATTCTTCTGTTGAAAATTCTTGTTTAGCTCTATAGCCCATTTTTAAATTGGATTGTTAGATATTTTGATGTCTAGTTTCTTGAGTTCTTAATATATTTTGGAGATCGGCCCTCTGTCAGATGTGGGGTTGGTGAAGATCTTTTCCCATTCTGTAGGCTGCCTTTTTGTCTTATTTACAGTGTCCTTTGCCTTAGAGAAGCTTCTCAGTTTCAGGAGGTCCCATTTATTAATTGTTGCTCTCAGTGCGAGAGCTACTGATGTTATAATTAGAAAGAGTTCTCCTGTGCCAATGCATTCAAGGTTACTTCCTACTTTCTCTTCTATCAGGTTCAGTGTAACTGGATTTATGTTGAGGTCTTTGATCCACTGGGACTTGAGTTTTGTGCATAGGGACAGATATGGATCTATTTACAATCTTCTACATGTTGACATACAATTATGCCAGCACAATTTGTTGAAGATGCTTTCTTTTTCCCATTGTACAATTTTGGCTCCTTTGTCAAAAATCAGGTGTTCATAGGTGTGTGGATTAATATCAGGGTCTTCAATTCGATTCCATTAGTCCATGTGTCTGTTTTTATGCCAATGCCAAGCTGTTTTTATTACTATAGCTTTATAGTATAGCTTGAAGTCAGGAATGGTGATGCCTCCAGAAATTGCTTTATTGTACAGCATTTTTTAGCTATCCTTGGTTTTCTGTTTTTCCCTATGAAGTTGAGTCAGTGAAGAATTCCCAGGTCAGTGAAGAATTGTGTTGGGATTTTGATGGGGATTGCATTGAATCTGTAGATTGCTTTTGATAAGATCACCACTTTTACTATGTTAATCCTACCTATCCACAAACATGAGAAATATTTCCATTTTCTGATATCTTCTTTGATTTCTTTCTTCAAAGATTTAAAGTTCTTGTCATACAGGTCTTTCACTTGTTTGGTTAGAGTTACCCCAAGATATTTTATATTATTTGTAGCTATTGTAAAGGGTGATGTTTCTATAATTTCTTTCTCAGCCCATTTGTCATTTGTATATAGGAGGGCTACTGATTTTTTTTTAGTTAATCTTGTATCCTGACACATTACTGAAGGTGTTTATCAGCTGTAGGAGTTCCCTGATGGAATTTTTGGGGTCACTTATGTAGACTTTCATATTATCTGCAAATAGCGAAAGTTTGACCTCTTCCTTTCCAATTTGTATCCCCTTGATCTCCTTTTGCTGTCTTATTGCTCTAGCTAGAACTTTGAGTACTATATTGAATAGGTATGGAGAGAGTGGACAGCCTTGTCTTGTTCCTGATTTTAGTGGAGTCACTTTGAGTTTCTCACCATTTAGTTTGATTTTGGCTGTTGGCTTGCTTTATATTGCCTTTATTGTGTTTAGGTATGTTCCTTGTATTTCTGATCTCTCTAAGACCTTTATCATGAATGGGTGTTGGATTTTGTCACAGGCTTTTTCAGTACCTGATGAGATGATCATGTGGTTTTTTTTTTTCTTTCAGTTTGTTTATATGGCTGATTACATTGATAGATTTTGTATGTTGAACCATACCTGCATCCCTGGTATGAAGCCTAACTGATCATGGTGGATTATTTCTTGATGTGTTCTTGGATTCAATTTGCCAGTATTTTATTGAGAATTTTTGCATCCATCTTCATGATGGGAACTAGTCTGTAATTCTCTTTCCTGTTGCATCTGTATGTGGTTTGGGTATCAGGGTAACTGTAGCCTCATTAAAAAAAAAGTTTGGTAATGTTCCTTCAGTTTCTATTGTGTGGAACAATTTGAAGAGAATTGGTGTTAGCTCTTCTTTGAAATTCTGGTAGAATTCTGCACTGAAACCATCTGGCCCTGGCCTTTTTTTGGTTCAGAGATGTTTATAACTGCTTCTATTTCCATAGGGGTCATAGGTCTATTTAAATTGTTAATCTGATCTTGATTTAATTTTGGTATGTGGTACCTATCAAAAAAATTATCCTTTTCTTTTGCATTTTCCAATTTTGTGCAGCACAGGCTTTCAAAGTATGACCTAAGGATTTTCTGGATTTCTTCAGTATCTGTTATTATATCTCCCTTTTCATTTCTGATTTTGTTGATTTGGATATTCTCTCTCTGTTTTTTGGTTAGTTTGGATAAGGGTTTGTCTATCTTGTTTATTTTCTCAAAGAACCAACTCTTTGTAAGTAAATTTTGCAACTCTATGGGTTTGGTCCCAGGTTTGGGCACCAAAAATGTAAGTAAATTGGTTGTAACAACACTGGGGAAAGGTGTCCCGACTACCAGGGGATTTAGGCAACACCTTGAGCTGCTTAGGACAGCTCTAATGGCTGGAACTGCAAGGAGACATTTCAGCCCTGGAGGACGAGGTATCCTGGACACCTGGAGCTGCTTAGGACAGCTCTGATGGCTGGAGATGTAAAGAGACAGCTCAGCCCTGGAAGGGAAGTTTTTCTGAATTCTCAGGAGAGTCAGACCTGGAACTGCTTCAGCATGGAAGGTTATCCTGACTCTTTGGGAAAGTCAAGGTATACCTGGTGTGATGGGGGATGGTCTCCCCGCAGAATATAGCAATCCTGCTCCTTTCCTGGAGAACCTCTACGCTGAGCTTTGCTCAGCCCCCACTTAAGGGGGCTTCCTAGCGGAGCTCTGCTTCTCCGGCCTAGGATGTTGCTTCTTTTGCTTCACTCTGAAGAAATGTTGCAATCTCCTCAGGCTCTGGAAAAAAGTGTTACTTTTCAGCTGTCTCTTACTGTGTCCACCGAGATCTCAGAAAAGATCTTCTATTCATCTCCTCCTTGCTCTGCTCTTTCTCCAAGCTGTCCCTTGTTTTGTCCACTGAGGGACGTCTCAGCAAGGATCTTCTCTATGAATGAAGATCTTCACACCCAAAATTCTTTTGGGAAAGAGATTTATTTGGGAAGGAGGAGTCCAGGAGAGTAGCTGCCTCTACCAGGATGGAGAAAACAGCCTTTTTTCTAACTGACCAGGCAGAGCAGTTTACATACGATGTCTTGGGGGTGGAGTCAATCCCAGGCCAAGGGTTCTACTATCATGTTCTGTGATTGGTTGGTTTCACATCAGTTGGCCAGGGGCAGAGATGGCTCTGATCTGACTGAGCCAAACTGTGTTTCTTTCTGCCCTGATCTGAGCCATCTTTCCCTAGTTCTGGGCTCCAGGGTCAGGGTGGGTTTCTTTAGTCAGCCCCTTTTCCCTACACCCACACTGAAGAACAATAAAAATTGATTAGAACTAATTTCAAACACAGGGCAGGAAGGCAACTAAAGAGATGAGTCTGTAGTGAGGAACATCAACTGCTCTTCCAGGGGACTCAGGTTTGATTCCCAGAACCCCCTTGGCTCACAGTCATCTGTAACTCCAGTTCCCTCTTCTGGCCTCCATGGGTACCATTTATCTATGTTGTAAACAAACATACACGTAGGCAAAACACCCATAGTAATAAAAAAGTAATTTAAGAAATTTAAAGAGCACCTAGAGATGGGTCTAAAATTTTGGCTTTCCACAAAGTCCTGAAATGACTCAGTAATTATTTCTCTTTTCCTGTGTGACTCAGCATCTCTCAGTTTCCAGGTCAGAAGAATCAATTTATTCTGATAAAAATCACTAGTCCTGTCCCTTGACTCACTTCCTTGCTTGCAAACTGAGCCTCACAAACCAAACTATAAAATGCTCACCTGACTTCTTCCCACTGTCAGGGCAGTGATCCTGGATGATGTTTCAACAGTGGTTTGTGGAAGGAGACAGTCAGGTCTGGGATATGAGGTAGTGATCCTGTGACCTCATCTCCCCCTGGGATGGCAATTATTTCACCTGTGATAACAATGATAGGGCACACATGGGGAGTCAAAGTAATTCTTGAAAAGCTTTGGCTCAGTTACTGATTTCCAAAGCGATTGTGTATTTCTAGACAGAAGAAACGAGAGGTTCTTCATTCCCAAGAGCTTAGGAAGTAGACATGTGCATTCTCTGAGGTTTGAAATATGAAAGAATATGCACAAAGCACACCCTGGATTCTGGGCTTCTGTGGGATATACTTCTGTGGACTCTAAACCAATGTTGCTCTTCAGATTCTTGAGCCAGACTATGATTTAATTCTGAACAGAGAAATAAGATCATGCAAAGGACTTGAAAGGGATGTTCAAAGAACTTACACCAGGGCTGAGGAGGTGGTGGCTGAGCAAATAAAGCACTTGAGAACAAGCTTTTGGATCCCCAAAACCCACATAAAACCTGAGCATGGTGGTCACCTATAATCCAGGCATTCAGGAGGCAGAAACAGAGAGTCCAGAGACCCAGGGTAAGATGGCTAGCTAACTGGAATTGGAAGGCTCCAGGCGCAGTGAGAGACCCTGCCTCAATACATAAAATGGGGAATACTCACTCCCGAAGTCAACTTTGGGCTTTCCCAACTACGTGAACACACATGTAAACACACACACACACACACACACACACACACACACACGCACACACACACACACCACATGCAAATGAAGCTTAGACGTCAAGAAAGTTAAATATTAATATGCAAATAGGAAGGAATTTGTTTAATTCGGTACAAATGGGTACAAATGAGAGTGCAGATGTGGTTGGAACATATTGTACTGTGTATTGGACTATCAACACTAACCACCATAGTGATAAAGAACACATATTAGTGACTCTTCTTTCACAGCTGGGACAAGATGCCTAAGAAAGCAATTTAAGTAAGGTGCTGTCCATGACAGTGAGGAAGTCTTCTATGCTACAGTCAAGAAGTGGAGAGGGATGGATAAATGACCACACTGAGCTCATTTGCTTCTTTGTATGCAGTCCAAGATTCCAGGCCATGAGACAATGCCACCCACACATACTGGTGGTCATTTTCCCTCCTCATTGAAGCTTTTCTGCCTCACAGACAACCAGACATAGGTTTCCATGGTGATTCTAAATCCAAATAAGTTGACAGTGAAGATGGTGTGTGGAACTCAGTGAGAGTCACAGAAGAAATAGAATGTCATAGTCCCACCACACATTAAAAAAAAAAATAATCAGCTGGGCGGTGGTGGCGCACGCCTTTAATCCCAGCACTCGGGAGGCAGAGCCAGGCGGATCTCTGTGAGTTCGAGGCCAGCCTGGTCTCCAAAGCGAGTTCCAGGAAAGGCGCAAAGCTACACAGAGAAACCCTGTCTCAAAAAACCAAAAAAAAAAAGAAAAAAAATAATCAAAACCATGTAGTAGACCTCAAGAGATAATTGATAAGCAAGTGTCACTTAAATGATTCAATATATAAGGAAGTCAGTGCTCTCAGTAGCATTTATTTAAGCCCACCCTGCACTGATTGGGAACAGATAAGGACCCATGTCTAGACTGGGGAGACCAGGGCTCTAGCACCTAGGCGCTAGAGGAACATTACATGCCCCTCCCCAAAACCACTGGAGCCCCAGGAACCGAGCAGCTACCTATTCCCCCGCCCCCTCACCAAGAAAACAGGTCCCACCCAGCACCGATTGGGAATAGCTGCTCCCTGAGACACAGAATCCATCAGCACCCATTGGACCAAGAGTCCAGATTAGACCAAGAGCTCCCATTAGACCAAGAATATCAATCAGACCAAGAGAGGCTCCCTCAGACACAGACAACACTTGCACAGAGTGGAGGAAGAGATGGGTAGACACCAGTGCAAAAATACAGTCAACAACATAAAGACCAATATGGCACCATCACAACCTAGTGGTTCTACATCAGCAAGAACTCAACATACCAAAGCAGAAGAGGCAGAAGAAAATGACCTTTAAAATGACTTTAAGAAGATGATAGAGGTCTTTAAAAAGGAAATGAAAATTTCCCTTAAAGAAATGGAAAAAAAGCCAGGCAGTGGTGGTGCATGCCTTTAATCCCAGCACTTGGGAGGCAGAGCCAGGCGGATCTCTGTGAGTTCGAGGCCAGCCTGGGCTACCAAGTGAGTTCCATGAAAGGTGCAAAGCTACTCAGAGAAACCCTGTCTCAAAAAACAAAACAAAACCAAAAAAAAAGAAATGGAAAAAAAGACAAACAAAAAATTGGAGGAAATTAATAAATCCCTTAAGGAAAGCCAAGAAAAAGCAATTAAACGGGTGAAGGAAACAGTCCAAGATGTGAAAACTGAAATAGAGGCAATCAAGAAGACACAAACTAAGGGAATGCTGGAAATGGAAAATCTGAGAAAACAAACAGGAACTACAGATACAGTCATAACCAACAGAATGCAAGAGATGGAAGAGAGACTCTCTGGTGTTGAAGATACAATAGAGGAAATAGATTCATCAGTCAAAGAAAACACTAAAGCCAAAAAAATGATAACACAAAATCTCCAGGAAATTTAGGACACCTTGAAAAGACCAAACCTAAGAATAATAGGAATAGAAGAAAGAGAAGAATACCAACTCAAAGGCACAAAAAATATATTCAACAAAATCATAGAAGAAAACATTCCCAACATAAAGAAGGAAATGCCTATGAAGGTACAAAAAGCCTATAGAACAGCAAACAGACTGGATCCAAAAAAAAAAGTTCCCTTGCCACATAATAATCAAACCTCTAAACATACAGAATAAAGAAAAATATTAAGAGCTGCAAAGGAAAAAGGCCAAGTAACATACAAAGGCAGACCCAACAGAATAACACTTGACTTCTCAATGGAGACTCTGAAAGCCAGAAGGTTCTGTACAGATGTTATGCAGACACTAAGAGACCATGGATGCCAACACAGACTCTTATATCCAGCAAAACTCTCAATCAACATAGACAGAGTAAACAATTTATTCTATGATAAAACCAGATTTAAACAATACCTATTCACAAATCCAGCCCTACAGAAAGCACGAGAAGGAAAAATCCAACCTAAGAAAGTTACACCCATGAAAACACAGGCAATAGATAATTCCACACTAACAAATAACAAAGAGGAGAAACACACAACACTACCACCAAAAAATAACAGGAATTAACAATCGCTGGTCATTAATATCCATTGATATCAATGGTCTCAATTCACCTATAAAAAGACACAGGCTAATAGAATGGATATGAAAACAGGATCCATCCTTCTGCTGCAAACAAGAAACACACCTCAACTTTAAAGACAGATGCTACCTCGGAGTAAAAGGCTGAGAAAAGACTTTCCAATCAAATGGACTTAAAAAGAAAGCTGGTATAGCTATCCTAATATCTAATAAAATAGACTTCAAACTAAAATCAATCAAAAGATTGAGAAGGACATTACATAATCATCACAGGAAAAATCCATCAAGATGAAGTCTTAATTCTGAACATTTATGCCCCAAATACAAGGGCATTCACATTTGTAAAAGAAACATTAGTAAGCTTAAATCACACATCAAACCCCATACACTAGTAGTGGGAGATTTCAACACACCACTCTCACCACTGGATAGATCCATCAGATTGAAACTTAACAAAGAAATAAGGGACCTAACAGAAGTTATGACTCAAATGTTCTTAATAGATATCTACAGAACATTCCACCCCAACACAAAAGAATATACATTCTCCTCAGCACCCCATGAAACCTTCTCTAAAACTGACCACATGATCAGTCACAAAGCAAAATTCAACAGATACAAAAAAATTGGAATAACCACCTGTATTTTATGGGACCACCATGGTTTAAAGTTAGATTTCAACAACAACAAACATTACAGAAAGCCTACAAGCTCATTGGAAACTGAATAATGCCCAAATGAATCACCAATGGGTCAAGAAAGAAGTAAAGAAAGAAATTAAAGATTTCCTAGAATTCAATGAAAATGATAGTATAACATACCCAAACTTATGGAACACTATGAAAGCAGTGCTAAGAGGAAAATTCATGGCACTAAATGCCCACATAAAGAAGATGGAGAAATCTCACACTAGTGACTTAACAGCACACCTGCACTCTAGAACAAAAAGAAGAAAACTCACCCAGGAGGAATAGATGTCAGGAAATAATCAAATTGAGGGCTGAAATCAATGAAATAAAAACAAAGAACAGTACAAAGAATCAATGAAACAAAAAGTTGGTTCTTTGAAAAAATCAACAAGATAGACAAGCCCTTATCCAAATTAACCAAAAGGCAGAGAGAGAACATCCAAATTAACAAAATCAGAAATAAAAAGGGAGACATAACAACAGACAATGAGGAAATCCAGAGAATCATCAGGTCAAACTTCAAAAACCTGTACTCCACAAAATTGGAAAATCTAAAAGAAATGGACAATTTTCTGGATAGGTACCACATACCAAAGTTAAATCAAGATGAGATTAAACTATTTAAATAGACCAATAATCCCTAAGGAAATAGAAACAGTCATTAAAAGTCTTCCAACCAAAAAAAGCCCAGGACCAGATGGTTTCAACACAGAATTCTACCAGATTTTCAAAGAAGAGCTAATTCTAATACTCTTCAAATTGTTCTGAATAATAGAAACAGAAGGAACATTACCAAATTCTTTTTATGAGGTTACAGTTACCCTGGTACCCAAACCACACAAAGATGAAACAAAGAAAGAATTACAGAATATCTCCCTCATAAACATTGATGCAAAAATACTCAATAAAATACTGGCAAACAAAATCCAAGAACACATCAAAAAAATTACCCACCATGACCAAGTAGGCTTCATCCCAGGGATGCAAGGATGGTTTAACATATGAAAATCTGTCAATGTAATACAACATATAAACAAACTGAAAGAAAAAAACACATGCTCATCTCATTAGATGCTGAAAAAGTCTTTGACAAAATCCAACACCCATTCATGATAAAGATCCTAGAGAGATCAGAAATATAAGGAACATACCTAAATGTAATAAAGGCAATTTACAGAAAGTCAACAGCCAACATCAAATTAAATGGAGAGAAACACAAAGCGATTCCACTAAAATCAGAAACAAAACAAGGCTATCCACTCTCCTTATATTTATTTAATATAATACTTGAAGTTCTAGCTAGAGCAATAGATAACAAAAGGAGATCAAGGGGATACAA
Organism: Peromyscus eremicus; assembly: GCF_949786415.1. Classification (NCBI taxonomy): domain Eukaryota; kingdom Metazoa; phylum Chordata; class Mammalia; order Rodentia; family Cricetidae; genus Peromyscus; species Peromyscus eremicus. The sequence continues at coordinate 194,547,892 of NC_081416.1, forward strand.
ATTAGAAAGGAAGAAGTCAAACTTTCACTGTTTGTAGACAATATGATAGTGTACATAAGTGACACCAAAAATTCCATCAGGGAACTCCTACAGCTGATAAACTCCTTCAGTAATGTGGCAGGATATAAGATTAACCTAAGTTAACTCAAAAAAATCAGTAGCTCTCCTATATACAAATGAAAATGGGCTGAGAAAGAAATCAGAGAAACATCATCTTTACAATAGCCACAAATAATATAAAATACCTTGGGGTAACTCTAACTAAGCAAATGAAAGACCTGTGTGACAAGAACTTTAAGTCATTGAAGATAGAAATTGAAGAAGATATCAGAAAATGGAAAGATCTCCCATGCTCATGGATAGGTAGGATTAACATAGTAAAAATTGCCATCTTACCAAAAACAATCTACAGATTCAATGCAATCCCCATCAAAATCCCAACACAATTCTTCACAGACCTGGAAAGAACAATACTTCATAGGGAAAAACAAAAAACCCACAATAGCTAAAAAATGCTGTACAATAAAGCAACCTCTGGAGGCATCACAATCCCTAACTTCAAGCTCTACTATAAAGCTACAGTAATAAAAACAGCTTGGTACTGGCATAAAAACTGACATGTGGACCAATGAAATCAAATTTGAAGACCTTGACATTAATCCACACATGTATGAACACCTGGTTTTTGACAAAGAAGCCAAAACTGTACAATGGAAAAAAGAAAGCATCTTCAACAAATGGTGCTGGCATAACTGGATGTCAACATGTAGAAGATTGCAAATAGATACATATCTGTCACCATGCACAAAACTCAAGTCCAAGTGGATCAAACACCTCAACATAAATCCACTTACTCTGAACCTGATAGAAGAGAAAGTAGGAAGTAGTCTTGAATGCATTGCCACTGGACATCACTTCCTAAATGTAACACCAGTAGCACAGACACTGAGAGCAACAATTAATAAATGGGACCTCTTGAAACTGAGAAGCTTTTGTAGGGCAAAGGACACGGTCAATAAGACAAAATGACAGCCTACAGAATGGGAAAAGATCTTCACCAACACATCTGACAGAGAGCTGATCTCCAGAACATATAAAGAACTCAAGAAACTAGACATCAAAATATCTAACAATCCAATTAAAAAATAGGCTACAGAGCTAAACAGAGAATTTGCAATAGTAGAATCTCAAATGGCTGAAAGACATTTAAGGAATTGTTGAACATCCTTAGTCATCAGGGAAATACAAATCAAAACAACTCTGAGATACCATCTTGTCAGAATGGCTAAGATCACAAACACTGAAGACAGCTTATGTTGGAGAGAATGTGGAGCAAGGGGAACACTCCTCCACTCTTGGTGGGAATGCAAACTTGTACAGCCACTTTGGAAATCAGTATGGTGGTTTCTCAAAAAAAAAAAAAAAGCAACTGGGAATCAATCTTCCTCAAGACACAGCTATACCACTCTTGGGCATATACCCAAGGAATGCTCAATCATACCATAAGGACATTTGCTCAACTATGTTCATAGCAACATTATTTGTCAGGGACAAGGACAGAATCTCAAGGACAGGCAACTAGATCATCTTACAGTCAGGTTGCCTAGCAACAGGACATTGAGGCAGAGCCCTTGACCCTTTCACCCTGTAAACATCCTGTACAAACATCCTGTTAGCTTGCCCCACCTTATGCAGATGACAGCTTCTTGCTCCCCCCATCCTGCAGGAACTATATAAACCCTCTTGGAGAAAAATAAAGTGGCACCTTGATCAGAATCTAGACTTGGTGTATTTCTTTTGTATCTCCTGTCCCTATCATTCCATCCTTAGGGTGGTCGAGAACCCATTGAAGCCCTGCAGGCGGGGCAATTATTCATAATAGCCAGAACCTAGAAAAAACCTAGATGCCCTTCAACTGAAGAATGGATTAAGAAAATGTGGCACATATATACAATGGAGTACTACTCAGCAGAGAAAAACAATGACATCATGAAATTTTCAGGCAAATGGATGGAACTAGAAAATATCATCCTGCCGGGCAGTGGTGGCGCACGCCTTTAATCCCAGCACTCGGGAGGCAGAGCCAGGCGGATCTCTGTGAGTTCGAGGCCAGCCTGGGCTACCAAGTGAGTTCCAGGAAAGGCGCAAAGCTACACAGAGAAACCCTGTCTCAAAAAACCAAAAAAAAAAAAAAAGAAAAAAAAGAAAATATCATCCTGAGTGAGGTAACCCAGACTCAAAAGGACAAACATGGTATGTACTCACTCATAAGTGGATACTAGATGTAAAGCAAAGAATAACCAGACTTCAACCCACAGCTCCAGGGAGGCTAGCCAGCAGGGAGGACCCTAGGAAGGATGCAGGGATCACCCAGTGAAGAAGAAATAGATGAGATCTATGTGAACAAACTGGGAATGAGGGGAGTAATGAAGGGCAAGGGATGGGGGATAAGAACATAGGGGAACGGGATGTTCGAGCTGGAACAGGGACAGAGTGGGAGAGCAAGGAAAGAGATACCATGATAAATGAAGACATCATGGGAATAGGGAGAAACAGAGTGCTAGGGAAGTTCCCAGGAATCCACAAGGATGACCCCACCTTAGACTCCTGGCAATAGTCAAGAGGGTGCCTGAGCTGACCTACTCTGGTGATCAGATGGCTGAATACCCTAACTGTCATGATAGAACCCTCATCCAGTGAATGATGAAAGCAGATACAGAGATCCACGGCCGGGTGCCAGGCTGAGCTCCAGAAATCCAATCGATGAGAGACAGGAGGGATTCTATGAGCGAGGGACATCGAGATCATGATGGGGAAACATACAGAGATGACCAGGCCAAACTAGTGGGAACTCATGAACTGTGGACCAATAGCTGAGGAGCCCCCATGGTACTGGACTAGGCCCTCTGGATAGGCGAGTCAGTTGTTTAGCTTGAACTGTATGTGGGGCCCCCAGGCAGTGGGATCAGGATCCATCCCTGGTGCATGGGCGGGCTTTTTGGAGCCCAGTACTTTTGGTGGGACACCTTTTGCAGCCTTGGTGCCACAAGGAAGGGCTTAGACCTGCCTCAACCAAAAGTACCAGCTCTGCTGACTCCCCATGGGAGACCTTGCCTTGGAGGATGGGGGAAGGGAGGTGGGTTGGTTGGGAAGGCTGGGGGCCAGGAGGAGGGAGGAGAGGGCGATCTGTGGTTGGTATGTAAAATTAATAGAAAAAAAATTTTTTTGGTTTTTCGAGACAGGGTTTCTCTGTGTAGCTTTGCACCTTTCCTGGAACTCACTCTGTAGACCAGGCTGGCCTCGAACTCACAGAGATCCGCCTGCCTCTGCCTCCCGAGTGCTGGGATTAAAGGCATGCGCCACCACCACCCGCCAGTAATAGAACATTTAATAAAATAAAAAATAAAAAAGAACTCTACATAATTGTGATATGAGAGTATTGCCTGGTTTCAGCCATACAAAACTTTTTTTTAGTTTTTCAAGATAGAGTTTCTCTGTGTTGCCCTGTCCGTCCTGGAACTCACTCTGTCGACAAGGCTGACCCAGAACTCACAGAGATCCACCTACCTGCTTCTGCCTCCCAAGTGCTGGGATTAAAGGCACCAATGCCCAGCAACATATAAAACATTTTTTTTAATTTCTTTATGTAATTTTATGTTCATTGGTGTTTTACCTGTATGTATGTCTGTGTGAGGGTATTGGATCCCCTGGAACTGTAGTTACAGTCTTGAGCTGCCATGTTGGTGCTCAGAATCGAACCAAGTCCTTTGGAAGAGCAGTCAGTGCTCTTAACCACTGAGCTATCTCTCCATCCCCATGTAAAACATTTTTACAGGCTTATATTTAGGAAAGAAAATTTTTTGTGTTTGCTTTATTTCAGGGTAGGAGTTTTTTGTTTGTTTGTTTTTGTTTTTTGGATTTGTAAGGTTTTTGGATATCCTTTTTGCTTTATTTTACTCATGTCATTGTTTAAGTGTTAAGGATAGTGCTGTGTGTGTGTGTGTGTGTGTGTGTGTGTGTGTGTGTGTGCAGTATGTGTGTACATGTGTATGGTATATATGTCTATGTGTGTGTCTGTCTCTATATCTGTCTTTGCGTGTGCAGTATGTGTATGGTATATTTGCTGTGTGCTGTGTGTGTGATAATTATGGTATATGTCTGGGGCTGCATATGTGCGGTGTGCAGGTACAGAGGCCGGAGGAGGCTGTCAGGTGTCCTGCTCAGTCTCTGTCTACTTTATTGCCTTGAGACAGGCTCTCTCACTGAACCTAGAGCTAGCCTAAAGAGCATCAAGCCCAGAATTCCTCCTGCCTTTTCTCCCTGTTTCCTTCTCCCAGCACCAGGGTTACACGTGCACAGGACCACATCCAGCTTTTTATGTAGGTGCTGGAGATTTGAGGTCAGGTCCTCCTGATCACATAGTAGGTGCTCATACCTGCTTAGCCATCTCTCCAGTGTGGTAGAAGTGTTTCTACACCTCCATGACTGTGGAGATGTATGAAAAATAGGTTCCTGAGTTGCTTCATTCTATTCAGGAATGGAACACAGCGGTCATGCTCTAGACTTACAGTCAGCAGTGATTTCACAGTAAGAAAATGTCTGTTATCTGCAGACTGCATTTCCAGTCTCATCCTTGACATCAGGGAAGAAATCTAATAGACAATGGTAAGTTGAAGACCAAACTTTCCGTGAAATGTTTTAGAATTCATAGAAGCACTAGATAATCCTCCCATATGAAATTGAATAGTGGCCAAAAGACATGTTGCCGTAGTAATAAAGACAGAAAACAGTACAAGTGTCTATTAAAGGCCAGGCAGTGGTGGCGCACACCTTTAATCCCAGCACTCGGGAGGCTGAGCCAGGCGGATCTCTGTGGGTTCAAGGCCAGCCTGGTCTACAGAGCAAGATCCAGGAGAGGCACCAAAACTACACAGAGAAACCTAGTCTCAGAAAAAAAAAATACATGTATGAGAAAAAAACTTTTAAAAAAATCAAAGTCAAAGGAAGGACAGACTAGGGAAGAGGAGCAGTGGGAATGTGGCCAAATTTCCCTCTCACTCTGAACGCTAAGACAAATCAAGGACAGGATAACAGGACTCTTCCTCCCAGTGGACACGAACCAGCTTGTCACCTATGATGTCAATGACCTTATTTACTGAACATCCTTTGATGCACCCAGATGAAAACATCTCTCTTCCAGACGCAACACAAATCTCGGACAACTTTATTAAAAGTGCAAAGTATCTGTCAAAGATGCATAGTATTTTCCCAAGTGGAACTACATCATAAAGTAAACTTCCAAAACTTGAGTCATTAAAAGTTCTTGTGCAGCTGTGGGAATTATCACAGGCCTTGGAACAAGCGGCGCACTGAGCAGGGCCACAGAGAACACTCTCACTGTTACACCCGAGGCCACTGCTCTTACAGTGTGCTTTAAAGTCCCTCATGCTCCACAGAGGACATGACGCCAGGATGTGGGTTTGACTTTGATCTACAGAACAGGGATCAGTCGCAGTGTAACACACATTGTTGGCTTGAAGCTCTATTTTAAAGTTGTTTACTACAGTAAGAAAGTAGAGGTTGCTCGAATATTGGTGTTGTTAAATATTCCTACTCAATGTATATTGCAATCCTAAAAATAAATGGTCTATGCAAGTATACGCAACCCAAGCTCTTTAGCAAAATTTGCCAATAACTCAGAAACCCTAAAATGTGCACCTCCAACATCAATGTGTTCCTGCCTTTCCTCCTGAATCAAACCTTTCAAATGGTTCACATAGACTCTCTAGGTTTAATGCCTACATAGATTTCAACTATAAAACCATGGAATTTGAAGGCTGATGAGTTAGCTTAGCAGGTAAAGGCACTTGCCACTTACCAAGCTTGACAACCTGAGTTGTCCCCAGGCCTCACGTGGTAGGAGAGAGCTCAACTCCAAGTTCTCCTCTGACCTGCACATGTGGGCATCAGCACTCATTCCAACCCCAAGCCCCAACACACTCATAAAATAAATAACTGTAAAATAAATATCTCCCACTTGGCATCTTTTAAAACCACCACATTTTTGTGAGTGTATATACATTATATAGATCACTTTGTCTTATTGTCATATTTCATACTTGGGTATTATGTAGTTGATTTTATCCATACTCCCATTACTCTCTATTCACTTCCTTACCCTACCATTTCATCTCCACCTTCTCTGAACTTAACTTCATTTAGGGGCTGGAAGGATGGCTCAGTGGTTAGGAGCACTTGTTCTCACAAAGGGCCTGGGTTGGATTCTCAGCACCCACGCAGCTGTTCACAACCACCCATAACTACAGTTCCAGGGTAAACATAATACACAGACACATGTGAAAGAAAAACATTCATATACATAAAATAAATGAATCTAAAAAAAATTTTAATTATGAGCCGGGCAGTGGTGGTACACACCTTTAATCCCAGCACTCGGGAGGCAGAGGCAGGCAGATCTCTGTGAGTTCAAGGACAGCCTGGTCTACAGAGAGTTCTAGGCCAGCCAGGGCTACACAGAGAAACCCTGTCTAGAAAAACCAAGAAACTGATTATTTTCTCTAAGGGCTGGAGAGATGGCTCAGCAGTTAAGTGCACACATGCTTTGAGGTTGTGCATTCAATACAGTGGCTGCACCTTGAGCAACTGCTGTCTTGACCGACAACTGCAGCTCTGCAGCTACCAGCAGCAGGTCGATGCACAGGGCTCAGCCAGGAGGGAATTCTGTTCCCTCAGGCACCAGCTCTGTCACAGCTGCTAAAGGAGACTTTCTCTAAATCTCTGTCCTATAGAACCCAAGACTCAAAGGTTGAGGTGAAATCCTGCTAGTCCTGAGAGGCTGAAGAGCAAATAGCCAACCTTCTCTCCTTGCAGGTATCTCCTGAGAAAGGGGCCGTCCATTTGCTCAGCCCCCACTAAAGACCCCTGCTGCGCTCCTTAGCTCCTCCCTACCACTTCCTGTCAGCTAGTGGCGGACCCAGCCTCCCGACCCCAAATGAATTTTATTTAATCAAACAATTGTAATACATCTTTGCATCATTAACAAAGGCAGCAGAAACAAATGTAGCACACCTTTACACGTTTAAAATAATATTCCACCCTGCCGGGCGGTGGTGGCGCACACCTTTAATCCCAGCACTCGGGAGGCAGAGCCAGGAGGATCTCTGTGAGTTCAAGGCCAGCCTGGGCTACCAAGTGAGTTCCAGGAGAGGCGCAAAGCTACACAGAGAAACCCTGTCTCAAAAAACCAAAAAAAAAAAAAAAAAAAAAAAAATATTCCACGACATTGCTTTTTCAGTGGACACACACTTGTTGGCTCACAACCATCTTTAAGTATAGCTCCAGGGGATCCTGTGCCCTCTTCTGGCCTCCACAGACATTGCATGCACATGGTTCACTTAAGTACATGCAGGCAAAACACCCATATACATAAAACAGAAATAAATCTCTTTTTTAATCCCTCATCTAATTGTATCTCTTTTTTCTATATTCTACCTAAGATAGAAGATATCATCCTTGTCTTACTATTCTGGTTTAACTTCCCTTAATATGATGATGTGGATTCCACCCACACTCTTGCCAATGACATAATACTGATCTTTTTGGCTCAATAATGGGGTACCATTGTGCTGCCACACAACCTATTTGAAATCAATTCCCAGTTATTACACCCATTCTACACTTTCAGAATTGTGGGTAGAAATGATAGGATAAAAGGGTAGATTAATGAATCTACTTTAATCCAAAAAACAACTATTAATCTTACATATTTTACATTGGTATGGATTTGGGTTTATTGATACAAATTTAAAGTTAATTTTCTTATACTGCATGTATATTTCTACTCTTGTTTAGGGTATTATGTTTATGCAACTCATTTAAAAATGTAATATATAATTAAGAAATACAGATTAATAGTCATCTATAATAGCAAATCTATAGTCATGTTAGGTTTTCAAAGTCATACAGAGATATATTTCAGATAGATAGGCAATCTTCAAACACTTCAAAGACCTACAGAATATGACATTTAAAACATTTTAAGAACTTAGACTTCTTTTTTTATCTTTTTTAATTAAAAAAATTTTAGTCATTTTACATACCAACCACAGATCCTCCTCTCATCCCTCCTCCTGCTACCCCCCCCCACCTCATCCCCAGCTCACCTCCCATCCCCTCCTCCAAAAGGGTAAGTTCTCCCATGGGGAGTCAGCAAAGCCTGGTACATTCAGTTGAGGCAGGACCAAGCCCCTCCTTCCTGCATCAAGGGTGAGCAAGGCGCCCCACCATAGGTAAGGGGCTCCAGAAAGCCAGCTCATGCACCAGGGATAGATCCTGGTCCCACTGCCAGGGGCCCCTCAAACAGACCCAACTATACAACTGTCTCTCATATGCTGAGGGTCTAGTCGGGTCCCATGCAAGAACTTAGACTTTTCTTGACAGTGAGACATGTCTGCTCCTGGCAGCACCAATTGCTTCAAAAAGGATGATGGACATAGAAGAAAGTCCATATGGAGTTTGTTTTCTTTATGGCAAAAGTTAGCTATGTGGGCAAAGAAACTGCCCTTGCCTCAATTGCTGACAGTTATTGTCCAAACTGAACCAGCAGGTCACAAGAAAGGTGACTGCCAAACTTTGCCAAGACAAGGTAGGACAGTCCTTCAAAGTTCCCTGCTTCACAGCAAAGTCTGTCAGATACGCTAGGCCTGTAGGCCAGAGTTGGATGACCCAATGTTACAAAGGAACTTTGGGTGACTGTCCAGGTAGCCTGATGTTCCTGTCATTAGGTAGCATTTCACCCTTCTGGGGTCTTTGATGGAGTTGAGGACTAAATAGTTATAATTATAGTTTTCCTTAGTTATAATTTTTGTTGTATATAGTTTTACTATATTAAGGTTAAAACCTTCCTTTTTAATTAGACAAAAAGGGGGAAATGCTGTGGATTATGCTCATTGTTAATCAAAAAACTGACTGGCCAATAGCAGGGAAAGAAGAGATTGGGCCAGACAGCCTGATGCAGAAAGAATGATGGGAGGGAAAAGGGTGGAGTCAGGAGAGTAGGGGGAGTCACCAGCCACACACAAAGGGAGCAGGAGATGAAAGTGCCATGCTAATAAAGGTACCACCACATGGCAGAGGGTAAATAAGGAATATGGGTTAACTTAAAATATAAGAGCTAGTTGATAATAAGCCTGAACTATTGGCAGAGTATTTATAAATAATATTAAGCTTCTGTGTCTGTTATTTGGGAGCAGGCAGTTGGGACAGGAAAACTCTGCCTACGTGTGGATACTGCAGTGAAAAATGGATAATCTTTATGTTTAATTTCTGTAGCTCTTTATGTATACCAGATACTAACCCTCCATCTGAAGTATAGCTGGTAAATATTTCCCTGCACTCTGTAGGCAGTCTGTTTACTCCATTGACTCCAGTTTTTGGGTTTGTGGAGCAAGCCCTTCAGCCACTGAATCATCTTGATGGGCCCCTGCACACAGCTTTTAATACATTGTTATAATTTTTATTACTGTAATCCTGTGATATGAAAAAATACTGAAGCAAGGTAGTTAGACTTTCTAAAACCACATAGCTTCAAAATTGCATGATACAGACGCCCCTCCCCCCAAAAAAAATCAAATACTTGATAAACACAAATGCTATACTTTTGTTTATTTTATTTTATTCAGTTTCCTGTTCCAACATGAATATTTTTTAAAGTCTGCTATCATTTAAATGTTAAATGAAAGCCTGGTAGTGAAGGCACACGCCTTTAGTCCCAGTACTAAGAAGCCAAGAGGCAGTCAGATCTCTTGAGTCAAAGCCAGCCTGGTCTCCAGAGCAAGTTCTAGGACAGCCAGGGCTACACAAAGAAACCTTGTCTCGGAAAAAAAAAAATGTTAAATGTACTCTCAATGGTCCAAGAGTTGAAGTCTTGGTCCTCGTGAGACATTGTTGGGAAGGAGTGAAACACTGTATAGGTTTTCGCCTGGTGGAAGGTCTTTATGTTGTCCTCAGTTACAAAGTGAGTCCAAGGACATCCTGGGCTGCAGGAGACCCTATCTCACCAAAACAAAACAAAACCACTGTCCTCAGTTACAAAGTGAGTCCAAGGACATCCTGGGCTGCAGGAGACCCTATCTCAACAAAACAAAACAAAAACCACTGACTATTAAGAGTTGTTGGGGACAGGTGTCATTTTCTTCAGTGTGATAGCATTGGTAAGTTATTCTTGCTCCAGAAAACAACCTCCCACCATCGCTCAGGCAAGAAAGACTTACCTGGAAGGATGACTCCATAATTCAGTAGTAGCTTGTGAATGCTGAGCCATATCTCCAGCCCCCATTAATTTTTTTTAATTGAACTGAAAGTTGCTGAGACGTTTTTCTGGCGCTTAAACTCCAATTTTGTAGGACTGAAGTTATGGCTCAATGGTAAAGAGCTTGCCTGACATTCATGGGGCCTTTCGTTCTTATCCCCAGGACCACAAACAAAATTCTAATTTTCTATTAGACATTTTATTACCATCACACTTACTACATGAGTGCTGCTGCTGCTGCTGCTGCTGCTGCTGCTGCTGCTGCTGCTGCTGCTGCTGCTGTTATAGAGGCCCCGAGCTGGATTCCCAGAACCCACCACAGAGCACAGCTCACACTTGTCTGTAACTCCCACTCCAAGGCTCCCATGCTCTGGCCTCCACTAGCACTGGCACACACACACACACACACACACACACACACACACACACACACCCCTTTTTAAAAAGAAACTCTTATTAAACTCAGTGAGGCACACACGCAAGAAGAACTGAAAGAGGGGGTAGACTTTCTAAGAAAGGCTCCAGGGGAGAAGGAAGAGGAGGAGAAAGAGAAGTGAGGGTGAAAAATGACTGAAATTTATTATTTTGGTATTTTGAAACAGTCTATTATGTATCCCTGGCTGTCCGGGAACTTGCTGTGCTGTAGACCAGGCTGGCCTTGCACTCACAGAGATCTGCCTACCTCTGGTTCCTGAGTGCTGGGATTAAAGGTGTGTGCTACCACACACGGCCTGAAATTTACTATATAAACACATTCATCTGTCAAGCAGTAAGAATTTTTAAACCATGACATAAAAATAAAATTTTAAAAGACAGTGAACTATTGTTCCTCCGAGCATCATGGGTTTAAAACTAGTGGTGTTTGTCCTCGTGTCTTGGTTTAAGGGTGCCTCTCTTGACAAGCCTTCCAGGTCCTCCACAGCAAATAACCTGAACTCATGGGTTCTTATGAAAGACTGTGAAGGAGCCGGGCAGTGGTGGTGCACGCCTTTAATCCCAGCACTTGGAGGCAGAGGCAGGCGGATCTCTGTGAGTTTGAGGCCAGCCTGGTCTACAGAGTGAGTTCCAGGACAGGCTCCAAAGCTACACAGAGAAACCCTGTCTCGAAAAAACCAAGAAAGAAGAGAGAGAGAGAGAGAGAGAGAGAGAGAGAGAGAGAGAGAGAGAGAGAGAGAGAGAGAGGAGAAAGGAAGAAAGAAAGGAGGGAGGGAGGGAGGGAGAGAGAGAGAAAGAGAGAGAGAGAGAGAGAGAGAGAGAGAGAGAGAGAGAGAGAGAGAGAGAAGAAAGAAAGAGAAAGAAAGAAAGAAAAAACTGTGAAGGGAGGAGGAAGACTTGTGAGAGGTAATGGATGTTCATCCATGGATCAGCAATCAGGCTGGACATTCCCAGAATCTAAAAGCAGGAGTTCAAAGTTCTGGGGTTCTGAAAAATCAGCACCAAGGGACTCAGAGAGGGGAAACACATAGCAAGAAACTTCAGGAAGTGTTGCAGCCACAAGTAGGAGCTAAATAATTTTGTACCATAAAATATGTAGATTGAATAAAGGAAGTAAAAGGGGATGAAGCCAGCCACCAAGAGCAGGATGCTGTGAGTGGCCCTCATCTCTGGAGAGGTCCTGGAGGTGAGGCTGAGGCTGCAACTTCGAATATGTTGGACCCTCTGGTGGTGTCTGTGTAGAAGACACACCATGTGCATGCTAGCTACCACCATAAGTGTCATCAACAGGGCACCCATAATGGATAACGGGATTGCATACAATCCAGACACGGCAACCACATACTGGCAAGCAATGCCATTCCCCATTAAGCAATCACTACTATTATCCCAGAAGACTTTTATCTCAACGGGAGAGGTGGTGCTGATAGTCAGATTGAAAATCCAGCAGAAGAGGCAGGAGAAGCAGACATGCCTAGAGACCCAGTGTCTGAGCCCTGTCCACACCCCATGCCTGGGGCTGACTGTGACTGCCTGAAAGCCACTCAGCAAGCTGGTGGTGCAGAGCGAAAGTTCTCGAGACACCCTATGGAAGTAAAAGAAGACTTGACACCCAGAACTTTCCAGGGCATGCATGAGTCCCATATCTTCTATAATTTGCTGTGCTCCCTTGGAGAGAAGAACAAAGGAATTGGCCATGGCCACGTTAGACAGAATGAGGTCTGTAGGCTTTGGTTTGCGCTCTGTGAAAAGGACGGAGCTATGCATGAAGAGCAGGTAAGTGTTTGCCAGAAGGCCTGTGCCCACCTGCAGCAAGAACACAACCTTAAGGACCATATCATCAACAGTCATTTGTGCCATGTTTATGGAGATCCAGGTTGTGTCCTGGAAGAGAGAAACACTGATAATACTGTGCTTGATTACAGCTGCCAGTGAATCCAGGGGCTTTATTAATTTATTTTTATGAATGTAGGCAGATGTGGAAGGTGTCACGTGTATGTGCACATGTATGTATGGATGCCCCACAAGACTGGGGAGGACAGAAGTCAACATTAGGTATCTTCTTCTGTTGTATTCTACCTTATTTTTTTTAAGACAGTGTTCTCATGCTGGCTGGTGGTAGCACACACTTTAATCTGAGCACTGGGGAGGCAGAGGCAGGTGGATCTCTGTGAGTTTGAGGACAGCTCGGTCTACAGAGTGAGTTCCAGGACAGCCGGAGCCCTCCTCCCCAAAAAAAAGGCAGGGTCGCTCACTGAACCTGGAGCTCACTGACAGACAAAACTAGCTGGCCAGCAACCTCCAAGCACCTTCCTGTCTTCACCTCCCCAGCGCTAAGATTACAGGTACTGCTATCACGTCTGGCTTTTTACGTGGGTGTGGAGGACACTCACTTGGGTCCTCATGTTTACAGTCTTTACCGATTTAGCCATCCTCCCTGCTCCCTAGTCTTCCTTTCTTAAAAGTTTAAACTGACGGGCTGGAGGTGTATCTCAGTGGGTAGAGTGCTTGCCTGGCTTATGCAAACATCCTGGATTCTGTGTCAGCACCACTAAGCTGGGCATGCTGGCACTCAACAGCAATCCCAGCACTCAGGAGATGGACACAGAAGGATCCACGGTCAAAGTCATCCTCCAGGACATGGCAAATTCCAGGCCAGCCTGCATTGCGTGACATCTTGTCTCAATAAATTAAAATCAAGTCAAACAAACTAAAGTCTTTTTTAAAAAGTTAAACTGAGTGGTTAGAGAGATGGTTTGGTGATTAAGGGAACAACTGGCTGTTCTTCTAGAGAATCCAGATTCAACCCCCAGCACCCACATTGGAGGCTCACAACTGTCTCTAACTCCCGCTCCAGGAGATCTTATGCCTATGGCCTCCAGGTACTATTTTTTAACTTTTATTTTTTTCCAGAGCTGAGGACCGAACCCAGGGCCTTGCACGTGCTAGGCAAGCGCTCTACCACTGAACTAAATCCCCAACCCGTATTTTTTAACTTTTTAAAGGTTCATTTATTTTTATTTCCGTGCATCACATGCCTATAGTGCCCAAGGAGTCCAGAAGAAGACACTGGAGGTTATGGAGGGCTGTGAGCCAAGATGTGGGAGCTGAGAACTGAACCTGGATCCTCTGGAAGAGCAGCCAGTGCTTTTAAATGCTGAGCCATCTCTCCAGCCTTCATTAATTTTTAATTAAACTGAAAGCTGCTAAGAAGTTTCTGGCGCTTAAACTCCAACTTTGTAGGACTGAGGATATGGCTCAATGGTAAAGTGCTTGCCTGGCATTTATGAGGCCTTTCGTTCTTATCGCCAGTACCATAAACAAAATTCTGATTTTACATTAGACATTTTTATTGCCATCATAATTAGTACATGAGCATTGAAATGCCTTAGCCTTGCTTTCAACCTGGTAGAACAGAAGTTGCAATAGCCTGGGCCTAGGAGTACCCAGCCTGTCATCCAAACATGCAGAAAACTACAAGACGATTGTCATGGGTCTGAGGGCAGCTTGGACTAAACAATGAGTTCTAAATTAGGGTATATAAGGAGAGGCTTTCTTTTTTTAAAATGTTTTAATTAAAATTTTAATCAGACAATAACTTCGGGTTGCTATTATTATATTGTCTGTTATAAAAAATAACAATATGTTATTATATTAACAGACAAAAACACAATTCCCATGTGTTTTTCATTAATTTGTGATGTTCAGATGAAACCAAGCCTCATGCATGACTGGCACTGTACCACAGAGCTAACCCCACATCCCCCCACAGTCTTACCTCCAAATGCATATGATGGCCATGCAGAGACACCATCCACGTTCTGTTCATAGACTTTCATGAGCAGCTAATGAAGACTTTGATGGGAACAAGGAAGCTCCTAGTGTTACAAGATCCTCCCGAAACTACAGGCCTTCCCACTGGACTACATGCCACAACAGGTCGGGGTGTGTGACCCGTTTCTCGGATCTTGGTCCATTCTCAGGATGGAGGAAGCATCTGCTACATACTGAGGACGCAGAACAGGGGCTCTCGCGGTACCTTGTGAAAGGAAGTGCTGAGCGCCTCCCTTCCAACTCCCACATGCCACTCAAGCTCCTTCAGCTCCACAGGGCAGCAATGGGACCTGAACACAAGCAAGTGGAAACAGAGTTCTGAAAAATGTGTAAACATCCAAAGTAAACATCAAGGAGGACACTCACCACAGACTCTGCTTTCTGACACGGTGTTGGTTCAAGAACTCGACAGAGGGGCTGGAGAGATGGCTCAGACCTTAACAGCCCTGGCTGTTCTTCCAGAGGTCCCGAGTTCAGTTCTCCACAACTATCTATAATGAGATCTGGTGCCCTCTTCTGGCAGGCAGGATACATGCAGACAGAACACTGTATACATAATTAAAAAAAAAAAAAAATCAACAGCTTGCCAGGTACAATACCTACTCCCAAGCCTAACAACCTAAGTCCGATCCCCAGAACCCACATGCTGGAAGGAAAGAAATAACTACAAGTTGTCCTCTGACCTTCACATGCACACCCACACACAAACATACGCACTAAATAAGTGAAAACTATTTTTCTTTTCAGTCTTTTGAGGCAGGGTCTCACTATGTAACCTTGTCTGCTCTGGAACTTCTTACGTGGACCCAGCTGGCCTCGAACTCACAGAGATCCGGATGCCTGCCTCTGCCTCCCGAGGGCTGGGATTAAAGTCATGTGCTACTACATTTGGCCAGTAAACAGTATTTTTTAAAAAACATAATCAACAGAAGCTGGATGTGATGTCACATACCTGTAATCCCAGCACTCTGTAGAGTGAGGTTGGAGGATCATGAGCTAAAGGCCAGCCTGGTCTACATAGCGAGTTCTAAGCCAGTCAGGGCTACATAGTGAAACTCTGTCTCAAAACAAACAAAAAGACATAGAACCATACATTTATTATCTAGGTATACATTTAATTTTTGCTATTTTTTTAAATAAAATTTAAAACCTCAAACATCACAGAAAAGACACAGAACAGAGCACTTGGGAAGAGAAGATGAACTCATGATATTGAAGTTGGGAGACGGTGGCACACACATTTGACCCCAGCACTTGGGAGGCAGAGGCAGGTGGATCTCTGCATTTGAGGCCAACCCGGTCTACAGAGTGAGTCAGGGCTACACAGAAAACCCCTGTCTTTAAAAGTAAAAAATAAAAAGATGATATTGAAAAGATACGGGGGGAGGGGGGAAGAAAGGAAGGTGAGAAAAAAAGAGAGGAGGGAAGAGGGAGAGAGAAAGAAAGAGAGACACCCTGTTATAAGTTAGGAGCTACATTATCTATTCTGAATAATGAAAAACAGAAATATCCCTGTTGAGACCAAGCTGGGGCAGGAGACTGTCATTTCTTCACGAAGATGACAGATCCTGAGACTTGGGGAAGGGTTTGCATTCAGAATGACAGCCCATCACATACATCCTGCCGGAATCAGACAGAGACGTGCAGATTACCCAAGACAAGCCATTCCTCCAGCTTCCACCCCACCACCCTCTTCCCATCCTCACATGTCCTCATGACGTGCTCGCTTGGCCTAATCACCTCTCAGCAGTCTATGGTACAAGCCCCAGGCAGAGCTGGCTACAGTGTAAGGCTAAAGAGACAAAGCCTGGCTCTGAATAGTACGTCCACTCTGGCTTGTGAATCTTCACCTGCGCCTGTGGACTTGAACCCCAGGAATCCTCACACGCTCACCTCCACAGCTGTGGCCACAAGCAGGGGAGCCAGATCCGAGTGCACAGCAGCTGTCTGTGGCCATTGATATGGGAACCGCACTCTAGAGTAAAGCCCCCAGGTGGCTGTCACTGTTTCATCTGCAGACACAGTGACATTACCTGTAAGGGGAGTCTAGGGCATTTACCGAAGAGAAAGCACTCAGGTGCCAGGTGCAAGGACCCTGTAGTAGCTGACAGTGATTAATTAAGAGGGCTTATGAACGGCTCCCTGGAGCTACATGCCACAGTGAGGGGCAGTGAGAGGCTAGGTGAGTTAGGGGTACTCTGTGATAGCGTCCCCAAAGTAAGCTCATAGTCTCCTACAGTGGAGCTGTCTCTCTGGTCACGGTCACCCATAGGTTGTCTCAGAATTATCACAAGCTGACAGCAGAAACAGGTGGTGTCTTCTCCCTGCAGCCTGGCTTTCCACTTTCTTGCAGGGCTTCTTTCCAGAACACTGCGGGACTTTGATACACTGTCTGCCCTCCCAGCAGGAGTAAAAGGCAGCCTAGACCACCTCCACCCACCTTTACTGTCCCCTGAGGCTCCTTCTCAATTGTACACTTGTACTTAACACTGATACAGTCTCTGAATTTAAAGCATCTAATCTGGAAGTGTCTACTCAGAGAAGGCAGGGACCCTGTGTGGTAGTTCTCCACAACCATTCCCTAAGCTTATATTCAACAACCCTGTAGTTTTAAGTTTCCTTGGAAGATGCAAACAAATGTCTCTTGACACCCCCCCCCCAAATATCCACCAATGACATACCAAAGTTGTAAGTCCCTCAAGGCACATGAGTGGCCTGGCTCCTCTGAGGACCTCCAACTGCCAGGTTCCACCCACAGAACACTCTAACTACCCTAATGGCTGGACCTAGCCCCTGCCCTACAGAGTAAAAAGCCCAAGCTCTGGACTTGAAATCCTACCAATCCCCACCCTGAAAAGCTTCACCCTGAAAAGTTACACACACACACACACACACACACACACACACACACACACACACACACACGAAACTCTATATAAAATCCCAAAAGTAAATAAATAAATAAATAAATAAATAAATAAATAAATAAGATCCTGCCTTCTGCTCAGTTCTTTGCTATTTCTCACCCAGGCGGAGGTAGCCACCCTTCTGATTTTTTCCCTCTTAAAGCTCTTGTGTGAGGTGTGATTTTGTGGTATTCTTTAGCTACCAACTGCCAAGATACCTTTCCATTCAAACTGTAACACTTACAAAAATACAATTCCACCCAAGTTCTGTTTGGGCTTCCTTACAGAGTACAGGTAAAAGGTTACTTGCAAGAGCATAGAAGACCCAAAACAATTATATCAAGTCCTACCCCATCATGTATGACAACCTCATGGAAGCTGCATGTTGGAGGCCTTTCATCTTGTGATGGTTAACATTACATTTAAAATTTAGACTTACTGTGCTTGAGAGACCAAAAAACAAGTGATGTGTGCCGGGCGGTGGTGGCACACGCCTTTAATCCCAGCACTTGGGAGGTAGAGCCAGGTGGATCTCTGTGAGTTCGAGGCCAGCCTGGTCTCCAAAGCGAGTTCCAGGAAAGGCACAAAGCTACACAGAGAAACCCTGTCTCAAAAAACAAAACAAAAAAAACAAAAAAACAAAAAAACAAGTGATGTCTCTAACATGTAGATCTTGCTTGTACAGGCTGTATCCTAGCATCCCACTTCCCTTTTTTCCCAGACGTTGAAAACTATTCTTAAATTGACTGATCCTATAAAAATTGCTGCTCTCGCAAGATAATAGGTTATAACACAAACTGCTGCTTCTGCTTTTGTAACCAAACTTGCTAACTCTGCCCAATGACTAGGACAACTGCAAGACATAGGTGTTAAAATGAGACCCTGTCGATATGTAGACAGAATACGTATAAACCTGTGGGGTTTGACTTTATGAACCTTGAACTGCCGTGACTAGATGCTGCATCTTGGAAGCACTCTTGGTTGCAGTCTTGGTGCCATGAGTGTCCAGCACCAGTGTTGGTTAATCCTCTTCTTATTAAAGTTTGTTCATGGTCATGCTGAATCTCTGAGCTACCCCAGGTCCAACACACTCATACACATAAAATAATATTAAAAAACAGTTAACTGGCCGGGCGGTGGTACACACCTTTAATCCCAGCACTTGGGAGGCAGAGACAGGCAGATTTCTGTGAGTTTGAGGCCAGCCTGGTCTACAGAGTGAGATCCAGGACGGGTACCAAAACAACACAGAGAAACCCTGTCTCAAAAAAAAAAAAAAAAAAAAAAACCAAAAAAAAAAAAGCAGTTAACTTGGTGCTGGAGAGATGGCTCAGTGGTTAAGAGCACTGGATGTTCTTCCAGAGGACCTGGGTTCAATTCCCAGCATCCACATGGCAATTCACAACTGTCTATAACTCTAGTTCCAAGGGACCTGACACCCTCACAATAATGCACATAAAACAAAATAAATCATAAAAACAAACAACAAAACAGTTAACTTAGCAGGCCTAAATTGTCCAATACTTGCACATCCCAAGCAAAGGCCTGGCCCTCGATCTGTTCCTAGGAGATAGTATCTAACCCTTGTGATACCTTATTGAGTATCTTTATGTAAAACTTAATGTCACACAAAACAATTCATGCTAAGGATGTGACTTACAATGAAATCCCTTGACCATAACACTGTGGAAAGTTAACATCTTGTATATGACATAGTAACAGAAACAATTCATATGATTGTGACATAGTATATACAATAATTAAGTTTGTAAAGGGACATGAATAAAATTTTAGAGTGAACTCTCCAGCAACAGCAAACTTTATTTTGCCTGAAGAGGTTGTGTCTCAAGGTCTGGCTACACCATAACCAGGGTTCAAAGCCCAGCAACTCAGTTACCTTATCACAGGAGAGCACACAGTATTTGGTTTGACAGGTGGGTTTGTAGCCTGGGGTAAGGAAGGAAGAGCATGGGGCTTCATTAGAGACAGTATCTTAGTCAATATTCTATTGCTGTGAAGAGACACAGTGACCAAATCAACTCATAAAAGAAAACATTTAGGAGCTGGGGAGATGGCTCAAGAGTTGAGAGCATTGACTGCTTTTCCAGAGGACCCAGGTTCAATTCCCAACACCTGAATGGCAGCTCACAACTGTCTGTAGCTCTGGTTCCAGGGGACCTGACACCCATGGCAAAACATCAATACACATAAAATAAATTTTTTTTAAAAGAAAGCATTTAAATGGACACTTGCTTATACTTTCAGAGAGTTAGTCCATGATCATCATGGCGAGAAGCAGACAGGCATGGTGCTGGAGCAGTAACTGAGAGCTTTACATCCTGTTCCACAGGCAGCAGAAAGAGAGGAGGGAGGAGAGAGAGACTGGGCCTGGCGTGGGCTTTTAAAACCTCAAAGCCCACTCCCAGTGACACATCTCCTCCAGCAAGGCCACACCTCCTAATCCTTCTCAGACAGTTCCACCAACGGGGGACCAAGCATTCAAATATATGAGCCTATGGGGGCCACTGTCATCCAAACTACCACCACAGGCAGAATGAGGAAAGTAAGCTGTTTCTCTAGATAAGACATTTTTTCAAGACTGTAGAGGAATGGATAGGTCTGTTCTCTTTTTGTTTGTTTGTTTGGTTGGTTGGTTAGTTGGTTGGTTAGGAGTTATTTTGGTTTAGATTTTGGGGTTGTTGTTTTTTTTTTTTTTTGTGTGTGTGTGTGTGTGTGTGTGTGTGTGTGTTTTGCAACTTTCAGAAACTGTACCAATAGCTGATTTTCTGGAACTTTTGAGCTCAGGTTAGAGTCTTGTGGGTTTTTTTTTTCAAGGGGGGGATTCCTTTTGTATATGACTGAAAAATACTTAAAAAAAAAAAAAAAAAAAAAAAAAAAAGCAAACAACCCAGGCCAGGCGGTGGTGGTGCACGCCTTTAATCCCAGCACTGGGGAGGCAGAGGCAGGTGGATCTCTGTGAATTCAAAGCCAACCTGGTCTACAGCATGAGTTCCAGGACAGCCAGGGCTGTTTCACAGAGAAGCCCTGTCTCAAATATCAAAAAAAAAAAAAAAAAAGAAAGAAAGAAAGAAAGAAAGAAAGAAAGAAAGAAAGAAAGAAAGAGAAAAAAAGAAAGAAAACAAAACAAAACCAATTACTACATCTCTCTGGTAATTTTTCCAGGTTAAACCAGGTATGGTGGTGGTGGTGGAGGCAGAGGCAGGTGGATCTCTGTGATTTCAAAGCCAGCCTGATGTACAAAGCTAGTTCCAGAACAGCCAGGGCTGTTATAGAGAAACTCTGTCTTGAAAAATGAAAAACAGACAAACAAATATTTTCCGGGTTAGCAATACCCCTTTGCTTATTGTTACACATCACTACTGGGGGCATTAAGCACTGTCCTCAGAGATCCACTAACAGAAGACAACTGAAGTGGATGGGTGGTGTAAGAGTTTTCCAGCACAAGAGCATCTTGGTGCAAAACCATCCTGGCCATCGGGAACAAAGGAATAGCACAAAGTCACACCATGCCACCATCCTCACACAAGCTATTTGTTGGGGAGAACAGAATGGCAGCTGCCTCTAGGGGGAAAGAGAGGTGTAGAGGGCTGCATAGAAGGGAAGACTTTTATGGGGGTTTTGCAACACGCCCAGTGAACTCCCAGTGAACTTAGTGGGAAAGTATCTAGAGGATAGGAAACATTGTTTGGCTGTTAATGCTGAGCATAGGAAACATGGGGCATTAATGCTGAGTCACAGGGGCCGGATTTCCAAGTCTATGAGCTCAGGGTCAAGTCAGGGGCAGGGTGCTTTTCCTTTGGTCTATGGCTTGTGCTTGGGGTCAAGTCAGGGGCAGGGTGGGCTTTTCCTGGCCCTTTTATCCTACATATGATGTTCCTGGACTCTGCCTGTTTCCACTCCTGGTGTCTGTATGTATGATCTGTAATGGTAATGGATTCACCTCTGATTTTAAGTTAGTTTGGTGTTGTTAAGGGAAGGCCTTTATTTTGGGAGGTATTTGTTTTTGAGGAGGGTCTCCTGTAGCCCAGGCTGGCCTTGAACTCATTATCTTCCTCACTCGCATCTCCTGAGTACTGGGATGAGAGGCATGTGCCACCGTACTTGACTGTTGATTTTTATTGTTGTCCATCTTAGTAGTTCGTGGATGTGCATGCACACGTGTGCGTGTACCTGTGAGTGTTTGAGCATTGCTTGTGTGCATGTGAGTGCAGGTGCACGTAGGTGTAGTATAGCAGTTTCTTCCAGCATTAAAACCTTCCGTTTTTGAAAGGAAGCTCTTCAAGACACAGGATGTTAGAAAAGACATGAAAGTGGGGAGCTGGAGAGATGGCTCAGCAGTTAAGAGCACTGGCTGCTCTTCCAGAGGACCCAGGTTCAATTCCCAGCACGGCAGCTCATAACTGTCTGTGACTCCAGTTCCAGGGGATCTGATACCTTCACACCAATGCACACAAAATGAAGTTAAATGCATTAAAAGAAAAAGAAAGAAAAGAGGTAAAACAACAGGATGTTCTAAAGTGGCCTGAAATATCCCATCCTATGGGGAAGCGCCTTAAGATCAGGAAGTAAACAAAGGTTCAGGAAGTCCCTGAAACTGACCAGATGCACTAGACTCACTCCCTCCCCAAGAATATATAAGCTGTAAGGACTTCTGAGAGACTTTCAGACCGACTGAGCTGCTCGAAAGAAGCGGGAACCTGCTAAGCTACCTGAAGGGGATAGTGTTGAGCTGCCTGCAGTCTGTGTTGTGCAGTGTGCTCCAGGTTCCCAGCTTTGTGAGCTGTCACGCATGCTCGGGTAGGTTTTGGTGATGCAGCTGACTTTGAGTCACATCTGCCCCTGTAAGTAACTCCTCACCCATATCCCTGGAAGTAATCCAAATAAAAATCATTAATTCACCAAGTTTGACTTTGATTGTATCCTTCTTTGATCTGTCATTGGCTCCCTATCTTAGGTGAGTAATATTTGTTCCATGTTTTCCTAGGAACAATATGCCATAGCATGCACACGGACATCTGAGGCTGAGTTTAAAGGTGATGAACTAATTGATTTGGTAGTGGAAAGTTCAAGACATCTGTGCTAGCTAGTTTTCTGTTAATGTAAGCTAGCCCATCTGAAAGGAGAGAACCTCAATGGAGAAAATAAATGCCTCTGTAAGACTGGGCTGCAAGTAGCAAGCCTGCAAGGCATTTTCTTAGTGATTGATGGGGGATGGCCCAGTCTGTTGTGGGTGGTACTACCTGTGGGCTGTTGGTCCTGGGTTCTATAAGAAAGCAGGCTGTAGCCGGGCGTTGGTGGCGCACGCCTTTAATCCCAGCACTGGGGAGGCAGAGCCAGGGGGATCTCTGTGAGTTCGAGGCCAGCCTGAGCTACCAAGTGAGTTCCAGGAAAAGGCGCAAAGCTACACAGAGAAACCCTGTCTCGAAAAACCAAAAAAAAAAAAAAAAAAAAAAAAAAAAAAAAAAAAAAAAATTAAAAAAAAAAAAAAGAAAGCAGGCTGAGCAAGCCATGTAGAGCAAGCTGGAAAGTAGCATTCTTCCTTGGCCTCTGCATCACTCCTGCATGTAACAAAACTTCCCAGGTTCAGGGACTTCCTGAAGCTATTTTGATTTGTTTACCTTCCTGCTTCAGTAGTTTCCCTGAAGGATAGAATGTTTCGATCTCAGAGGAAACTGTTACACAACACCAGATTCAGACCCCCCATACTCCCATTGAGTTCATGACCAGACTTCCTACAGTGATGAACAGTGATGTGGAAGTGTAACCCAAATTAACTCTTTCCTCCCCAACTTGCATTTAATCATGGTGTTTTATCACAGTAATAATCATGCTAAGATTACAGCATACTGGGTTCTAGTTATGCTATGTTTATTACTGGCAGCTTTTAACCAGCTAAAAACTAGAAACAAGCAAATAAAAAAAGAACAGAATGATTTTTAAAAACGTGTATCGTCTTGGGGCTGAAGGTATGGTTTAGTGGTTAAAGAGTACTTGCTGCTCTCCAGAGGGCCTGGATAAAGTTCCCAGCACCTTTGTCAGGCTGCTCACAGCAACCTCTAACATCGGTTCCAAGAGATTCTAGCCTTCTGACCTGTGTGGAAACCTACATATGATGTGTGTGGAACACACACTTATCAATCACAAATAAATCTTATTTTTTTTAAATGCAGTCTTGGTCAGGAATGGAGGCAAATGACTTTAATCTCAATGCTGGGGAGGCAGAGGCAGGTGGATCAGTGTGAGTTCCAGACTAGGCTGATCCACACAGAGTTCCAGGCCAGGCTAGGCAGAGCTACATATTGAAATTCTGTCTCAGAGAGAGAGGAAAAAAACTCTTACCAGAAAAGTGGTGAATTGAAAATTGTGGGTAAATCAATGGCTGTAAATACATTTGCATTTACCCCATTAAAGAGAGGCCAAGCAAGCTGAGTGTGGTAGTACATGACTAATCCTAGCACTTGGGAGGCAAAGGCAGGCAGGTCTCTGTGAATTTGAAGCCAGCCTGCTCTACAAAGTGAGTTCCAGAATAGCTGTAGGGTCCGAGGAAACTGAAGGAATTTCCCAGGCTCAAATAGTATGCAAGAACAAAGAGTGTTTATTTTTTTATACAATTTCTTTTTTTTTAAATATTTATTTATTATGTAGTGTTCTGTCTGCGTGTGTGCCTGCAGGCCAGAAGAGGGCATCAGATCTCATTACAGATGGTTGTGAGCCACCGTGTGGGTGCTGGGAATTGAGCTCAGGACCTCTGGAAGAGCAGCCAGTGCTCTCAATCTCTGAGCCGTCTCTCCGGCCCCCACAAAGAGTGTTTATTATACCAGCATGCATGTGGGGTCACCTGTGCAACATGACAACAGCCCTGAGATAAACACGCAGGCTCTTTAAGCACAGCTAAGGGGAGCTTCGGGGGGTCAGTTACGTAATTGGTTAAGCAAGCAGTGGTTACAATGGTATATTTTTAATTGGCTGAGGTTTGGTTTTATCATCTTCGGACACATCTGCACAAACTTGGACGAGACTCAGAAGGGGGCTGCTGGATTAGTCCTGGAGATACTGTGAGGCCCTCCGTGTTAGTCTCTCCCTGGACCCTGAATGTGAGGGCCTTGTAGATAAATGGCCCTTTGTTGGAAAAGACACCTGTTTGCCCTTCTCAGAGAACTGGAACCTAAATTCAGTTGTGAAAGTGGGAGAGTTTAACCCCTTCATAGCCAGGGCTACATAGTGAGATACTACAGTCTAAGCAGTGGCGGAGCTTAGGAGGGGGGTGATTTTCACTGGGACAATAGGAACGATGTCTTGAGAGTGTCTCAGAAAATGGCCAGACACCACCCATCACTGGCTCAAAGGAACTCCCTGGCTGAACAGAGCCATCAACTAGGAAAATGTTTACTGAGGAATACTCAGCGGCTCCGGTGCTCAAAGGTTGCTACAACCACAGTCCAAGAGGGTCATGGCCCCTCTCCAGATGGCACCAGACACATAATACTGGTTTTTCAAACATGCAGACTGCAAGTCATGAAGACTCACAACCAGATTTCAAAGGGTAGCTTGGGAGTCCAGGCAATGTGTAGTAGGGTCAGAGTCCCTACATGCAGCCCTTAAAAGAGTTGCAGCCTTTCAAATGCAAGACCCTGGGGCTGAAGAGATGGCTCAGGGGTTAAGAGTACTTGTTGCAGGGACTGTAGAGTTGGCTCAACGGTTAAGAGCACTTGTTGTGAAGAACATGGGTTCAATTCCCAGCACCTACATGGAGGCTCACCACCTCCTCAGGCAGCAAGCATGCAGGTGAAACATTTTACCACATAAAACAGTAAAAATAAATCTTTAAAAAAAAGTACTTGGCCAGGAGGTGGTGGCGCACACGTTTAATCTCAAGAGGCACTCGGGAGGCAGGGACAGGTGGATCTCTGTGAGTTCGAGGCCAGCCTGGTCTACAGAGCAAGTTCCAGGACAGGCTCCAAAGCTACACAGAGAAACCCTGTCTCAAAAATCAAAAAACAAAAAACAAACAAACAAACAAAAAACAAAATAAAAAGTACTTGTTGCTCTTGTAAAGGACCAGGGTTTAGTTCCTAGCACTCACATAGTGGTTCACAACTATCCATAACTCAAGTTCCAGGGGATCTAACATCTTCTTGCCACTTCTGACAGTCTCTTATGACCTAAGGCACCAGGTACTCAAGGTAAACTTGCATACACATTAAAGAAAATGAATGCATCTCAAAAAAAAAAAAAATGGAACTCTAAATACTGTTAAAAAGAAAGAAAAGAAGCCAGAATTCAAGGCTTCTTTTATCAGGAAGTAGTTTGTTGTATCAGTCATCAGGCTTTGTATCCAAAGGCTAGAGCCGCAAATGCTATAGGGTTGAGGCTTTTATACATTTTTGTCTTCCATATATGCCTATATGCATTTTGATTGGATGTTTTAAACTACTGGATAGTAATGGCTAGAATGTGAAAAGAGGGCAAAGAGAGGGGCTACAGGAGAGATGTGGTCAGTTTGCCTGGCCATAGGAGGGCGCTGACCAGCCCATGTGTACATGCATGAACACTAACCAGGAAACAATGCTTTTTTGTAGTTTTCTTCATCTTAGCCCTTGGGAAACCACGACTCCTCCTCCTACCACAAGAGGGCAATGTGTGATGCTCTAAGGGGAAAGACGCCAAAATGTTGGAGACAGAACACAGCACATGGTATGTCTGCTGAGAAAAGACACAGAAAATGAGTGGAGCCAGCATAAGAAAGAGGCCACCTGGGCTGCCAACAGAAAGGCCCTATGGGTAGGGGCTGCCCAGGACCAGTGAAGCTCAGATCAAACCAGCACAGTGTGCTGGACATGATGCTACAAGACTTCTTGTTTTTCTTGTTAGGTTCCAGCCTCACTCTGGTTCACTGCTCCGTTGCTGTCTCCTATTCCTCCCTTTTGGGATGTTAATATTCACCACCCAGGAACTCCAAGGTAAAAGCAAAATCATCAGGTGTTCAAGGTCATCAACTGTACTGAGAGCTGGAAGCCTACCTGGGCTTCTTGAGACACTACCAAAACCAAAAGACTGGACACAGTGGCCATGGCACAAGCCTTTAATCCCATCACTCGAGAGGCAAGGGCAGGGGGATCTTTTAAGTATGAGGCCACTCTGTTTACATTTAGAGTTACAGGATAGCACAGTGAAACCCTGACTGAAATAAATACATATAAATAAAACCATGACTCTCGAGGACATATATCAAAAATTTATGTGCCTCGAGGAAACCAGAAAGGCACCAAAGGTAGTTCCAGGAAGACTCAAACAATGGATCTGAAATGAAACAAAAGGTTGGCTGTAGGCACACAGAGCTGGCTATTTTGCTACCTTCCAGGTGATGTATTGGCAGAACGCGTTTGCAACCCATCAGCTTCTTGCAAATCAGTCTCTACTAGAACAGTGTGTGCACTTCAAAGATAAGAAGAAAAAAAAAAACTGCTATGTTTAGTCAGGTGTCCCAAAATTAGTTTGGTAAATGATGCGAGGAAACTAGAGGGCTCCCAGTCATCTTTCTGGTGTATTGTCAACTTTTCTATAAAGTTTCTCTTAAAACGTCTCCCCCGCGCACACACCCAGCTCTCTGTCTCTTTTTGTTGCCATCTTTTTCTCAGTCTTTGAAACCTATCAGTCCCTCTTACTGTTTTCCGTCTTTTATCCCTGCTTACCTCTGTATTCGAGTGGATAGCTGGAATTTCCATGTCTCACCTTCCTAATCCCAATCCTTTCCTGTTTCTCTCTTCCTCACGCTAAATTTTCTGACATGCCTCAGGTCCTAACTCTCTGACTCTAAATGAATGAATCTCCACCCCCTTTCATTCAGACTTGTATCCCGGGTGTGTGATGCTCACTTATATTCACGGTCTCTCTCATCCAGTCTCCGCCCCCGCAGTCTTTGGGCCTTTGCCTCTTGCTCTCGCCTCTGTGTGCGGGTATCTCTGCCTCCCTAATTCTTACCTTCATAACTATCTCGCTGGGTATTTGGTGTCCCTGTCCCCTCCCCATTCCCTCACTACAGAACCGGACAGCCTTTCCTAAACCAGGTAGTCCGGGTGTTACCCGGGAAACACCAGGTTTGGTCCCCCAGTTACCATGGAGCCCTGCTCAGTCCCACCCACCACGCAGAAATACTAAAGAAGTCGGGTGGTGCTGGGCTTGCACACGCGGAGTGCCCTGCCGACTACGACTCCCAGAAAGCATCTAGCTGAACATTTCGCTCAGCAGTTCAGGAGGTAGCTGAGGGGGCGCCCCTCCCGAGCCAGGGTTGCCATGGAGACGAGGAGGCTGACGGCGTCCTAGTGAGAGCGGTGATTGGTGCAGAACCCTGCAAATCCTGGGAAGGCCTGCAGAGAATTGACAAAAATGTGGTGGGGGGCATGCGCTGTCTGGAAGGTGGTGCTGCCATCCATTGCCCCCCGAGAGGATTGCGCACATCAACGGGGCCCTGACGCCTGGATTCGAGACGGGGAGTGTGGGAAGAGACGGCAAGGAGTGCGACCTGATCGTTGCGGCCAGCGCAATCCCCTGGGGACTGGAAGAAGGGTAGAAACGGAGGCGGGGGTGGGGGAAGGGCAGGAGGGCTTGGAGCTGCGCGCGGAGTAGTCTGGGAGATGTAGTCTATTCTGGAGGAAGCGAACGGGAGTGCGCATGTTCAGAAGCGCGCAGCCGCTCTCGGAGCACTTGAAGGGAAACTGGGAGTCCCTGCACCGCTAAGCCTCAGGAGAGGATTGAGGAGGGGTGGGGACTGCAGAGGGTAGTGGATTCTGGGATTCCGGCTGCCCAGGCATATACCTAGAGCCCCGGCAGGGGTGCGAGCACTCCCTGCAGGCGGGCCCCGTGCTGTCACGCGAGTTCGTCAATCGCCACGGCGACTGGTCACTTAGGCACCCTAGAGCGGTGGTGCTCGCGGAGACGTCTGGGAAATGTATTTCCGGAACCTCCTCTACTTGCTTAGTTGCTATTTCTCGCAGATTTGACTCGGCACCCTGAGGCGCAGAGGTGTGACTCACAGAAATCAAACTGCTTCTAAGTTGATGCCATCCCTATAATAATTTCAGATTTCCACGAAGTCCCAATTGCAGAAAGTATGTAGGGAGGGGAAGTCAGCCCTTTTACCAGTGAGGAAACTGCAGTTCACTTTAGGGCACAGAGGAGTCAGCATCTCGAACCTTCCTTGCAGACTGTTGCTCCAGTGATTTTGGGGGCCTTTGAGGGTCCTCAGAAGTGCCCCTGTCACCTCGGAACCCCAGCTAAATTAGAGAGCTGAAGAAATGGATCGTTGCTAAATGTGATGAGTTAGCTTCAGGTGTTGGAGAGGAGTTGTGGAAAGGTAGCTATCTCTTTGAGACCACACTGGGAGGGGAGTGCTGGGGCCTGAGAGAAGAGCAAGTCCGAGACTGGAGAGAAAACATTAACAGGCTGGTAATGGTAGTCGAAGAGGAGGCAGCAGGGGCAGGAATGCCCGGATATAAGTAAAGCGGCAGCCGCTGGGATGAGGCTGCTGCTATAGAAAAGAATAGAATTTAGAAAAGAGAGATAAAAAAGAATAGGATTTAGGGAAGAGCCCACGCAGCAGCCTGTACAAAGAACAGGAGAACCTACCAGACATTGCTTAGGCCCAGCTGTAGAGAAGATCAGCAAAGCAAGCTGCTGAGCTAGAGTTACGAGGGTCTCTGGGGGTGTGGCTGGCCTGTCACCGTACCTGTTCCCTCGCGTATCCTCTGCATGGAGAAGGTCTCAGGGTCAAACAATACAGCATACAGTAGGCACTCAGTAAGCATTCACTGCCACTGTCTGTCCTTATTCCAGATGCCTCCTACTATTCCTTCCCTAGGGACAGACACTGGCCTGAGACCTGATCTGGTACTCCTGATGAGACCCACTGTACTGGGCTCCCCAGGCCGTGCACCCCCAGAAAATGAGCCGGTTGTGGTGAAGCTGGAGGACTCTGAGGAGGAGGGAGAAGACACTCTGTGGGACCCGGGCCCTGAGGCTGCACGTCTACGCTTCCGGTGCTTCCGATACGAGGAGGCAATTGGTCCTCAGGAAGCCCTGGCCCAGCTCCGAGAGCTGTGTCACCAGTGGCTTCGCCCAGAGGTACACTCCAAGGAGCAGATGCTGGACCTCTTGGTGCTGGAACAGTTTCTAGGTGCACTGCCCCCTGAGATCCAGACCCGTGTGCAAGGGCAGTGGCCGGGCAGCCCTGAAGAGGCTGCTGCCTTGGTTGACAGGCTTCAATGGGAGCTGGATGGGCCTCGGAAATGGGTGAGTCAATAGCCGAGTGGAAGGTCAGGGCTAGAGCATTGGTCAAGCTTTGCTTCACTCTGGGAGTTCTGTGCCCAGCCAGACTTGCTCCTCGGTCATATGGAAGTGTCCACGGGCAGTGGGGATCCTTTGTGTGGCTGCTCACGATAGGAGCCCATACCTGCATTACCTTCATCCCCCAAGTTGGGTGAGACACAAAGGGTACCAGGCAGCCCTGTGCCAGCAAGCAGTCTTTTTGCTTTGTGCTCAGGGTCAAGGGAAGGGAAGGGGGAGGTTTAGGACTTTTGAGGACCTAGTCAGTATATCTTGACCAGGAAATCCTGCAGTGGAGTGGGTGCCCATGGACCCACCCCACTCTCTCCTTGTTCGGTGCATCTCCCTAGGTCACCGTCCAGGTACAGGGAAAGGAGGTCCTATCAGAAAAGATGGAACCTTCCAGCTTCCAGCCTATACCTCACATCAAGCTCCAAGCTCCAGAGCCTGGGGCTGAAACTCCCCCTGGGGTCATGCAGGAATTGCCGGTGGACCTTCAAATGAAAGAGGAGACAGAGGTGATGCAGAATCCAGGTGAGAGCAGACAAAGTGGGCATGGCCTAAAGCCTGGCTGGGCAAAGCTGTCTGCACTCCACTGAGCCAGGCCTTGCTAGATGAAATAGTTCCAGTGCGCCTCTGGCCCTCTTCTTCCCTGTAGTCTAGCCAGCACGGACACTGTCTCTGACCCCCACAGCCCCATTTCCACAGCTTTCCCCAAGCATCGTGGGACAGGCTGCCTCGGGACCCACAGAGATGCAGAGGCACAAACCAGCACTTGTCTCCTCTGCTTGCCTTCCAGAAAACCCTGCTTGACCCCATTCCCAACTGAGCCCTCGGCTACCCCGCCTTGTCCTTCCCAGCCTTGAGTTCCTGTCCCTATCTCCCTCGTGTCTGGAACCCGGCACCTAGCACCACTAGGAAGGGTGGGAACATTCTTGAGCTGCCTGACCCCACTCTTTCTCCTCAGAGCTCCTGGAGTCGGGGCCTCCTCCTGCTGCCCAAGAGTCTGCAGCTGCTCTCCTACCTAAGGAGGCCCAGGTGAGCCCTACACAGAATGTGAACCGCCCTTTGCCCTAAGAGCCTATAATGGGCGGGTGTCAGATGGGTCCTTTGAGCCTAGCCAAGCACAGTCCAACGGTGACCAACTGTGGTTTCAGGGTCATGGGACAGCACTGGACCAGACCTCTCCTCACAGCGACACTGAGCCTGATGTGCCCCCATGGAGTGAGGACCCTGTGGCCCTGTGGCATGAGGAAGTAGGGGGCATCTTCTCACCAGGTTAGTGAGACAGACACAGTGGGACTGAGCCCTCCTCGTCATCCCCTACACCCATAAACCCTTCTGTCCCTACTCAAGACAGCCCTATCACTGTAGTACCTGCGTTGGCATTCTCTGCCATTGACCCCTTGGCTCTTCCTGACTTTGCCCTGTATCATAATACCTTCCTGAAAACAGACCATGTGTTCCCCATACCCACATCCTGTGCCCAGTCGTGGAATTCTGCACGGCCTCCAGACTCCAGTCTCCGTCTTGCATGTTGGATACCAGAGCAGGGAAGTTTGGGATCTGGCGAGGAAAGCTTATTAGTGGACAAGGCAAGAGTAGTTCTGATACAGAACAGCCCGCTGCTGAGGATGGACCAGGACCCTGCCCAGTCTTCCTCCTCCTTGATTTACTTCCCTGTGTGAGTGCATCATCCTCTGAATCCTGGTATGGGAGGTAAAATTTGGAGAGGTCACAGATAGCCTCAGATAGTTGTCTAGCCCTGGTAAGATAGTTTATTTTTCCGTACTGGGTATGGAGCTCAGGGATCGGGCATGCCAGGCAAGCACAGTCACAGAGCTACACCCCCAGCTTCCCACTGATGGATTATGCACAAGAACTCTACTACTGAGTCATGCCTTCAACCTCTCACTGGTGGAACCTAGGTATTTGTTCCACCACTGAGCCATGCCTTAGCCCCTCCTAGGGAGGAGTTGTACCACTGAGCTATACCCCCATCCCCAGAACTCTTCTGTTGGACTCATTCTCAGGCTTCTTTTTTGTTTGTTTTTTGTTTTAATTCCTGCTGTTGAGGAGTCCTCTCTGTTTGAAATTCACGTATCTCACTAGTAGGAAATTGCCTTGAAATGTTTCTTTGGAGCACGATGTGATGGTGTAAACCGAGGCTCTTGAGAGGTCCTTTAATGTTACCACTCCAGTTTTCCTCCACCACCACCACCACCACCACCACCACCACCACTCTGTTCTGTGTGTATTTGAACATGTGTATGTGTGTCAGAGCACACATGTAGAGTTCAGACAACAACTTGCAAGGGTCAGTTTTCTCTCTGTGTCATGAGGATCCTGGGGGATCAAACTCAGATCATCAGGCTTGGCAGCACACTGAGGCAGAAGAGAACATCCAGCACAAGCCCCCGGTGCCTCAGCATTCACCTGGCCTGACCAGCCCTGCCTGTGTGCACAGGGACCACTTTGTCTTGCTTGGACCTGCTCCTCTCTTCATCCACAACTCCAGTCTCTCAGCTCTCTTGCAGGCACATTGCTTCCAGCCCCTTGGCTGCTCCCTCCTTGGGCTGCTCTTGCTGTAGACAACCATACTTCTTGCTTTCAAGCATCAGTTTATCTTCGCCTCCATGACTCCTGTCATGCCCCTTGGCTGGTTGCCTCATCCTCCAACTGTGCCTTTTGGTTATAGGGAGAGGGTCCTGTTTTGTTTTGAGATGGATCTGCTATATCCTAGGCTGGCCTGGAACTCCATATATACCTGAGATGGACCTTGAACAACTGATCCTCCTGCCTCTACTTTCCAAGTGCTGGGATTATAGGTGGAGGATACCTCTCCTGGTTTAGGCAGTGGTGTGGATAAAACCAAGGGTTTCATGCATGCCACAAGAACTTTACCAGCTGAGACACATCCCAGCTCTGTTGGTGATTTGGTGGTGGTGGTGGTGGTGGTGGTGTGTGTGTGTGTGTGTGCGCGCGCTCTCGTGCGTGTGCATGCTTGTGCATGTACATGCGTGTTTGTATTTCTGCACACACATTTGCGAACCAGGGGTTGAACCCTGGTCTTTTTGCACATGCTAAACATGCAGTCTGCTATTAGAGCTATACTCCCAGAGATCTTTTTAGTGCTTCATTATGGATACTATTTTAAAATTTTTTAATATTTATTTATTATGTATACAATGTTCTACCTGCATGTATGCCTGCAGGCCAGAAGAGGGCACCAGATTTCATTATAGATGGCTGTAAACCACCATGCAGTTGCTGGGAATTGAACTCAGGACCTCTGGAAGAACAGCCAGTGCTCTTAACCTCTGAGCCATCTCTCCAGCCCACTATTTTAAATAATAACATCATGCAAGGGACAGCATTAACAGGCTGGTAACATGCAGATACAAATGAATTCATTAAAGACACAAGTCAGAAGTAATTTGACACATGGTGGTACCTCAGCAGACAAGACAGTAAAAGAGCCTGTCTTCACAGAGCCATTGTACAGGCTGCTTTGGGTAGCAGTGAGTCTCCATGTTAAGCGCATCTCAGTGTCCTGGAGCCCTGCAACAACTGCGTTTGAGGTGTTACCTGGTTAGCAACAGCCTAGCCTGGAGACAGTAATGGTTTGTCTTATCTTGAGTCAGAAATGGCTCAACAGGACCACCCATTCTAAACAGGCACCTACATTTTGCAGCTAGGGCTTGCTCTACATAGTTAGCAGTTAATAGTCCTGCTCAGATGTGGCAGCTTCCTTGCCCTGAACCCAGCCTACCATGAAGCAAAAGCAAGCTTGTTTCACAAGGTTAGACCAGTTCAGAACAACATCCATAGTTATACATTCACATGGTGAAAATTCCAAAAGGTGTACGAAGAGTACATAGTGCAATGCCCCATCTGTGCCCAACAGCCAACAAGACAAGTTCTCTGCCTTCCAGAAGAATCTGTATGCAAAGCAGACACAATATAACCATGTACTACATTACAGTGTGTTGTTGGTCAACCAAGATCACAAATAACAATTATAATATTGCCAAAGGTAGACATGGTCTTACACACCTAGCACTTGGGAGGTGGAGGCAGAAGGTAGGCAGAAACTGGAGGATTGCCATGTCTTCAAGGCCAGCTTGGACTACAATGTGAGATCCTGTCTCAAAAAGCTGGGACTATGACCGGGCGGTAGTGGCGCACGCCTTTAATCCCAGTACTTGGGAGGCAGAGCCAGGCGGATCTCTGTGAGTTCGAGGCCAGCCTGGTCTACAGGAAAGGCACAAAGCTACACAGAGAAACCCTGTCTCGAAGAAAAAAAAAAAAAAGCTGGGGCTGTAAGATAGTTCAAGAAGAGTACTTGCTAAGCCTGATAACCTGAATTCAATTTCTGGGACCCATATGGTGGAAAGAGAGACTCATTCCCACAGATTGTCTTCTGACCTCCACATATGCACCATGGCATACACATGGCCATATTGACACACACACACACCAAAAATATTTTAACGTAAAAACCCAAAACCACTTGATGACACTGTTCTCGAGAGTTTTCCCTTTAGTTAAGCAACACATACCTAAACAGCCAGGTGCTCAGTAGCCTTTTATAAATACAAGTAGAACCAGTCTAGGATACATAGTGAAACACTGTTTCAAAAGCACAAAGAAAACCAGGAATGGTAGCACCCGCCTTTAATCCCAGCACCAGGGAGGCAAAGGCAAGCAGATTTCTGTGAATTTAAAGCCGGCTTGGGCTAGTTCCAGAACAGCCAGAGCTACATAGTGAAACCTGTTTTGTTTTAAAACAAAAAAGCACAAAGGTGAAAAGGATTTTTATGGGACTAGAGAGATGGCTCAGTGGATAAAAACACAGGTTGCGCTTCCAGAGGACCTGAGTTTGGTTCCTGGCACCCACATGGTGGCTCAGAATTGTCCCAGAGAATCCTGTTGGCCTCTGCAGGCACTGCACACACAGGGTACACAGACATACCTGCAGGCAAAACACCCATACGTATATAAAATAAAAGTATTAAAGATGGAAGGGCTTTTTGTTGTGGTGGTGGTAGTTTGGAGTTTGTTTGTTTGTTTGTGGGGTGTTTTGGTTTGGTTTTATTGTTTTTGGTTGGTTTTCTCTGTGTAACCAGGGAGTCTTAATCTCACTATGCATTCAAGACTGCTATCAAACTTACGTCAGACTTCCTGCCTCAGACACCAAGAGTGCTGGAATTATAGGCAATGCACAAGCATTCACTGCAAGAAAAGTTTAAAAAGAAAATGTTTAAGGGGCTGGAGAGTTTGCTCAGCAGATAAGAGGGTATCCTCCTTTTGCAGAGGACCCAGGTGGGGTTCCTAGCACTCAGGTCAGGCAAACTTACAGTCTCCTGTAACTCCAGCTCCAGTGACTTCTGATGTCACAGCATTCACATGCACATAGACATATATATATATATATATATATATATATATATATATATATATATATATACAATTTAAAATAAAGATACTGGGACATAGCCAGCTGGTGGTGGCACATGCCTTTAATCCCAGCACTCAGGAGGCAGAGACAGGTGGATCTCTGTGAGTTCCAGGACAACTAGGGCTATACAGACCCTGTCTCAAATAAAAATAGTGTTTTCAAATGAACAACCCTGGGGCTGGAAAGAATGGGTGCCTCACAACCATCTGTAACTGTAGTTCTGGGGACCTGACACCCTCTCTGGCCTCCTCTGGTCCCAGGCATTGCACATGGTACACAGACATACATCCAGGCAAAGCACCCATACACATAAATTTTTTTCAATGAACAAGCCAGGTATAGTGATGCACACCTTTAGACCAGCACTTGGGAGGCAGAGGCAAGCAGATCTCTGTGAGTTCGAGGCCATCCTGGTCTACCGAGTGAGTTCCAAGACAGCCAGGAATACATAGTGAGACTCTGTCCCAAAAGACTTAATAGAAAATGAACCAACCTTGCTTGGTGAGATGGTTCACCAGGACCCCCATGGTGAAAGGAAAAGACCAAATCCTGCAGGTTGTCCTCTGACCTCCACATGTGCACTACAGTATAAGCACACACACACACACACACACACACACACACACACACACCAATAAATAGGGTTTTTTTTAAAGATTTATTTATTATGTATACAATGTTCTGTCTGTGTGTATGCCTGCAGGCCAGAAGAGGGCGCCAGATCTCATTACAGATGGTTGTGAGCCACCATGTGGTTGCTGGGAATTGAACTCAGGACCTCTGGAAGAACAGTCGGTGCTCTTACCCTCTGAGCCATCTCTCCAGCCCCAAAAAATAGGTTTTAAAATACATTTTTTAAAAAAAAACTTGAGGCTAGAGAGTAAGCTCAGTGGTTAAGAGTGTTTACTGCTTTTCAAACCCATATCGGGATGTTCACAATGTCCTGGAACTCCAGTTCCAGGGGATCTGATGCCCTCTGACCTCGTAGGGCACATGGTGCACATAAACTCATGCAGTCATGTGTACATGCACGCAATATTTACAAAGAAATCTTCATGGATGCCCAAATGGCCTTATTCCCGTTTTCACGCCATGTGCTTGGCAAACAGCAGGGGTGGCCACAGGTCTTCAGACAGCTCTGTAGACTCCTGGATCACTGTGCTCACTCCTTTGTCCACAGTACTTTGGGTTGATTCTCATTAAACACTGGAAAACCCTGTTCATAGGTCATTAACACCAGGAGGAACACAACTACTAAACAGAAATACCTAAAAGTGTAATTCCTGGGACAGTGTGAAACACTGCTGCTTTGGGTTTTGTGAGTTGTTTTGGTTTTTGTTTCAAGACAGTATCTCATGTAACCCAGCTGGCCTTGAACTTGATTGCAGTAGATGACAACCTTGAACTCCTACCTCCATCCCCCAAATTCTGTGATTGGAAGTACTCAACTACCACTCGCTATTTTGATTAAATTTTCCCACCCAGCCT
This sequence comes from Peromyscus eremicus, assembly GCF_949786415.1. Classification (NCBI taxonomy): domain Eukaryota; kingdom Metazoa; phylum Chordata; class Mammalia; order Rodentia; family Cricetidae; genus Peromyscus; species Peromyscus eremicus. The sequence goes on from NC_081416.1 coordinate 194,584,688, forward strand.
GTGTTGTACCAGCAATGCATACACACTTAATATGGAAACAAAGCTAGAGAGATGGCTTAGCAGTATACTGGCTTCTCTTGAAGTCCCCAGCACCCACGTGTCAGCTTGCAACCATCTATAACTCCAGTCCCAGGAAATCCAACCCCCCCTTTGGCCTCCACAGGAACTGCAGCCACGTGGTCTCGTGTGGTATACAAACAAACACACAGCCAAAAACACCTATACATGAAAAAATAAATAGTTTAAAAAAAAAAGAAGAAGAAAAAAAAAAATGTGGAAACAGGCTGGGGTGTATAGCTCCATGGTAGAATATGGGCCTAGCATGTGAGACCTTGGTTCAGGTTCCATCACTGGAAAAAAAAAAAATGCTGAGAATAGGAAACAATGTGTCAATTCAACCCTACAGTGAATTTTTCTAAGCAGGGAGTAGCCTGTTGTGTGGAGCTTAAACAATTAGTTACATTATTTCTTGTTCACGGTGTGACTGTCAGGTCACCGTGGATTGACCAAAGCTGCTGTAGTTAAATTAATTAGCTCTTAGTCTCTGGAGAGTTGTTAGCGTGGCTTTTGATTCTGGTTTCCTTTGGTGCGTCCTAATTTATCTTACTTCCCTTTGGTGCCTCGTGGATTTTCTGTCACCCATTTTGTCTCCAGCCTCAGTTGCCTCGCTTAGCCTCATACCCTGGAAGCTCACTCTGTAGTCCATTGTGGCTCAGGCTCACACCTTGGAAGGTTCACTCTGTAGCAGGAACATGTTTCTACATAGACAGTTCCCATGTTCATCTCATCTCCAACCCCCAAGCCTACATGGAATCCCCTTACTCTGATATGCGTGGGTCATCTCAAGTGTGGCCAATCCAAGCCCAAGACTAAAGAACTGCATTCCCACCCCCACTGCCTCCTGTTGATGTCACCTCTGGTCTTTATTGAATCTACATTCTTTGCTTCTTCCCAGACCCTCACTGCCCACCTAAACTGGGTCCCACTATCACCCTAGAATCCTTTCACAAAGAGGTGTTATTTTCCCCCAACGACTTAAGTCTAATCAGGAAAGCCTTTACACACACCTCAGTGTTCTCCTCACTCAGGATTCTGCCCACCTCAGGAAAACCTGTTCAGATACAACTGCCACTCACATCCCCTGTCTGCCTCACCCGTCAGTTTCAGGTCTGTAGTTGGCTCTCCCAGAGTTGGTTGGTTTAGGGCAGAAAGCCAGAGTCTAATGAAGGAATGGGTCCCCTTGTGCAGGGTTTGCGCTGCAGATGGACAGCATCACGGCAGAGTCAGATACGGTGAGCCCCCACCTCCATGTTCCCTGGGATCTCGACATGGCTAGCCTCTCTGGACAGATGCAGTCCCCCTCCCAAGAAGGAGGCTTCGCCCATGCGCTCGCACTCCCCAGCGACCCGGGAGGTGAGCAGGACCTTGCCTGCGAGGATCCCTGCCGGGGTGTGGGCCCAACACTGGTGGCGACTCGCTGGCATGCCCCAAAGGGCCGGAGCCGGGGCCGCCCTAGCACCGGGACCGGAGCGGTCCGAGGCGGCCGCTGCGACGTGTGTGGCAAAGTGTTCAGCCAGCGAAGCAATCTGCTTCGGCACCAGAAGATCCACACGGGCGAGCGACCGTTCGTGTGCGGCGAGTGCGGCCGCAGCTTCAGTCGCAGCTCTCACCTGCTGCGCCACCAGCTCACGCATACTGAGGAACGGCCTTTCGTGTGCCGCGACTGTGGCCAGGGCTTCGTGCGCAGCGCGCGCCTGGAGGAGCACCGGCGAGTGCACACGGGTGAGCAGCCGTTCCGATGCGCAGAGTGCGGCCAGAGCTTTCGGCAGCGCTCCAACCTGCTGCAGCACCAGCGCATCCACGGCGACCCGCCCGGCCCGGCGCCACCCACTCTGCCCCTCCCCGGAGTCCCCGAGCCCCCGGGCCCCTTCCCGTGCAGCGAGTGCTGTGAGAGCTTCCCACGACGCGCCGTGCTGCTGGAACACCAAGCGGTGCACACTGGGGACAAGTCCTTTGGGTGCGTGGAGTGCGGCGAGCGCTTCGGCCGCCGCTCGGTGCTGTTGCAGCACCGGCGCGTGCACAGCGGCGAACGGCCCTTCGCCTGTGCCGAGTGCGGCCAGAGCTTCCGGCAGCGTTCCAACCTCACCCAGCACCGGCGCATCCACACCGGCGAGCGGCCCTTCGCCTGTGCCGAGTGTGGCAAAGCCTTCCGCCAGCGACCCACGCTCACGCAGCACCTGCGTGTGCACACGGGCGAGAAGCCCTTCGCCTGCCCCGAGTGCGGCCAGCGCTTCAGCCAGCGGCTCAAGCTCACGCGCCACCAGAGGACCCACACGGGCGAGAAGCCCTACCACTGCGGTGAGTGCGGCCTCGGCTTCACGCAGGTGTCTCGGCTCACGGAGCACCAGCGCATCCACACAGGTGAGCGGCCCTTTGCTTGCCCCGAGTGCGGCCAAAGCTTCCGGCAGCATGCCAACCTCACCCAGCACCGGCGCATCCACACCGGCGAGCGGCCCTACGCGTGCCCTGAGTGTGGCAAAGCCTTCCGCCAGCGGCCCACGCTCACGCAGCACCTGCGCACCCACCGGCGCGAAAAGCCCTTCGCCTGCCAGGACTGCGGCCGCCGCTTCCACCAGAGCACCAAGCTCATTCAGCACCAGCGCGTGCACAGCACTGAGTAGGTCAAAACACCTCACAAGGTTGTGAGGCTGGCATCGCCCAACAGGCCCGCCCGCGGCCTGGTCTTCAGTAGGTGCTCAATAAATAGTAGATGATGCCTCCCCCACCTGCACGGTTCCTCTGCCCACCTTACGGCTGTTTCAATGTGGGCATATCCTCTACACACCCATCCTCCTGGAGAGGCCACGCACCCACCCCATTCCAAAGTTAACACTACCTACCACACCTGCTCTTTTGTGGGATAGACTCTGTACCATACCTCTGGCTTATACAGTAGGTATGCCCAGCTCAGATGGGGCAAAGTAGCTACACTCACAAAAAAAGACAGGGTTCTCTGCATCTGCCCTGGTAATTATTCAGGGTCTAGTCAAGAGAGAGGTCAACCACGGCTGTGGTGGCTCATCTTTAATCCCAGCACTCTGGGAGGCAAAAGCAGTTGATCTGTGTGTTCAAGGCTAGTCTGGTCTACAAAACAAGTTCCAGGACAGCCAGAGATGTTATACATAGAAACCCTGTCTCAAAAAACCAAAGGAAAGTAAAGTGTGGGGGGGGGGGGGGAGTTTCCTACCAACTACATGACTGCTGGGTGACTAAAAAGGGTAATCTAGCTGTGTGTGGTGGTACACAGCTGTAACCCCAGCACTTGGGAGGCTGAAAAAGTTAGACTGCAGAGAGCCCATGGTCTGGGCTACACCATGAGCTGCTATCTCAACAGCACACATTTGAGTGTGGTGGTACACACCTATAAGCCCAGCAGCTGGGAGGCAGAGGCAAGAGCCATAGTTCGACAGGCAGGTCCACATAACAAGTTTGAAGATGACCCGAATTACATAGTGAGAACCTCTCCCCCACCCCCCAAAAAAAGACAAAATACAAATGTGTGTGATGGCACAGACTTGTAATCATTCTAGCTATTGAGGAAGTTGAGGCAGGCAAACTGCTAGCTAGTTCACGGCCTGCTTGGCCTACAAAGAAACCTGTTTTTTAAATAAAAAACAAACAAACAAAAATACAGGGCTTATGGGGTGAGTAGGAGGATGGCTTAGCGGTAAAGCCATCATCAAGCCTGATGCCCTGAGTTTGATCCCTAGAACCCACATGTTGGAAGGAGACAACAAACTCATGAAAGTTGTCCTCTGACCTGCACAAGCTGTGTGTGTGTGTGTTTTCTGTGTTGTGTGTGCACATATACACACACAAGTAAATAAATAATGGGGAAAGTCATTAAAAGGGGGCCACGGCTGGGAATGTAGTTTATTGGGAGCTGTTTGCCTAGCATTCGCCAGGCTCTGGGATCAATGTCTTGTACTTTGAGGACCATTCTTATGAGCTGGAGGGAAAAACAAATCAGGAAAGTTGTTAAATCTTGGTTGCTGCTGAGAGGAGAGAGATGGGCAGGAAAGAGAGGGTAAGAGGAAGAGAGAACCATGCCATTTGAGTCAGGGTCCCAGAAAGCAGGCAGGTTCAGCTATGGTTGTCAGCAATCAGCTGGATGGGAGCAGAGCGCTGGGGTTATCAGAATGAGAATGTCCCGAGTATCAAGACAAGCACACTTAGGACTATTGCAGGTATCCAAAGAGAGTGGGGATAAGAAGTTATGCTTTTTGAGCTAGAACTCAGAAAAGTGGGCAGGCTTAACAGTGAAGATCTGCAAGCTTTACATTTTTAAGTGATGAACTGTCAAGGAGGTAGGACTTGGGAGTAGCCATTCATTGATTATCCTGTGCCGGGGTGATTGAGAATCCTGAGGAAGGCCCTTCAGGGGTGTTCTCTCCGGGGAGCTAGAAGGCCTGGCTCTGGGGAGTGTGTAGACCACTAGAAGGGCCTTAGCTGCCAGGTGGTGTTTTGCCGGTGGAAGGCCACCCTTCCCGTGGCACCTTGTTTCCCAGAGCAGCAGGCTAAGAGGCCTCTGTGGAGTCTCGGCCCTGCAGTGATAGCTAAGTCTAGAGCCCAGAGGAGACAGGATCTCATGGTGTCTTCCCTGCCATTCTCACCACATTCCAGAGCCCGGCAGGGCATGGAAGAACACTCAAGCCTCCAAAGGGATTGCCCACCTCTCAAGCTCTCCATCTTGCTGAGCTAATACCAGCAATGCCCATGACATAGTTTCCCTGTGCCCAAACTCACTGTCCAGTCACTCTCATCCTAACAGCACTCTACCATCGAACCCCTGAAACAGTCATAAGCAGACAAGCTTTCTTCCCACCACAGAGATGAGCACTGAGGAGCGACCATGGAAGATGGCCACGGGATGGATACACGCCAGATTGGGAGGTTAGACCCGGAAACTCAGACATTTCAAGATTTTCTGGTCCCCATGGGTTTGCAACTAACAGGTACTAAGAAGAAGACCCCAAAATGGGGAGCACAGGCTTCAGGCCCAGGCCCAGTTGCTAACCTCTGCAATTGGTTCCTCTCACTCTAACTACACGCCCCTTCCACCATGGCTTTGTTCATAGCTCTACAAGGGTCTCCTTCATACTAGGGAGTCTTCAGGGCTGCATTCAGCAGGAAGTCACAGGAAATACAGCTGCCAACAGTTTCCATGATCCCGGACACTTCAGGCCAGGTGCCCCATGCCATTGCTTCCTTTTCAATAGCCATCTTCCCTTCCATCTCACTGACTATAACTTTGACACAGTTGCCCACTCCCATGGATTACTGGGGTGCAGTTGTCAAAGGAGATCTATTTAGCATGATTCAGCTTAAGCCCTAAATCCCAGTGGAGGTCTTCGCTGGGTGTCAGACTGGCTCTGGGAGTTCCCAGGAATACCATTTTAAGGCCTGCATGTCCAAGCCACTTCTGTGGGAATAGCTTCACCTGTTCCTGCCATTTCATGTTGATACCCCAAACTGGGACCTGGCATCAAGTAAAGAAGACAAGTCAAACCAAGTCGGAGGCTGATCCTGTGTGACAGAGTAAGATGGGGGTCCCCGGTCCCTATGACACTCCCTTGTCCCCTCCAACTGTCAGCTGTAAAGGGACAAAGACACAGCTCCATAATCTTAGAGAGACCTGGACTCAGATTAAACTGAGATTCATGGTTCCAGTGCAGAAAAGAATTTCAGCCCTAGCCAGTATGAAGCAAAGTTGGAGATTTTATTAAAGATACTTTAATATCATCTTTAAGCATGAGAGAAGTGCTCAAAAAAGACTTAACCAAGTGTGGGTATATGTTTCCCATGGAAGAATGGGGGAAGCAGTGGATATGGAATCCTCAAGGAAGAGTCTCAATTGTCTTAGCATTAGCCACATATAATACCTTTTTGGTGGTTCTCAAGCTACACTTCAAATAGTTGCTAAGAAACCTGTTTCCTGCCGGCGGCGGCAGTAGTGGTACACGCCTTTAATCCTAGCACTCGGGAGGCAGAGACAGGCAGATCTCTGTGAATTCGAGGCCAACCTGCGCTACAGAGTGAGTTCCAGGAAAGGAAAAAAACTACACAGAGAAACCCTGTCTCGAAAAACCTAAAAAAAAAAAAAAAAAGAAACTTGTTTCCTTTCCTCTTTTGAAAAGATTGGAAGCCGGTCAGTGGTGGCGCATGCCTTTAATCCCAGCACTTGGGAGGCAGAGGCAGGTGGATCTCTGTGAGTTCGAGGCCAGCCTGGGCTACAGAGTGAGTTCCAGGACAGGTGCAAAGCTACACAGAGAAACCCTGTCTCGAAAAACCAAAAAATAAAATAAAATAAAAAATAAAAGATTGGAGACTGGCCGGGCGGTGGTGGCGCACGCCTTTAATCCCAGCACTCGGGAGGCAGAGCCAGGTGGATCTCTGTGAGTTCGAGGCCAGCCTGGTCTCCAAAGCGAGTTCCAGGAAAGGCGCAAAGCTACACAAAGAAACCCTGTCTCGAAAAACCAAAAAAAGATTGGAGACTAGCTCCAGAGATGCCTTGGATGGAACTGTAATCTCATAAGGTAAAACCAGAAGCTACTAGAATTGTTCAGGTTCAGTACACATCCTTTCCCTGTAAATGGAATTTCTGGTGAGATTCCTAGAACATTGCAGGTTTACAGCTGAGAAGGGAGAAAAACCTTTAAGCAACTGTTAATTGTACTGGCATTCTTGCTTCTCCAGGCTCCAGGGTCAGAGACGCTATTCCTTCGGGTCCCCATAATTTTCAGTGTTCTTCTCTCCTGCCTCACAGACCACCAAAGATCCTGAACCAAGAGAAGGAGACTTTAGACTCTCAGGAGTGCTGAAGGACACTGGCAGGCAAGTGCTCCCACACTCCAGTAGAACTGCAGGACTACAGAGAACAGCCCGAGCCCCATCTAGCCACAACCATTGGCCTCTGGATGGGCCAGGTATGGAGGAATATACCTGTAATCACAGCACTCTGAAAACTGAGGCAAGAAAATGACGTGAGTGCAAGGTCAGCCTGGGCTACATACTGAGTTTGAGCTCCAGAGATAGATCCTGTCTGGAGGAAGACAGATAAAGCCACAGCAGCTATACAATAATGAACATGGAGTAGGGGTAGCTGAGTAAACAGTGAAGATTAGTTCTGGAGTAGGTTTGGTTTTTTGTTTGTTTGTTTGCTTTGCTTTGTTTTGTTTTCCCCCTGGGTCTCAGAATGGGCTGTGAGTGGAGGCTGAGGTGTGAGGACAGGTGGGTGGCACCAGACCCAAGCTGAGGCCCCGTCCTTGGCCCAAACTTCTCTCAGCTTTTAAAGATAAAGCCAAGAAAAGATGCTGGGGGTGGGCAACTGAGATGACTTTAATCCCAGCACTCAGGAGGCAGAGGCAGGCAGAGCTACATAGTGAGTTCCAGGACAGCCAGGGCTACACAGAAACCCGGTCTCGAAAAAACAAAAAACAAAACAAAACAAAACAAAACAAAAAAAAACAGGAAAATGTGGGCAAGGGTGTACCAAGTCCCAAATGTAGGACCGTGGTTCATGATGGGTAGCACCGGAGATCTGTCAGATGGCAAAGAAGGGCCTTTATAAAGGAGCGGAATGGACGGAGTCCCAACCTGTTCCAGGCACGTTTTTCAAGTGGTGACCAGACAAGCAGCAGAAGCTCCTAACAGCGATTGTGGCCGCTTGCTGGTTTCCTAGATGACAGTCGGAAGTCACTGGCCCATCCTGAGCTATTTCCTCCCACCTCCCAAGCACCCTGAGCTGTGACTGGATGCGAGCTGACTCAACCTAGGTCCGTCAAGAGGCACAACGCCATTTCTGCTGGTCTCTAGGCCGCAGCTATGAGCCCTATACCCATGTCCACCTTGGACCGTAAAACTACACAGTGCACACCCTCTGCTGCACAATAGAAATCTATTTTAAGGAACAAGGGTCTCATGTGTTGGTTGCCTAGGATGTCCCTGAACGCCTGGGCTCAAGTGAACCTGATGTCTCAGCCTCCAGAACAATACGAGTTTTAAGCTAGTTTACATCAATCGCAATCTGGGTTTGCGATGAGATTAAGAGAGCTCAGACAATGTCCCTTATAACGCCCAGGCTCTGCCTTTGCTGAGCCCACAGAGAGCAAGATCCATTCTAGCCCATTCCCGCTACGCTCCGCATAAGCGCAACATTAAATGGAACCACCGACAACCAAACAGCCACTACCCGCCTCGATCAAAAATGGTTGCAAGTACCGCTTCCTGCTCTGCTGGGTGCGCTTCCCAGGAAGTACCCGCTGGACCGCCGAATAGTCACCTTCACAAACGGAAATACCCGAGCTTAACCGAAGAAGACCGAACCCAAAACTCCAACGAGGAGCAACCTGGGGGCTGCAAGGGTTGCGCAGGCGCAGAACGCAGCCGGGACAGGAAGAACCGAAGTGGGCAGGCGGCGGAAAGTGCCGAAGCGGCGGGGCGCCCGAGGCCGTTGCCGACCTCCGCAGCGAAGCCGCGCCTGCCGCGGAAGCTGAGCCTCTGTCGGTACCCTGCGGCCGCCAGCGCGGCTGCCACCTCCTCCTTCCACCTCACCGCAGCCTCCTCGCAGAGGGAGCAAGTTGGCCGGAGAGTGGCGGAACCGGGAAGGCCATCGTCCGCAGCCGCAGCGGGGCCTCACAAGACCTGAGCGGAAGAGGGGGAGGAGGGCGCGGGGGCCGAAGCAGGGGCGGGGCCGAGGATCGCCGAGTCCTCCCGAGCGCCTCCGAACGCACCCGAGGCGCTAAGCCAGGCCAAGAGCCGGACTACGGGAGCCGAGGCGGGCCGTGTGGTGGGCGCGGAGCAGCGCGGCAGGCCGGGCGGGCGGCGGCGGCAGCGGAGGAGGCCGCGGCAGCGGGTCCGAGGAGCGGAAGCGGCGCAGGAGGCGGCGGGGGGCCGGGTGGCCGGGGTCCCGGGCCCCGCGGCGGCTGCGGCGGCGGCGGCGGCAGGATGATCAAGCTGTTCTCGCTGAAGCAGCAGAAGAAGGAGGAGGAGTCGGCCGGCGGCACCAAGGGCAGCAGCAAGAAGGCGTCGGCGGCGCAGCTCCGGATCCAGAAGGGTAGGGGTCGGGACCCCGCGTTTGAGGTCAGGGACCGGGGTGTGAAAATGCAGCCGCTGAGGAGGGGTATCGGAAGTCAGGGTGCGAGGGTTGTGATGCGGGACCGGGGGTGCGGTCACTGGGGAGGGTCAGAGATTGGGGCCGGGTGTGGGGCGTTGGGATACTAAGGCCTGGATTGTTAGGGACCTGGAATCTGTTAGGGGAGGGGCATAGTTTGAGAGCCAGACGGGAACTTTGCTTTGGGGTGACGGGCCGTGAGGATAAGGTGAAGGTTGTGAGTTGGAGATAAGTAGGAAACGGTTTAGTGTATTATTTTGGGGTCTTGTAGCCCAGGACTCAGGAGTCGGGCAGAGCAGTTTTGAGTTTGCGGTGAGGGGGAAGAGAAGAAGAACGGTGACAAGGTCTAAGAAATGGGAGTGAGGGGTCAATTTAATAAGCTCCGTGCTAGAAGTCTCAGGAGTCGGATGGGAACCTGGGCGTGGAATAACCCGGAGAAGAGGAAGGCCAGTGGAGGCTAGTTGATGAAAAGGGATGATTTAGTGTCGGAAGGGTCATGGTCCTTGAATTAGGATGGACAGATAAACAGAGTGAATAGAGATCATGACTAGAGAGCGTCAGGTTTAGGGTGCTCAGGGGCTCTTGAAAACCAGGATGATGGGAGTAGGGGTTCTTGGGGACTGTGTGGTGGGAACTTCTGGTGGGGGGTCTAGGGGGATAATAAGGGTTTGCCCTTTCCCAAGAGATGGGCATCCAGTTCCAACTGAAGGTGCTTGTATGTGGGATACTGTGTATCCAGAAGAGTCCATGTAGAGACTGAAAAGTGGGGAAGAGTATATAGTACAGACTGAGAGGCGTGAAGCACACACACAACAGAGCTTACAGGTCCGGAAGGAGGACTTGAAGTTTTGCTGACACCTGCCCAGACCTACCTCCTTTCTTTCACCTGTTTCCGCTCCCTCTGTCTGCTGCCCAAATCTAGACATTAACGAGCTCAACCTGCCCAAGACTTGTGACATCAGCTTCTCAGACCCAGACGACCTCCTCAACTTCAAGCTGGTTATCTGTCCTGATGAGGTAAGAGTCAAATAAACGTGGCAGGGGTTCCCAAGAACAGACCAGGGGTAGCCCCGTAGGGAATAGGGAACCCTAATTCATTCTCCCTTCCTTTCCCAGGGCTTCTACAAGAGTGGGAAGTTTGTGTTCAGTTTTAAGGTGAGTCCCGAGTGGACAGAGGCGGCTCTGTGGAGAAGCAGCAGCAGCTGATGCATAGCCAAAAAAACCTACATTTCTCTTTTTCTGGGGCCAGGTGGGACAAGGTTACCCACATGACCCCCCCAAGGTGAAGTGTGAGACAATGGTTTATCATCCCAACATTGACCTCGAGGGCAACGTCTGCCTCAACATCCTCAGGTGACGGCACTGCCTTCCCTTTCCCTCCCAAGGCCTGCCTTCCATGCATCCTCTCGGCTGTCCCTCTCTCCCCTTTATGGTCTGTGATCCTCTGTCTTTTCATTTCCAGGTTGTCTTCTTAATAGCCTGGCCTTGGCTTGCTCCATGGCCTGCCTTGTTCCATATCTTACCCCTTTCTCACATCTCACTCTTCAGTGTTACGGGTCTCCTATGGGCCTGACCTGTCTGGTGCTAGCAGGGCCAGTGACGGCTCCCACTCACCAACCCATGATAACCTTGATGCTCTCTGCCCACAGAGAGGACTGGAAGCCAGTCCTTACGATAAACTCCATAATTTATGGCCTGCAGTATCTCTTCTTGGTGAGTAGGGGTAGGCATTGCAGGCTGAGGGTTTGTTGGCCATCTGCCTCTCTTGCCTGTTTAACTTCCACTTGTACTGGCCACAGGAGCCCAACCCCGAGGACCCACTGAACAAGGAGGCTGCCGAAGTCCTGCAGAACAACCGGCGGCTGTTTGAACAAAACGTGCAGCGCTCCATGAGAGGTGGTTACATCGGGTCCACCTACTTCGAGCGCTGCCTGAAATAGGGTTAGCAAGTACCCATCCCTGCCGGGGTTACCAGCCCAGGCATCCCCTGCAAATATTTATTGGGGGCCCGGGTAGGGTGTGTGGGGTAGCCTTGGCCCCTGCCTTGGCCTTGCCTCCCCTCCCTGTCACCTGCCCCTAGTTATTTTTTTTTAACCACCACGTGATTATGGTCGGTGCTGCCTCCTCCCCGACCTGCTCAGCGATGGGAAATGAATTGGCTTGTTTAGCGCCCCCCCCTCCCGCTGGGTGCTGTCCAACACCCCACTCTTGACTGTGGGGTAAGTGGGCAATGGTCCTGGGTCGCTGGACCCAGGCAACCCACCCCACCACCACTGGAGGTCCCACCAGGCTATTAAAGGGGAATGTTACTGCATGGCCTCTGCCTCTTCCTTCTGTGGGGTGGGAGGGACAGGTGAGGTCCACCATCGTCTGTGATGAAGAGAGTGAGTGTGTAGCCACTGTGGCCTTGGGTTGAGTGGGACCACTCACTGAGATGAGGAGCAAGCAATGGAAAGAATCGGCTAATTTCAGTACCTGGCCTCGACCCCACCATAAGGGAACCTACAGATCATCTCCAGGCTTGCCCCTTTATGCCGTGTGTGGGCCCGCCGATTTGGCCCCTGCCAGGCACTTGCTAAGATTCCATGAATGAACCGCCCAAAGAAGGGTTGAGTATGGGCCTTCCAGAATGAATAGGCCGAGGTGCCGGTGGTGCTGCAATCCTGCTGGGAGCCTGCGAGGGTTACTAGGGTGGGACTTGTGTCTTCCGCAGAGGTGCGGGGTCTTTTGCGCATGCGCATTGTTGCTGGCTGTGCGCGTGCGTCCTGCCACTTCCCAGCATTCCGGGAGAGGGTGGGCCGTGTGACGTCATGTCGTTTAATCCGGAAACGGTGGCGGCGGCGGCAGCAGAGGCTACCGAACCGAGGGGCTGTCGTTGGTGGGGGCCCAAGGCTTCGGAAAGAAAGGGGCGTGACCCGGAAGCGGAAGCCCATCGCTCTCTCGGCTCCGGTGAGTGGCCCCTGCTGGGCCGCAGGTCCCGGTTGGGCGGCAGCGTAGGAGGGCTTCTCGGCTAGGGCATCGGATGTCGCACAGTCTGCCCGACCCTGCCCTCGTCATCGAGATCCCCACCTCTGCCTGCCCTCGGTACGCAGGCTCCTCCACATCCCAAGAGCTTCCCTCCGTGTCTGTCACGGCCTGGGTGTAGAATGCCACTTCCACCCCGGCAAGCCAGGTCCCCTCATCATTCAGGTCTATTACCTCACCTTAGCGCCCAGCTTCCACCTTACTAGGTTTCAGAACACACTGCATCCTATCCTCCCTTGACGAGGCGCCCCACAGCCACCCTTTCCTCAGTACTCAAACACCTTGGCGTGCCTCCTCACGTCTAGGTCCCTGGAATACTCCAGAACCACACCCTTAAGTCTGCCCTACTGTTTGTGAAAGCAGGGCAGTGGCGGGCGGAGGGGGTGCGCCTGAGCCAGAGAAGTGGTAACTTTAGTTCTGGCTGTTCTCACTTCTGACCTTCCTTGACTAATCCTTTTTGACTACTCATGCGTACCTCCTGTCCCCAGGTCCTAACCACTGACAGGACCCTATTTCTGCCTCTTGCTGTTCTGGGCCCTGCACCCTACAGCTAGGTCTGACGTCTGCCTCAGATCTGCTGGTGGAGTCCTACCACTATGGACCTGTTGTTTGGGCGCCGGAAGACGCCAGAAGAACTACTTCGGCAAAACCAGAGAGCCCTGAACCGAGCCATGAGGGAGCTGGACAGGGAGCGGCAGAAGCTAGAAACCCAAGAAAAGAAAATCATTGCAGACATCAAAAAGATGGCAAAGCAAGGCCAGATGGTAAGTGCCAAGTGGTCAGGGGTTGGGACACAAACAAGGCAAGGTGCCATCTCAGACACTATTTTAAGGACAATAAAAGACATGTGCTTTGAAGAAAGTTGAATGAAAGCTAAGCAGGAATTTCCTAGTTTGGGGTAACTGGGAGGAACTCCTTAACATTAGTACGATAAGTGAGCCTGCAGAGAAGCTAGCCAAGGAGTGCATCAAGCAGACAACAGCAAATGTTAGCCATAACAAACCGGGAGAACGAGAGAACTGAGTGGCCATGAGCCAAACAGAATTGGAGGCTGCAATGTGAGCCAGGATGAAGGATAACCTGTGTTAACTGGCCTTGTCAAAAAAGCCAGTGAGAGCCAGGCGGTGGTGGCGCACGCCTTTAATCCCAGCACTCGGGAGGCAGAGCCAGGCGGATCTCTGTGAGTTCGAGGCCAGCCTGGGTTACCAAGTGAGTTCCAGGAGAGGCGCAAAGCTACATAGAGAAACCCTGTCTCGAAAAACCAAAAAAAAAAAAAAAAGCCAGTGAGAAGCTGGGCAGTGGGTGGCACACTCCTTTAACCCCAGCACTCGGAAAGCAGAGGCAGGTGGATCTCTGTGAGTACGAGGTCAGCCTGGGCTACATAGTTCCAGGAAAGGTGCAAAGCTACACAGAGAAACCCTGTCTCGAAAACAAAACAAAGGCCAGTAAGGATGGGAGGTGGGCGGGAGTACAGTTGGTCAGTGTGCCAGTAACATGTAAGTAGGGAATGGAAGCTGGATCTTGGATGCATTTTTTATGTGATTCGATACAGTGAGGCATACCTAGGCTCTGTCATATGGAAGAGTTGGGCGTTTTGTTTTCTTCAGTGCCAGGGATTAGACTACAGAATTTTGTGCATGTTAGGCAAGGCTCTGCCAGCATCCAAGCCCTGGCCCAAGGCAGATTCTGGTCCAGTCTAGGGGTTAAAACTGAGAAACTCTAAGAAGTCACTGGACATAAAAGGGAATAGGGATAAGAACTGAGTCTAGGCCTGCTACCTCCCTACATTTAAGGACCAGATTACAGAGAAGCCTGAATACAGGGGCCCGTGCCCGTAGTCCTAGCATTAGGAAAACAGGGACAGAATTGCCAGTAGGCTACTCTGGGCTACACAGATGGCTGGAGTGATACCCCTGAGTGGAAGGTGAGATTTTTAAAGTAATCACTTGGGTTAGTTTCCATTAGTCTTCTAGATCTCAACAGGAATAAAGTGTAACTTTACAGCATCATTGTTTATTGTTTTATGCACTGCAGGATGCTGTTCGAATCATGGCGAAAGACCTGGTTCGTACCCGGAGATACGTACGCAAGTTTGTGCTGATGCGGGCCAACATCCAGGCTGTGTCCCTCAAGATACAGACTCTAAAATCCAACAACTCAATGGCACAAGCCATGAAGGGTGTTACTAAGGCCATGGGCACCATGAACAGACAGGTTTGTCCCTCTCAGTCCACCTTCCCATCCCCATTGATCTTCAGGCTGCTCACTCACCCTCCCCCTTCTTCCAGCTCAAATTACCCCAGATTCAGAAGATCATGATGGAGTTTGAACGGCAGGCAGAGATCATGGATATGAAGGAAGAAATGATGAATGATGCCATCGATGATGCCATGGGTGATGAGGAAGACGAAGAGGAGAGGTGTGGAAAGTTAACAGGCAGGCAGGGATGTTTTCCAGGCCCCTTGCCCATTCATAGCCCTCATGAGTTGTCCTTCTTTCCTAGTGATGCTGTTGTGTCCCAAGTCCTGGATGAGCTGGGACTGAGCCTCACAGACGAGCTATCAAGTGAGTGTTCCAAACCCATCTTCTTTCCCACCCAAGTTCAGCCACAGCCCTTGACCCTCAACTCTCTCTGCAGACCTCCCCTCCACCGGTGGCTCACTCAGTGTGGCCGCTGGTGGGAAGAAAGCAGAAGCCACAGCCTCAGCCCTGGCTGATGCTGATGCAGACCTGGAAGAGAGGCTCAAGAACCTTCGCAGGGACTGAACAACTCTCCTCCAAAGGACGGACTCTATGCCCAGGGTTTTCACCCTGTCCCCTCCGCAATAAAGAAATTTGGACATAATTTCCCCCAAGGCTGTGAGATTTCCCAAACTTGTGACTAGTGGCAGCGGGACCCAACTCTAGGTTGGAGTTTGGGGTAGTAGGCAAGACTGATCTTAATCCAAAAGGCTCTGAGAACCAATCGGGTACGAGCCCCACACTTAGCAACTGGCACTAAAACTACAGGCCAACCACCCCAAGTGGGCTAGTAGCATCCTGGTAATGCAGACCTCCATCTACCAACTGAACAGGGTCTGCCCTATAAAACATGACAGTGGATAAAAAAAGGTGGTGACTGTCAGCCCAATTGGGATTAGTCTGGGGCTCAACTGGCCATTGGCCAAACCATCAGTCAATGACAAACTGGTGTCAGGATCCTAAGCAATAAGGAACAAATTCTTTGCCAGGTGTGACAGTGCAAACCTTTAATCCCAACACAAAAGGCAGGCAGATCTGAGTTAAAGGCCAGCCTGGGTTTACAGAGTTCCAGGAAATCCAGACCCTGTTTTAGAGGGGAAGAGGGGAGGGTTGGACAAAAAGAAAAATGTCTGGAATCTCAGCATGCAACCCACTTTTTAGTGCAAGCTGATTATCTGAGTAGCTTCAGGTCCAGATTTTCTATTTGGCCACTGGGAGGATCATGGTACATCTAAGACCTCAACCCAAGTTTCACAGGGATAGTGTTCAAATCCTTCACCCTGTCAAAAAGATAAGGTCCCCTGGGATGGTTTTGATATGGTGAATAATACAGGAATAATAAGTCCTCAGGAACACAGTCCTGAAAACATCTGAGGCATGATCGACTCGGTGAAATTTTTATTAAATCCACAGAAGTAAAAACCATTTTGTGAGGAGGGACTAAAGGACAGGGCCACCAAGAGCAGGAGTCAGGCCACCAAAGGAGGGGGTATGGGGTGAAAAGACAAAGACCAGAGCTTGACTGGGCTGACCACAAGAGCTCCAGCTTCAGGGACCATCACCAGGGCCACCAGACAGCTCCTGAGAACTTAGGCTAGCACTGGGAAGGTTCAGCGGTGGCGGTTCTACCAGCACAGCAGAAAACTTGGTGTCACCAAAGGCATCATTCATGCGCGTCTCAAAGAAGCGCTGCAGGCCGATGATGGACTGCACATCCGCCTTGTCCTGGGCCAATTAAGAGCAGAGTGGTGAGTAGGTCCTGGCTTTCCTCCCCCTGCGCCCTCCCTGCTTCAGTCTGCAGGCTCACCTCAGTCAGCTTGTTGAACTGCTTGAACATGCGGCCCACGTCTTGGGCAAACTCCTGGGGAGAGCTATAAGGGGGCGACAGCTTCTCTTGGAGGCGAGCACGTATCAGGGTCAGGTCTAGGGTACCACCAGGCTGCTCCTGCAGGTAGAGACAACATACAGGCTTAGGAGGTGTCACCCACCACCTCTCAGCATCCCTAACCTCTCCTGTTCTAGAACTCACCATGGAAAATGAAGACTCGGTAGCCAGCTGATGTAAAGGGCGGCAGGGTTCGTGGCAGAACAGGGCCAGAAGGACACGCTCACATTTCTAGACAGGACAAGAGAGTCAGAGTTACAGCATGAAGTAACAGAAGTTACTTCAGCTACTAGGTCGCCCAACACCTAAGAATTCAACTCATTCAGCCCTCACCCGCTGGTTGGCTGGTGAGAGCTTAGCTACCACACCAGTGCTATCTGCTCCATCCAGGCTAAGGCTTCCATCTTCCTCCTTCAGGTCAGGCAGCACATGGCAGAGGGAGCAACTCCACTCCTCCCTAGGGTCAAGTGTAGGAGATGTAAATGACGACAACCAGCCCTCCATGATGTATCTGACCCTGCCCAGCCTCACACTTACCCTGGCACATCCTGCAGGGCAGGGAGGTGGCAATCCAGGTGGAAGCAAAATTCACACTGGTTGCACATGACCAGGTCACCTGGCTTCTGACAGACACGGCAAATAGTGGCACTGTCATCCAGGATACCTGGTCCACCTACTGGGGCTGAGGTACCCTCAGGAGCCACTACTTCCAGGCCTGAGCTAGTACTGCCACTAGGTGAAGCCAGGCGGGGTCCCTCAGCACCAGGGCCTTCACCCAGAGCCATCAACACGGGCTTGGTCTCAGGACCTTCAGTGGCAGCAGGCGGGGCTCCAATAGCAGCTTCTGTCTCTTCTTCCTGTAAGACAGTGTTGTTATCAAATCTGGGGTGACAGGTGTCACTCTCTAATAATCACTGTCCTGTATTATAACGACAGGCTCACCTTAACAATGGCCATCCCAGGCAGGGGTAGGGCACCAGGAGCTCCTGGGGGCACAGTCCCAGCCTGACCAGCAGCTGCTGCAGCAGCACCACGCTCAATAACAATCAGATTGTAGTCCTCAGTGGTGCTTCCAGGGAAGACCTTGAAGACTGGTGGCTGGCTATCAGCAGTGAGATCCAGATCCAGGCGTTCAAGGCTCACGCGTGGCACTTTCCGCATGAGGCCACTTACCTCTCCCTCACCAGAGCGTGCCCTGTAAGTACATACACCTTGTTATGAGATCTTACACATCCCTACCACACCAGTACTATACCACCTACTCCAATGTCACACTTACCGCTTCATGCCGGACACATGCGGCTCTGCACTTGAGTATGGATCGTCTGTTCAGAAAACACAGAGTTGGCAGAAAAGACAAAACACGGGGTATGCACCAAGCGTTTTCAATAAAATCCCAGGCAAAAAAACCACTTACCTGACCCAAAGCCATAGCCCTCCTGTACTTCCATGGGCTAGAGACAGAACAGAGAATGTGCTCATTAAGTGGGACCAGTACTCCATGGCATCCTATGGCCCTCACCCCTTTCTTGGCTCCTCTCTCCAGCTCACCTGGCTGCTGCCAGACCCTTGCTTGTTTAGGGGCCCTGGCGCTCTTGGAGGAGCCATAGGCCCAGGACCTGTGGAGTTCGTACCAGGACGCTCAGCCACAATCTTGCCTGAAATAGAGAGAATCTTCAGTTGGTGCAGTATTGCCTAGGATGCTCCCCAGGTCAAGCAAAAAGACTGAATAAGCAACCTACCAAAAGCCTCAGCACTCTTGGTCCAGGCATTGAGATCCCACTGAAACTTCATCTCACCATGAGGCTCCACAGGATCCACAATCATTTTGAGAGCACGATGCAGCTGGAAATAGATCTAATGGGGCAAAAAGGTAGCATATGAGCTCACTTGCTAACTTACAGGGTCCCAAAGATGTTGAATGGCCATCTAGCTGAATAAAGCCCACCACTACACACCAGCTTCTTAGAAAGCAAGAGGGCTGTATTGTTATCACTTTCCAGAGCCCAAGAGGCAAATCGCAAAATGTGTTCCTGATGCTTCTGGATTTTGGTCATGGTCCAGTGCTGGCGCTCCAGACGCTCCTGCTGCCCCTCCGTCACTTTCTGCAGGTCAAGGAGAACAGGGTCAGGAAGACAGCAAGGCAGTGAGTCTAGGATCATTCTCTGCCCTAGATGGTGTCATGCTAACAGTGTAAGATTTACCTGGGCATCATTGACCAGAACCCGGCCCCGTTTATTCAGCTCCTTCATGATCTGCAGAATGGCCATCTTGACATCAACCTGCACACGCTTCTGCACATCAGACACCTGGCGGATCCTAATGGACAAGACAAGTCAAGCCAGGGAACCTTACCCTGGGACCCCAATAGCCCTGGCAAACGCACTTACGAGCTGCGAACCTCCTTGGTGTTTTTCTGCAGTGTGGCATGTTTGTCCCCAAGACGTTTCACCAGAGAAGCCAAGAGTTTACGTTGGTTCCTCACTGCATCTTCCAAGAACTGGTACCTAAAACCACACAAAAAAGTGAGCCTGCATGCTCAATTTGGAAATGGAGGCATCCACCTACCCACTCTGACTTGAGACTCACTGATGGTCCTTGTGAGCGTTGAGCTGGCAGTCCCGGCAGGTCAGAGTATCACAGCTCTCACAAAACAGTACAAGGGGTTCATGCTTGTGCACATTACAATAGACTGTGCGTTCACCATCAGGAGTCTTAGCAGGCCCTGGGAAATTGGAATCATGCCCTTAGCCATCTCCAACTCAAGTGGCAGACAAAACCCTTGCGACCCCATTTCCAGCTCATCCCACAACCTTGACCCACCTACTGAGAAGACCTAAATCACACCTACTGAGAAGACCTAAATCAACAATGGAGCTTTCTGCTCCCAGATGACCACACTATCCATCACAATGGATAAAGACAAGCTTGTGAAGAATCTCTTTACTATATCCTGGTTATCGTTCTGCCTGCCAACAAACCATCCCCAAATTAACAAGGTCCTGATGGCTCAGAGTAATGACACCCAGACACCAAAACAACAGTATCTCCCTGTTAAAAAACGCTAATTGTATTATCAGTGCCCAGGAAATTGGATGATGATGATCCCAAGTTCAAGGCAAGCTTGAGCTGCATATAGCGAATTCAAAGCCAGACTTGTCGCTATAGTGAGACTGATCTCCTTGAAAGAGGATGTACATAATCCAGGTCTCAGGAGGCAAAGGCAGACAAACCTGAGTTTGAGACCAACCTGATTTACATACTGAGTTATCTTCCCCTGGCATAACACAACTTTAATTCCAGTGCTTGGGAAGTAGAAGTAAGCAGGATCTCCTTAAGTGTGAAGACCAGCCTGGTCTACATAGTGAGTTAAAGCTGGGCGTGGCAACATACTCCTTTAATCCTAGCACCCAGGAGGCAAAAAAGTAGGTATCTGTGAGTTGAGGCTAGCCAGTTCTACAAAGTTCCAGGACAGCCAGTGCTGTTAACCGAAAGAAAAAAAAAAGTCTTGAAAAAAAAGGGGGGGTGAGTTGACCAAGCATACTGACAATCGCCTATTTTAATCCAAGCACTTTGGAGCTATGGGAGGAACATCAAGAATCCAAGGCCAGCTGGGTGGTGGTGGTGGCGCACGCCTTTAATCCCAGCACTCGGGAGGCAGAGCCAGGCGGATCTCTCTGAGTTCGAGGCCAGCCTGGTCTCCAAAGAGTTCCAGGAAAGGCGCAAAGCTACACAGAGAAACCCTGTCTCGAAAAACCAAAAAAAGAATCCAAGGCCAGCCTGGGCTACAACAAGACAATGTCTCACCAAAACAGAAAGTGATAGACTGTGGTATCAGTCCCTTTCCTCCCCAATGCTAATTAATCCAATCCAAGCGGTACTAACCAAGTCCAAACTATGTACTACTAGAACACAGGCCAGTCAGGCCTTGGCTTCCTTCATGTCACTGCTGTACCCCTGGATCTGTCCTGTGGTGTTATTAGATAGGACCTGCAGATCGCATCCTATGCCTCCTGCTTCTCAGGCCCCACCACACACCTTCCACTACCACCATCACACTGTCCCTCTGGGGCAGGAGGAACTACAACTATCACATCAAAAAATTGCTCCCAGGAGTCTGGACCAAGCCAGGTGGTTGGTGGCGCACGCCTTTAATCCCAGCACTGGAGGCAAAGCCAGGCGGATCTCTGTGAGTTCGAGGCCAGCCTGGGCTACAGAGTGAGTTCCAGGAAAGGTGCAAAGCTACAGAGAGAAACCCTGACTTGGGGGGGGGGGGGGGAGAGAAAGAGTCCAGACAAAACCCCTGCCCCCCAAAAAGACCTAGTCCGTCCATACAGCTATAAAATCCTAGATGTCTGACCATGAGCCTGCCTTAAGGGAAGGGAAAATGCTTGAGACTAACTGCTAAATCATTCCAGGACTCACCCTCACTCACTGATGGATGGACCAACAGCCTTACCAACCCTTCCTGTTCCAGAGCTCTTTCCCACCAGTCTAAAGCCAGGTGCCAGAGAACAAACATCAAATCCAAAGTCACTTCCATCTTGCCTTCACTAACTGCTTATACTAAGCTGTCCACCACCAGGACCCACTCTTCCAAGATGATCTTAGCTCAATCCTTAGTATTGACTGCAGCATACTTAAACTCTACACAGAGCCAGGCGGTGTTAGAGGCAGGACAGCCAAGGCTATAGAGAAACGCTGTCTCAAAAAAAAGAAAAAAAAAAAAACTACACACATTACCTTTTCCACCCAGACCCCCAGAGTCTGCACTCCTGAACCCAGGATTTCTTTGGGTTCTGTGTCAGGTCCCTGGAAAAACACTCATCCAGCAAGCAGGCATTTTAGGCAAATAAAAGACATGAGGGCAGCCCCAACAGCCTCCCAATTTTCACATACCCGTGGAGCGCACAGTGTGGTCCTTGGTGTACTTCACCCGTTGGTGGGCTTCCACACAGGTCTCACACAGTGGCTCAGAGCACTCCACACAATAGCTTGTGGCTGGGGCATTATCTTCACAGCTAGTGCAGCACTGTGAAAGAAAGGAGGGTTAGAAAAGGCAGTACCACCCAGCAGACCCGCATTTACTTCCCAGAAAATGCATATAATGCACTCAATCTGAGATTGCATCCTGAACCTGCTAGGCTCCGGAATAGGACATGCACGCCATTCACTCCCCCCAGGACACACCTGGTTAGCATCCTGGGCATCAGAAGAAGCCTTGCTGCCACTATCACGCATAAAATAATTCTCCACGATGTCTTTGGAGTAGCACTGCTGCTTGCACACTGGACAATCCACCACTGCTGGGACAAGAACGTGTAAAAATACTGGACGCTCACCTAAGCCATGCCTCTCACTCCAGGACTGAGCCACAGACGCTCTCCTTTCTAGGCGTTATTTCCCTCCATCTCCAAACACACTTTGCAGCTTTATGTCCAGACCAGGCCACCGGCATCGCTCAGAGGCCAAGAGCCCGTTCCCCCACTCAGCCACCAGGCCTAACCCTACCCGGGCCCCCATACTCTCGCACAGGCGCAGTCCCGAACACAGGCTGAGAGGGGGAGGGGCACCCGGCCACCCAGCACTCACTAGCGCCGTCCGCCGCCGCCGCGCCGCCATCCCCCGAATTATTCGCTGCGGCCGGTGTGGCGGGGCCTAGGCAGGCACTACAGGCCGAATGCAGGCAGGGCAGCAGCCGAGGCTCCCGCTCGGGCCGCAGGCGCTCGCGACACACGCCGCAGTGCTCCAAAAGCTCCTGCGCCTCGCCACCGCCCCCCGCGGGCGAGGACGCGGAGGCAGAGGCCGCCGCGGCTGAAGAGGCGGCGGGGCGCTTCTCGCCGCCCGCCGAGCCCTCGCCCGAGCCTGGGCTGCCAGAGGCCGCCGAGGCCGCCGAGGCCGCCGCAGCCGAGGCCGCCGCAGCCGCCGCCGAGGCCGCCATTCACACGCCGCCGGGGGGGTGGGGGGGCCGCCCAGGGGAGGAGGGGCGCGGAGCCCGCTGCGCAGGCGCAAGGGCGCTCAGCCGCCAACGGCCGGGTAGTGGCGGCTGCCGCGAGGCCGAGCTCCGCCACGCGTCTCCTGGGCCGACGCCCGCCGCGCCCCGGGCGCAGCCGAGATGCGGCCAAGCCGCTGGCTACCGGCTTCTCTGCAGACGACGGCGCCGCCCGCGCCGCCTCCTCCCTTGCTGCCGAGACGCGCGCCGCAAGACTGGCTAACAACCGCCCGACCGCGCGCCGCTCGCAGAAAGAGCCGCGGCCTGGAGGCGGGACAGAAATATCTGGCGCCGACGCCGCCGCGCACGCGCGTTGGGCACCGCAGCCCGGGGGCGGGGCACAGGCAGATTACGCAGGCGCCAGTGCCCTCCCTTGCACTCGCGGCCGCCCTTCCTAGGGCTTGCGTGGCGAGTCCGCGGGTGCGGGATTCACCCGCAGAGTACGTGCGCGATGTCTCCCGGGACCAGGGACGGTGCACCAAGGCTGACCCCCGCGTGCTTTGGCGCGCGGGTCCTGCAAAGCTGCACCTCGGGCTCCGCCTCCTCAGCGGGCGTGGCGACGTCTGCAGCCTCAACCCGGCCTATAGTCGAGGAGGAGAGGCGGGACAATGCGGGGTGGGCGGGGCCAAGCCGAGCAAAGAGACTTGAGCCCAGGTGGAGGGGGCGCGGGGTCTTTAGCAGGAAGGAAGTTCCCGCCGGAACGCGGAGGCGGTCTTAACCCAAACTTTTTTTTTTTTATTGTTAAACTCGGGAAGCACAAAGTTGCCCCAAGTCAAACCGTAGATCACAGAGAGCTACTGAGAAGCCGTTCTGTAAAACTCTGCCCAGTCCCTCGATAACCCTTTCTTAGTGTTAGCCATCTGCTGTCCTGATTTTGATGGGTTTTTTGGAGGTGGGCGAACTGAACGTTTAACACAGAAGAATAAGAAGTTGGATCTGAGTGGTGAATCTTATCTGAGGGGAAGAACAGGGACCTGGAGAGGAATCAGGACCTATCTGAGAAGAGCAGGCTGTAGAATGAAGAATCTGAGGTAGAGAATAGCAAGATTAAGCGTGACTAGGAGTCTCAGAAGCAGGATCAGTATAGACAAGGCATTCTGACCCCCTTCCCATTTCACTCCCGTGCTGAGGGTAAAAGCCTCTGTTGCTTTGCAGTGCAGTGAGGACCCTCGGTCCCCAGTCTGGGTCTGGACGACCGTGAGTTGCACGCTGGCAGCTCCAGGGTTCGCAACAGCAAAAGGCTGCCTCTTGCTGTTGCGCGGGACCAGGTGTTTCCCACGTGGCGGCGGAGAGGCGAGGAGTGTCCCGCCACTGCCTCGGGTGTGGCCTTTGTTCCCAATCAGGCTGGGGGCCTAGGGCTTTGTCCCCGCCCCAGCCTTTGTTCCTTCCTAGGCTGCTCAGCGCTCACCCTTCGGCGGGCCACGCCCCCACCAGACCCAGCCGCTGGACTCTCACTTCCTACCTCTGAAAATGAGGGCATAATCTGGAGGCTGGCGAAGCAAACACCAGGGGAAGTGTGGGCGTCCCCTAGAAATATTTGCGGAGTAATTAACAGCCCCACCCATAGCTGGTACCCAGAATCACCAGGGAAGGGGGCCTGTAAACCAAGTCTACCTAGACCCATGGACCAAACATTAGGTTACCGGACACAAGGTCAAAGTAAATAGGTGATGATGGGGACTGGGGGTTTGAATGAGTGGCAGAACGCTTGCTTGCCTAACCTGTGCGAAGCCCTAGGTTGCATCCCCAGCACATCAGAACCAGGGCAAGGGATGGGGGAGAGCCGTGATGGAGGCTAAGAAGATGGCTCAGGGAACAGAGACACTTGCCACCAAGCCTGACCACGAGTTTAATCACTAAGACTCACAAAGTGGAAGGAAAGAACCAACTCCCTCAGGTTGTCCTGGCTTCATGCTCACTATGAGATGCATGTGTGTACATGCATGCGTGCATTCACCACACACACACACACACACACACACACCAACAACAACAACAACAACAATTTTTTTTTCTTTTCTTTTTTCAAGACAGGGTTTCTCAGTGTAACAGCCCTGGCTGTCCTGGAATTCTCTCTGTAGAGCAGGCTGACCTTGAACTCATAGAGATCCGCCTGCCTCTGCCTCCATAGTGCTAGGATTAAAGGCGTGCAAGACCACACCGGGTGCAAATTTAAATTTTTTAAATGGGTATTGGTAGAAAGTACAGAAGTAACTATCAGACACTGTCCCTGAACAGTGAAGAGCCCTGTAGCTAGAAACAGGTGCTAAGACCTATAGGCAGGGCAGTCACTGGTTAGAGCCCAGTTCATTAGCAGGTGCCTATGATCCCAGCACTGGAGAGGCAGAGGAAGAACAGGACGAGTTCAAGGACAGCCTGTGCTACATAGTGAAGTCAAGTTGGAATACATACTCTCTGCTACATAGTGAAGTCAAGTTGGGATACATACTCTGCCGCAACAACCAAAAACAAACAAACAAAAAGACACATTGTTAATTTACTCCTGTAATATCTCTTCAGAGGCTGAGGCAGGGTTACAGTAAACCTGAAACTAAGGTGGGCTACACAGTGAGTTCTGGTCAGCCTGGTCTACAGAATGACGTCTGCCTCAAAACCAAAGGATTAAGAGAGCACTTGCAACTCTTGCTGAGCACTGGAGGTTCAATTCCCAGCACCCACGTGGTAGCTCACAACCATCAGTAAGTCCGGTTCCAAGGGATGTAAGGTCCTCTCCTGACTTCCTCCAGCACCAGCCACAAATGTGGTGCACATACATACATGAAGGCAAAGCATCCTACACATAAAATTTTATAATTTTTTAAAAAATGAAAAAAATCCAAATACATAAATTAAACAAACAAATAAATAAATACAAAAATGTCAATGTATGTATACAGGACCCACCAGATAAACTCGGATAAAAGTAATCTCCCCATTTAAGAATACTGAATACTTTTGGTTTTTCGAGACAGGATTTCTCTGTGTAATAGCCCTGGCTGTTCTGGAATTCACTTTGTAGACCAGGATGGCCTGGTGTTGGTTAAATGGCGCGGTGCTCGTGGCTGGCCGCCACCCACAGCGGCCATGCCAGCGGAGGAGAGTGCTGGTGGGAAGAATCAGAGGCCATGGTTACCTTTTTAGAGCTTTATTGGGAGGGGGGAGAGAGGGGGGAGAGGGAGAGAGAGGAGGAGAAAGAGAGAGAGAGAGAGAGAGAGGACAGACGGAAGGAGGGAGCAGAAAGGAAAGAGAGAGATGGACAGAGGGCCTACCCGCTTTTTAGGCTGGGACGCTGTCACAGGCTGATGACGTAATTAAATACAGACTCCTTACACCTGGAACTCACAGAGATCCACCTGCCTCTGCCTCTCAAGAGCTGAGATTAAAGGCATGTACCACCACTGCCCAGCATAATAAATAAATCTTATAAAAAAAAAAAATACTGAAATCAGCCAGCCATGGTGGCACATGCCTTTAATCCCAGGGAGGCAGAGGTGATTGGAAGCCAGCCTGGTCTACAGAGAGTATTCCAGGACAGCCAAGGCTGCACAGAGAAACTTTGTCTTGGAAACAAAATAAAACAAAAACTGAAATTACATTTGCAAAGATCCTTTTTTTCCCTAACCAATAAACACTTAGATGTTACAGAAACTAAGATACATGTTAATATATGTATATAGATGTATGGTGTCGAGAATTAAACCCAGAGAGTCCAGCATTCCACCACTGAGCCATCCCTCTAATTTACTGGGGGACTCTAGGCAAGTGCTGGACCACTGACTGACTTACATACCCAGTCATTTGTTTGCTTGTTGGTTTGTTTGTTTTAATTTGAGACAATGCTCTACTATATTGCCCAGTCCCCAAGACAGTCTTAAACTCCCTGTGTGGCCTGTCAAGCCATGACCTGAGTTCCTCTGCCTTAGCCTCGTGAGTAACTGGGATTACAGGGGAATAGCATCATGTCTAGCAGTGACACATTCCTCACACCACCCCCCAGGCAGTGTCTCACTACACAGCCCTGGCTGTCCTGAAACTCCCTATGCAGATCAGGCTGTCCTAGAACTAACTCACCGAGATCAGCTTGCCTCTGCTTCCTGGGTTCTGGAATTAAAGTGGGATTAAGGGCATGCACCACTATTCTTGGCTGTCACCAGTTTAAACTTCATATTAATCATGGCTCTCCAGTTAGGATGTATATATATATATATATATATATATATATATATATATATATATGTGTGTGTGTGTGTGTGTGTGTGTGTGTGTGTGTGTGTGTGTGTGTTTGTGTGTGTGTGTATTATAAGACCCCTTTTAGCTTAATGCAGTACCCATGTCACAAATGGGAAAAAGCAATCCCTGGAAAACAAAATCACATACGAATCCAAAGATGGCCTGGACTCTATGGAAGCCCCCACCCTTCTGCTGGCTTCCAGGTGGAGGAGGAACATCAGAGAGGCCAGGAGACACTAGATCTCATACTATAACAAAGAAAGGGGGCCTGGAGTGATAGCTCAGTGGTTAAAAGTATAACTCCTGAGCCGGGCGGTGGTGGCGCACGCCTTTAATCCCAGCACTCGGGAGGCAGAGCCAGGCGGATCTCTATGAGTTCGAGGCCAGCCTGGGCTACCAAGTTAGTTCCAGGAAAAGGCACAAAGCTACACAGAGAAACCCTGTCTCAAAAAAACAAACAAACAAAGAAAAGTACAACTGCTCTACCAGAGGACCTGGGTTCAATTCCCAGCACCCACATGGCAGCTAACAACTGTCTGTAACTCTAAGATCTGACACCCTCACACAGACATACATGCATACACTAATGCACATAAAATGAAAAGAAAAATAAATTGTTAAAAAAAAAGAAAAAGAAAAAAGAAAGGGTTTGATTCTGTTGCCGTATGAGAAAGCCAGTAATTCAAGGAAGCATAGTCAATAGCCAAAAAAAAAATGATAGAAAAAGAAAATAGCCAAAGGACTGAGGAAATAGCCCAGTGGTACAGCAGTGCTTGCTTAGCATGTTCAAGTCCCTAAGTTCAATCCCCAGTATAGCAAAAAGAAAGATGAAGAAATGGGGAATTAAGGTTGACAGCATGCTAACCAAGTATGCACAAAGCCTTGGGTTCCAGACCTATAAGAAACTGGGGTGGGGCCTGGCAGTGGTGGCGCACGCCTTTAGTCCCAGCACTTGGGAGGCAGAGGCAGGCAGATCTCTGTGAGTTCGAGGCCAGTCTGGTCTACAAAGCGAGTTCCAGGAAAGGTGCAAAGCTACACAGAGAAACCCTGTCTTGAAAAAAGAAAGAAAGAAAAATAAAAAAGAAACTGGGGTGGAGGCCTGTACCTGTAATCACATACTCTCAAAGTAGAGGAAAGAGATCAGAAGTTTAAAGTCAGCCTGGGTTACATGATAATGGTGGATGCTTGAACAGAGAG
This sequence comes from Peromyscus eremicus, assembly GCF_949786415.1. NCBI lineage: Eukaryota > Metazoa > Chordata > Mammalia > Rodentia > Cricetidae > Peromyscus > Peromyscus eremicus. The sequence continues at coordinate 194,612,429 of NC_081416.1, forward strand.
ACACTCAGACAGACAGACACTTGGACAGAGAGACAGGACCCCAAAGCCTTCAGCATTACTCACGCCAGCAACTGCTCATCAGATTCACAGGATTAGGACATGTGAACTCGACATTGATTGTCCCATGCTACCTTTTCTTCGTTCCAGAAAGGCCCTTCCCACCATGAAACCTTGTTTTAACTTTTTAAGGGGTATGGGGAGGAATCTGATGCACTTCCTTTAGACAGAAGTGGGTAACAGACCCCCCTCAAAATTCAAACATGATGGATGGAAAGGAGAAAATCTATGGTGGCCAGAACTGCCTAATAGAGATCCTGTCTCAAAGCAAAACAAAACAAAAATGGTACAAGGTGGCCGCCAGCATGGCAGCGCATGCCCTGGTCTACAGAGCAAGTTCCAGGACAGCCAGGACTACACAGAGAACCCGTACCTCACAAAACCAAAAAAAGAAAGTTCAAGGTCATTTTCAATGACGTAGTTCAAAATCAGCCTGAGCTACACAGCTCCCAGTCTCAGGGGAGGGAATGATGGCTCACTGGTTAAGAGCACTGACTACTCCTGCAGAGGACCTGGGGTTTGATTCTCATTCCTCCACTCTCGTTCCAAGGTACCCGAGAAGGCCATCCTCTTCTGGCTTTCTTGGGCATTGGGCACGCCTGTGGTTGGGCATCAAGCACACACATGGTGCACAGACATACGTGCACGCAAAACACCCATATCTATAAAATAAGTGGGAAAAAAACATTTTAAGTCTTGTTTATAAAAAAGAAAAGAAAAAGAAGACTGGCAGTGGTAGCACATGCCTTTGATCCCAGCACTCAAGAGGCAGAGGCAGGGGGGATCTCTGTGAGTTCAAGGCCACCCTGGGCTACAGAGTGAATTCTGGGACAGCCAGGGCTACACAGAGAAACCTGTCTCGAAAAAACAGAGAGAGAGAGAGAGAGAGAGAGAGAGAGAGAGAGAGAGAGAGAGAGACCTAATGATAATCACTGGAACCACTTAAAAAGTGAAAGGAGGGAGAGATGGCTCCATACAGCTGTCCTCTGACCTCCACGCGACCACTGTGGTACAAAACACATACAGCATCCATGCTAATAAATACGTGTCTTAAAAAAGCATTCACAAAAAGAAACTTGACCACTTGCTTAGTTAAGGTTTCTATTGCTGTGACAAAACATCATGATCAAAATTAACTTGGGGTGGGGGGTGCTGGAGAGATGGCTCAGATGTTAAGAGCACTGACTGCTCTTCTAGAGGTCCTGAGTTCAATTCCCAGCAACCACATGGTGGCTCACAACCATCTCTAGGGGGATCTGATATTCTCTTCTGGCATAAAGGTATACGTGCAGACAAAGCACTCATACACAAAGTAAATAAACAAAATTTAAGAAAAAATTAACTTCTGAAGGAAAGTGTTTATTTCATTTTACAGCTTGTAGTCCATCAACCAGGGAAGTCATGCCAGGAACTGATGAAGAGGCCATGGAAGAGTACTGTTCTCACTCCCCATGGCTTGCTCAGCTTTGTTTTGCTTATTTATTTCTTTTTTTTTTGTTTTGTTTTGTTTTGTTTTGTTTATTTTTCAAGACAGTATTTCTCTGTGTAGCCCTGGCTATCCTGGAACTCTCTCTGTAGACCAGGCTGGCTTCCAACTCAGAGATCTGCCTGCCTCCTGAGTGATGGGATTAAAGGAATCCACTTTTGTAGTTGTGGTTGTTGTTGTTGTTGTTGTTAACAGAGTACAAATAGCATGGTTTATTTACCAAGTGACTGACTTGAAAACCTTGAGGGTGCAGAGGAGGAGAGTAAGCTGTTATAAAAGGGGATCCAGTGCTCTGCTCTGGCCTCTGCAAGCACCACATACACCTGGGACGCATAGATATGTGCAGGTAAACATACACGTGAAATTAAAAAAAAAAATCTTAAAACAAAGATGATGCTGGGCAGCTGTGGCGCACACCTTTAATCCCAGCACTTGGAAGGCAGAAGCAGGCGGATCTCAGTGAGTTCGAGGTCAGCCTGGTCTACAGAGTGAGTTCCAGGACAGCCAGGACTACACAGAGAAACGCTGTTTTGAAAAACAAAACAAAATAAAACAAAACAAAAAAAGATGGTGAAGGAGCATCCAAACACATTTATGAATAAGCATGCTGGGCCAGGTGTCATGACACTCCCCTGTAATCCCATTACTTGGAAATAGAGGGAGAAATATCAAAAGTTTCAGAAAAGCCTTGGCTATATAAACCTGACTCAAAAACAAAAAAATAAAAACATAAATATTCTTTACCTTTTAGAGATGCTTATAAGAATGTGTGTGAAATGATCTACTCAGGATCTATTTACTGTAGTACTAGAGAGTGAATCTAGAGCCTTGTACATGCTAGGTAAATAAAAGCTCCACAGCTGAACTATTATGTCTCTCCCCCGCTCCCCTGTATAGCTTTGGAGCCTGTACTGGATCTCGCTGTGTAGACCAGGCTGGCCTCGAACTCACAGAGATCCGCCCGTCTCTGCCTCCCAAGTGCTGGGATTAAAGGCGTGCACTACCACCACCCGGCTCCTCCCCCCTTTTAAAGATAGGGTCTCATGTAGCTTTGGCTGGCTTCAACCTTACTGACATGGCAGGGTCTGGCTTTGAACTTCCAGCCCTCCTGCTTCTGCTTCCCAAGTGTTGGATTACAAGTGCTAGTCCCCTGAGCCAGCTGGCCCCCTGCCCTTTTTATATCTGTATTTATTTTTGAGACAGTGTCTCACTAAATTGCCCAGGCAGGCTTTGAATTTACAATCCTACCTCACCTGCCCTTCTAATGGGATTTACTTTTAAAACAGTCCACCCCAACTCCCTCAAAAAAAAAAAAAAATAGGTTTGAGAGATACACGAGATTGGCAAAAAATAGATAATTACGAAAACACAGTAGATATATAGGAATCCACTTTCTACATACCAAGTTCCAGGACAGCCAGAGCTCCATTATAGAGACCTCATCTCAAAAACAAAACAAGGCTTTCCTACAGGTCAGTCTGGTGGGGACAGTTTCTCAACTGAGGTTCCTTCTTCCCAAACCACCCTAGCCTGTGTAAATTTGGCATGAAAACTAACCAGCACAACCACTCAATTCACCAATTGACACAATGAATCCATGATTCCTCTCCAAACTCTAAATAAGGAAACGAAGGGGACAGTTAGATTTGGAGTAGAGTGCCTGACTAGCAGGAGGGCCCAGGATTCTATGCCCACTGTTAGAGGAGCTGATTATAGGAACACACATCTGTAATGCCAGCACTCAGGAGACCAAGGCAGAAGAATCTTGAGTTCGAGGTTAGTGTGAACTGCACATTAAGTTCCAGACAATTCTGAGCTACATAGTGAAGTATTATCTCCAAAGAAGAGATTTGGGAGGTTGAGGCAGGAGGATCAGGAATTTAAATTCATCCTCAACTGGTGGCCCACCTGGACCCTATCTAGAAACAAACAAAAAAGCAGAGCAGCAGACATCTGTAAAGTTAGCACTTGGGGCAGTCGGGGCTGAAGTAGGAGGATCATTCCCAAGGTCAAGAGTCAGCCTGAGCTACAGAGTAAGTTCCAGTCCAGCCTGGGCTAGAGTGAGACCAAGGGGGGAAAAGAAAAGGGAGGGAAGGGAGTGGAATTGGGTTCCTAGTGCTAAAATAATAAAGAATAAAACTGTGAGCCAGAAAAATGTATCCTTCTGTCACCACATGATGCTTGTTACCTTGAAGTCAAACACACTCAGAGAATTTGGCACCAATCTTGCCTTCCCTGAGGGAACAGAATCTCAGGGACACATGGCACTGTGGCTTGCTTACAGAACACTGCCTGATCATTAGATGCTAAAATGTGAAAAACAGCATCTTTTAACTTGCAATGAAATCCCTGAGCAACACAGGATTATCTGCTTATGTTTACTCAAGGAGGCACCTAGGGATGTGTAGTGTCAGTGCCTGGGGATACCTGATAGTGTAGAGGATAGTCAAACTCTGTGTGTGTGTGTGTGTGTGTGTGTGTGTGTGTGTGTGTGTGTGTGAGAGAGAGAGAGGGGGGGGGGAGGGAGGGAGGGAGGGAGGGAGAGGGAGAGGGAGAGAGAGAGAGAGAGAGATCAGGCTTGGCAACAAGTGCCTTTATCCACTGAGCCATCTCACCAGCCTGTTTCTCTATTTATTTTTGAGATAGGGTTTCATATATCCTAGGCTGATCTAGAACTTGCTATTTAGCTGAGGATAACTTTCAATTTCTGATCCTTCTGTTTCCACCTTCTGTTTTTTTTTTGGGGGAGGGGGCATTGTTGGTGGTGGTGTTTTGTTTTTTCCAGGCAGTTTCTCTGTGTAGTCCTGGCTGTCCTGGAACTCACTCTGTGGAACAAGTTTGCCTCCAACTCAGAAATCTGCCCGCCTCTGCCTCCCAAGTGCTGGGATTAAAAGCATGCACCACCACCTACAGACTGCACAAAGGAGGTTTCCAGTTAGAAGACACTATTCTAAAGGTGGACTGTGGTGATGACTGCAATGTAGTGAATATGAATTCATTAAAAAACACTGAATGTTTGCCAGAAATAGTGGCACGCGCCTTGAATCCTAGAGGCAGGAAGATCTCTGTGAATTCAAGACCAGCCTGGTCTAAATAGCAAGTTACTAAACAGCCAAAACTACACAGAGAGAGCCAGTCTAACCAAACAAACAAAAACAAGACAATGCAGGCATGGTGCCATGCCTCTGTTATCTCAGCATTTGGGAGAAGGAGGAGGAAGGAAGACCAGGAGTTCAAGGCTAGCCTCCCTAACATGACCAGCTGGAGGCCAGCCTGGGCTACATAAAAATCCTGTTTCAAAAAACAGAGCAAATTTGATGTGGTGAATCGCATCTTTAATCCTAACACTGGACGCTGGGCAATGGTGGTGCACGCCTTTAATCCCAGCACTCAGGAGGCAGAGCCAGGTGGATCTCTGTGAGTTCGAGGCCAGCCTGGTCTACAGAGCGAGTTCCAAGAAAGGCGCAAAACTACAAAGAGAAACCCTGTCTCGAAAAACCAAAAAAAAAAAAAAAATCCTAACACTGGGAAGGCAGAGGCAGGAGGATCTCTGTAAGTTTGAGGCCAGCCTGTATACCTGAGTCATTGTCTTAAAAAAAAAAATCCAGCCATCTAAGTGGTTAAAGACACCCGCTGCTGCTAAACTTGATGACCTGAATTAAGTCCCAGAATCCACACATAGTAGAGAGAACCAACTCCACTCAGTGGCATGTGTGGCCCACCACTCATAAGCAAATAAATGTGGTTAAAAATATATATGTTTTATGACCTAAGTCAGGTAAATATATCTGGTTTATTCTGTAACTTTTTTGTTTATTTGTTTTTTGTTTTTCGAGACAGGGTTTCCCTGTGTAGCTTTGCGCCTTTCCTGGAACTCACTTGGTAGTCCAGGCTGGCCTTGAACTCACAGGGATCCGCCTGGCTCTGCCTCCCAAGCGCTGGGATTAAAGGCGTGCGCCACGGCGGCGGCGCCACCACCACCACCCAGCTCTGTAACATTTTTATGCAGACAGTCTGTTAATGCACTGTGGTTTCAGATGTGCAATAATTTGTACAATAGTTTATTCCCAAGTATGCCTTTAACAGAACAGATGTGTTTTCTATATAGTTCCTTGCCTTAATAAATATGTAATATAAATTTAAGCAAACTTCTATTTTGTATATTTATAAACTACAAAGTAAGAAATTGAACATTTTGTGGAGTTTGTATTTTGCATACTCAAGGTGAAAAATAAGTTTTAAATAAACCTATAATATTTTATCTGAAAAAAATACACATGTATGTGTGTGTACATATATTTACATAAAAATATCGAGGCCAGCCTGGTCTATAGAGCGAGATCCAGGACAGGCACTAAAACTACACAGAGAAACCCTGTCTGGAAAAAAAAAACTATGAATACATATATATAATATGTATGGATTTTTGCTACATGTATTTCTGTGCACCACTTGGATGCTAAATGTCCAAGGAGGCTAGAAGAGGTCATTTCTCCAGCCCTGGTAAAAAGTATTTTAAAAAATATTCAAGACTAGGCTGGGCAGTGACAGCGCCTTTGATCTCATCTCTTGGGATGCTGAGGCAGCCAGATCTCTGAGTTTGAAGCCACGGATGTAAGGATTAGGTCTTTAATTACGTCACCAGTGCGACAGCATCCCAGCCTAAAATGTGGGCGTGCCCTCTGTGCGCTCTCTTTCCGCACTCTCTCCTTCCGTATTTCCCCCCTCCACGTGGTCTCTCGGTCTCTCTGTCTCTGACTCTGTCTCTTGTCTCTGTCTCTCTCTCTCTTTCTCTCCCAATAAAGCTCTAGAAAGGTAACCATGGCTCGTGACTCCTCCGTCATCGATACATCCAGCACTCTCCTTCGCCAGCATGGCCGCCGCAGGCAGCGGCCAGCCACGAGCACTGCAGCTTAACCAACAACCATGATCTATAGAAAAGTTCCTGCCAGGTGGTGGTGGTGAATGCCTTTAGTCCCAGCACTCGGGAGGCAGAGCCAGGCGGATCTCTGTGAGTTCGATGCCAGCCTGGTCTACAGAGTGAGTTCCAGAACAGGCACCAAAACTACATGGAGAAACCCTGACAGGAAAAATCGGAAAAAAAGGGGGGGGGGGGGGGGGAGAAAAGAAAAACAAACAAACAAACAAAAAACCATTAAATAAATAAACAAATAAAAATCCAAGACTGGGGATGTGGCGTGGTAAGTAATAGAATTATTTTCTAGCATGCATGAGGCCTTGGGTTCAACACCCAGCACTGCATAAACCAAGTTTTTAGAGAGATGGCTTCGTAGATAAAAATACTGGCTACACGGGGTGGTGGTGGTGCAAGCCTTTAATCCCAGTACTCACAGAGCCAGGCAGATCTCTGAGTTCGAGGCCAACCTGGTCTACAGAGCGAGATCCAGGACAGGCACCAAAACTACACAGAGAAACCCTGTCTCTGGAAAAAAAAAAAAAAAAAAAGAATACTGGCTACTCTTCCAGAGGACCAGCATTCAATTCCCAGCCTCTCTATGGTGGCTTGCCATAGCTGTAATTCTAGTTCTAGGTGGTTCCAAGCTCTTTTCTAGTCTCCACAGGCACAACATACACAGTTGGTGCACAGACATACGCAGGCAAATACTCATGAAAATTTTTAATTAAAAAGAAACTTCTTTTTTTTAGTTTTTTTAAGACAGGTTTCTCTGTGGTGTTTTGGTGCCTGTTCTGGATCTCGTTTTGTAGACCAGGCTGGCCTCGAACTCGCAGAGATTCTTCAGGCTCTGCCTCCCGAGTGCTGGGATTAAAGGCTCATGCCACCACCGCCTGGCTTAAAAAGAAAGAAACTTTCTCTACACAGAGAAACCCTGTCTCGAAAAACCAAAAAAAAAAAAAAAAAAAAAAAAAAAGATTAGTGAAAATCAGTGTGGAGACTAGAACTAACGCTGGGACTCTGGGAGGCTGAGAATGATTTAGAACAGCAGGAGGTAAGGTCACATTCCATGGTAAGCTTATGGATAACAGAACTGAGTGAGTAAGTGGGGAAAACATTCAAGGCTAGGAGGGCTTGCAGGAGGGAAAGCTAACCTTTGGATGGGTGGTGCAAAGGCTAGATCAGTATCTACTGTAGGTGAGAGTAGCATACCCCCACCCCCAGATCCAGATGTGAAAAGGCAGCCTTGAGAGAAAATTAAGGAAGTGCTCTTCCTTAAATTGTGGCCCTTGCCCAGAGTTACAGGAATGTTTCTACATATGAAAGCTCCTCCTGTAAACCTCCAGCACACATTCCTCATCTCCACCCCCCTTTGTTGGTCTTTAATCTCTGTTTAGATGCTGTTACTTCTCTGGTAAACCTTGGAGGCAAGGGCCCTGACCTATCTCCTGCTTCTACAACCTCCGAAGTCATCTTTGGGTCTTCTCTGGTCCCCCATGTAACTTGCAGTCTTAGAATCTCTTCCAGGGGGGCTGTAAACTGCCCTTCCCCAATTCAGGAGCTCCCATTTCCTCTCCATTCTAAATTGTCCCTACTTTGTACTTCTTTATCTTGCCTGGGTTTCCCCAGCCTCCATCCTGTCTTGTGCCAGGAAGCAGCTTCCATGGGGTATGTTGAGTGTCTGTACCTGGGTGGAATGCAAACAGAACACCGCGGGGGTCTGGATCTTGGGGATGGTCTAGGGCCACTAGGGTGTGGCTTTGTTTGCGGATGTAGGACCGGAGGTTTGGACTTTGCCCCTGGGTAGTAGTTAGCTAGATGAGAACCTGGCTTGATAGTAAAAGTGGAGGTTAAGATGCTAACTAGCTGTACCTCCAACTGTAGCAGTACCCCTAACTACAGGGCCCGGGAAAATGTCCTGCGGAGAGCCTTTTTCTTTGACCTATGTGACCTCCTCCCAAAGGAGGACTATCTATATATCTCTATCCCTTTTGGTTTTATTAATATTTTTGAAGATCTGGTCACTGTGACCTCGAAGCTTTTCCCCTTCAGTGACTGATCCACGCTGTCTGCCCCTTCCCTCCTTCCAGGGCCTAGGATTTTTAAAATATTTGCAGTCCATGCAGTCTGAGATAAAAAGTTGTGTTCAGGGACGGAGAGATAGCTCAGCCTGTAAAGGCACTCACTAGCCAACAGGCCTAAACTCAACATCTCTGCCCACTCTTACCCCCATGGTGACATGGTTGAAGAGACAGAACTACCCTTAGCAAGCTGTCCTGCAGCCCTGCACATAGACACACATGCATGCATACATACAGAATATAAATATAATTCATAAAACTGTCTTCAAATATATGCATTTATTCTTTTGTTGTTTTGTGAGACAGAATCTCATAGAGATTTGCCTGCCTCTGCCTCCCGAGTGCTGAGATTAAAGGACTGAGCCACCACTGCGGGGCTTATTTATTTATTTTTGAGGCAGGGCCTGGACTTGCTAACCTCCAATTCACAGTGATTGGGCTGCCTCTCCTGGCTTCACGCAGGGCTGGAGATCCCAACTTACCGGCATCTCCAGCCCCTAGATGTTACTGTTTTTTATTGCTACTGTAACAAGTGACCAGAAACTGAGTAACTAAAAGTAACATTCTTGCAGCTTACACTGGCAGACAGGCTCTGTGCCCTCAAGCCCCACCTTGAGGTGCTGGTCCTGTGGAAACTTATGTGAAGGCTCCTGAGAAAAGTCTACTTAATAATTTATTCAGGCTGGGTGGTGGTGGTGCATACCTTTAGTCCCAGCACTCAGGAGGCAGAGACAGGCTGATCTCTGTGAGTTCGAGGCCAGCCTGAGGGCAGCCTGGCCCCTGGGCTAGAGAAGTTTAGGGTAGGGGGTGGGGTACACCAGCTAGGAGGACCCTTGTGACAGGTAGGGATGCTGGGAGAACTTGATCTGCTTTGGTATGTTAAATAGACCCTCAGCCATTTGTCTTGAATTTGAAACTTAACATAAAGGACCCAAGTTCAAGGCCTAGTGCTGACTAATGGCTCACAACTATCCACAATTCCAGTTCCAGGGGATCTGACGTCCTTTACTGGCTTCTACAGGCACCAGGCACTTGTGTGGTACACGGACATACATGCAGGTAAAACATCCATATACCATAAAATAAATAATCTTTTTAAACAGATGATTCTGGATTATTTGGGTAGTTCTAAAGTAATGAAAAAGGTCCCACCCATTTTAAGAATATTTGATGAACAACTTCGATCACATCTGCAAAGACGTTTTCAGCAGAGCGTACCTATTCAAATTAACATGAATACAGGTTTTGGAAATTTGAGCACCAAATCTGTATGTGTGTGTGTGTGTGTGTGTGTGTGTTGTTTTGTTTTAAGACAAAGGTCCTTACTGTTAGTTTCCATGTGGTAGCAGCCTGCCTCTGCCACCAAAGCAAAGTTATGCCATCACCTGTCACCAGGTGCCTCTCCACTGTCAGCTACATGACATAGGTAACCTTTAAAAGTGCCCGCCAGGCACAGCTCACTTGCTCTCTTGCCTCTTGCTCCTCTCCGTCTCTCCCCTTTCCTCTCTGTCTCTTGTTCTCTTGCCTCCTGCTCCTCACTTGCCTCTCTCCTTCCTTCCTCTTGTCTCTTCCTTTTCCTCTCTGAGTCTGTCTGCCTGCCTCTCTCATGTCCCCACTCCGACGCCTTTCACTCTTCCACCCCCCTCCCCCTTCAATAAACCTTTTGCACTAACTCTTTTGAGCGGTGGTGGTGTGTGTGGTATGTTGCTTAGTGGCATACTTTGGCAAGGCCTGCTAAAAGGTACCCACTTTGCCTTTTTTTTTTTTTAAATCATTACACTTACTATGCAGCTCTGCCTGAAGTGGTTCTCACTCTGTAGCCCACAGTAATACTCCTGCTTCAGCCTCTCTGAGTGATGGTGACTGACACAGGGATGGTAGATGCCCATTAAATGGGAAGCTAGCAGTGGAGACCTAATATTGCAAGCTACTCAAAACATAGAGTTAATCCAGTTGGGCTGGTCGATCACCTAGCTAATGGACAATTCCTCAGAAAGGTGGGACCACACCTAGGAAGGTGGCCTCTCCTTAAGAGACACTGGAGAAATGGGTGGAATAATTCCACCTTGAATGACATGTTGTACTTTTCTTTTCCCCCAAGTCCCCACAAGCCCCCATCCTTTCCATTGGGTCTGCCTGAAGGGATGAAACGGCGCTGGTGGGTCGGCGGGCCGGCGGAAAAGTTACGAGCCACGGCTACCAGAGTTAGAAAGAGCTTTATTAGAAAGAAACCAGGCCTGGAGAGACAGAAAGGTGGTGGGAACAGAGCAGAGAGGAAACAGAAAAGAGAGAGGGGTGGGGGGGTCTGTGTGCGGCTTTTTAAAGCAGGGACACAGTCGCCTGCTGATGACATAAGGCGCCAAACAAGACCCCGAGCTGCGCATGTACGGAATCCTAACACTGCCCACCTTGCTGATACACTGTTTTTGTTCCTTTTTGGTCTTTTTCTCTCCAACACTGGCCAGAGCCTAAATCCGCATTTTCTGATACTTTAGGCTTCCTTATCTTTCTCTAAAGCTCCTGTCCCTGTCCACGTGTCTGTCCACCACGTGGCTGATTTCCATGCTGGTTTAACTCAAACAGTACAGCTGGTTTGTTTTCTTTCTCTCCTCTGGGCTTTTATGCCATGCCTGTCCCAGTCGGTTTTATTACTATTATTTTTTAACTCTAGTAAATTAGTCTTCTTTGAATAAACTTTTCCTGCCTTTTGAATCTTTAATTAGTTCAAAAAATCCATTCCTACACCCCTAGATAGTATCAATAGGGTTTACAGATGTACAGCAGTAGGTTGGGTACCAAGTCTTAGAAGGGTATTTTTAGAATCCGGACTTCTTCTTGCCAGATTAGTTTGGTGATGCCTCATAGGCTTACAGGATGGTAGCCCAGGATAGAGCTATACCTGTGTGTTACTGTACAAGGCTCTAGGATGGAGCAGACAAATCACATGACAGAAGGTGGTACAGCCTGAAGTTAGGGTAGACCCTGGTGGCATAGCAGTCCAGTAAGAAAGTGAGGGTATAGAGAGGGGTCCCTGAAGCTGGAGGGGAATGAGAAAGGACAAGCCTGTCCAGTATGAAGGAGGTAATTCAGTTGAGGGGGAAGGCAAAATCTTCTTCTTGGGCTTAGAATCTGAACAGAGGTAAAGATGCCAGACCATTATGCTAGGTCATTTTGCTATTTGAACTCAGGGTCTCATGCACACTAAGCCACTTCCCCAGCTCTTTTACTTACTTAGGAGGGTTTTGTTTTTGTTTTTGTTTTTTGATGAACAGGTTCTTACAGCTGAGGTTGACTTAAATTCCCAATCTTCAAGTTTCTCCCTCTCAAGTGATAGGATTACAGACATTCCTGGCTGTTATAACTTAGGTCATTTTGTCTTGCCAGGCGGTGGTGGCACCCACCTTTAATCCTAGAATTTAGAAGGCAGAGGCAGGTGGATCTCTGTGAGTTCGAGGCCAGCCTGGTCTACAAAGGGAGTTCCAGGACAGCCAGGGCTACACAGAGAAACCCTGTCTCAAAAAACAAAACAAAACAAACAAAAAATTTAGAGTATTTTTTAGACAACATCTTGTGTTGCCCAGACTGGGCTCAAACTCTGATATATGGAGATGACCTTGAACTTCTGACTCTCCTGCCTCAATCTCCCAAGTGCTTGGATTACAGGTGTTGAACCACTACACATGATTTCTGTGACGTTGAGGATCAGACCCAGGGCCTCTGAACGTTAGGCAAGCACTCAAGCAACTGAGCTATATTCCCAGCACTAGAGCTGGGTTCCAATAAGGTTTACCTGGCAAACATTTCACCAGACTCTTTTAAAAAAATAATTTGCTTATCTCTATTTTATGTGCATTCGTGTTCTAGCCTGCATGTATATCTGTGTGAGGGTGTCAGATCTTGGAGTTACATCCAACTGTTAGCTGCCATGTGGGTGCTATGAATTGAACCCACGTCCTCTGGAAGGGCAGTCAGTGCTCTTAACCACTGAGCCATCTCTCCAGCTCCCTTACCAGACTTTCAAACACATCTACAACATAGCTATCCGACATCTGTCCAGGACGGGGAACAAAAATCCTGACATCTTCCTGAGGCACCAGGTCTGCTAGCCTCAACAGTACTAGGTAGGTACACGGGGCCCTAGGGCTCTCTGCATCTCTCCAGCCCTACTCCCTGGTACCTGGTTGGCCTTACATGGTGGCTTATTGCCCCCAAGAATGGAAGGCCAATCCATCACTTGATAGGTTTGGTTCATGGGTGCCTTGGACAACAAAAGGACCACTCCGGGGGGGCCTTTTTGGAGGACGGCTGTTCTCTCTGCCTAAGCAACTGGTCCCTGCTGTTTGGTGTCTGACTACTTTCCACCCCATTTCATGTCCTACACTCTATTCTGGTCTGTGGCCAAGCTGAGGCATTGATTCCACAACTACTCATTTATAGAATGGTGAATTCCTGGGGGTCTGAGCGGGTCGAGGTGGGAGAACCAAATGAGGATGCTTCCCTGGGAAGGCGGGCCTGTGTTCTTTCAGGCGACTGCAGGGGAGTCCTGTAAAGCGTCCTCATCTGGAATGGGAGCATGAGGAACTCAAGAGAAAAGGTAGGAGAAAAGCCACCCGTCCCAGGTCTGGGTTCGAGCGCCCTCTCCAGTTCGGTTGAGAGTACCGAGGGCGTGGCCAGAGAATTGATTGACAGCTCACTCATATCAGCCAGGCGACGACGGAAGCGTGCTCAGGACCACTGATCCCTGGCAGCTCCGCCATCTCCAGCCTCTGAGATTTTGGTTCTGACGCGGACAAGACCGGAAGTTGGGCCCGATGACTGCCTAGTCTTAATAGAAACACCGGAAACGTGTTCCCGACTATCGTTCCGCCTGCGCCGCGGCCATCGGTTCCGTTTCCCGGCCCGGAAGTGCGGCCTTCAAGTTCACAAGCCAGGAGGCAGCTACTGCGGGGCCTGGTGCCTGAGGAGTCTGAGGTGGGGTCGAGCGGCCATCCCCCTGCCTCAGAGTCAGAGGGAAGGCCGGGGCGTGCTTGGGGAGGGACGCCCGCGTGAAGATCGGTGCACACGTTGCGAACGCGAGAGGGCGCTGTAGGATCGGGGCAGGACGCGGGCAAGGGTGCGGAGGCGGGAAAGAGTGGGTGCAGTCGTAGCGGGCCTGAAGGGAGCTCTGGCACAGGGTGGGAGAGAGACAGGTTGATGGAGCAAGGTGCATGGCATGGGTGAGGATGTGGTGGCGAGAATGCAGCAGTAGATGTGCGAGAGTGTGCCTTTGTTATAGGCCATCCAGAAAGGTCCTGCTGCATCTGAGTAGTCCCAGCCCTCCGGGAAGTAGGTCGAGTGTGGGTTTGAGGAGTTCAGGACCTATGGATTGGCACACAGGTTGAAAAAGGAGGCCGCTGGCAGAGGCAAGTGCAAAGCCTTGGTCCGTTTGAAGAATTAATCCATCATCGTAGAGGACCCAGATAAACTAGGTTAGCAGGCTCCCTCTGGCTGTCGCGTGAGGGAAAGGCCCGGAGGTGGGGATGTGTAAGGGACTTACAAGGTGACTTCCAACAGTCCAGGCCAGTAGTCACTGGCACAATGTATAAGATAATCGGAGAGAAAGGGAGGAATCAGCCGCGACAAAGGGAAGGACGCGTTTGCGTTAAGAATATGGAAACGTTGAGTCTGAGATCTCAGTAGCCCTTGTATAGGGGTAGGATTTAGTGGGGCCCTAATCTGGAGCCAAGGCCCTTGAAAGACAGATGTTAGGGTGTATACTGTGTCTTGATTCTCTCCCTTAGAGCAGAGTTGTATACAATCTGATCCAAGTGTAACATCTTTATTTGTTAAATAAAGAAACAGGCACAGAGACCTGGAATTATCTACTTGGTGGGTAACTGGCACATCTCAGCTTCCTAGCTCCTGTGTGTGTGTGTATGTGTGTGTGTGTGTGTGTGTGTGTGAGAGAGAGAGAGAGAGAGAGAGAGAGAGAGAGAGAGAGATGGGGGAGTATCTCCTCTTTTTCAGGGCCTCAGTCCTCAGGATGGTAGTCTCAGGTGCATAAGAAGTGTGTGGGTTGCTTAACCACACTGGGTTTCAGCTTGCTGGCTTTTCACAGCCCTTGTGCAGGTTCTTAGCACCTCTCAGGGCTCAGGTGATGTAAAGAAGAAACTTGGCGGTAGTGCTTTGTTATATGTACTGTTTATTTGCTTTCCTTGGGTATGAGGGACACTGCTGATGTCCAGCCTCTACAGGTGTTCCCATATGATGTGCCAGGAGGCAGGTGCATCCCACCCTCCTGAAAACCTCCACATACACTAGTTAATGGTACCTGGTTCTGAGGTAGTCTTGGATCTGCTTGGGGCCTTAGTGGTGCTAGGATAAGCAAGTTTGGCTAGGGGAGAATAGAAAAGAAAGAAAAAAACCAGAGTGGAAAGTGTATCATGGCTAGCCTGGTGGAGATGAAATAGCCTATTGTTTCCTCAGGAAGGTCATTCTCAATGAGACAGAGTAGCCAGTTTGGAATGGGAGTTAGAAGGTAGCTAATTTTAGTTACAAGGTAGCCAGTTTTGAATGGGAGTTACTGGCTTTTGCTTTGTTTTGTTTTAAACAAGGCTACCCCTTGGGAGGAGGGCCATCCTGGGATTTAAGGATATTAAATTTTGGGCCTACGTAAGTTTCCAGAAGAAAGCTAAGCCTGGATCTTCCTTGGAGCAGAAAACAGGGGATCTATGCTAGTGTCGCAGGGATGGAGGACATTGAAGAGTACCTAGGCCAGGAGTGCTGGTGTGTTTTATGTGTTGGTTCAGGGACTGTGATGACCTGCCAGGGACGCATGAGGTGGGCCAAGGCTGGGGATGTAGTGCACTGTTGGTTTCTGTGGTGAGGATTTAAGGGGACCAGGACATAGGATGACAGAGAGTACTTAGCTGACAGCCCAATCCCCATTATCTCCTCATCTCGCAGATGGCAGCGACCGAGGCGGTGCACCACATCCACTTACAGAACTTTTCGCGCTCACTCCTGGAGACCCTCAATGGGCAGAGGCTAGGGGGTCACTTCTGCGATGTGACTGTCCGCATCCGTGAAGCTTCCCTGCGCGCGCACCGCTGCGTGTTGGCCGCGGGCTCACCCTTCTTCCAGGATAAGCTGCTGCTTGGCCATTCAGAGATTCGTGTGCCACCCGTGGTGCCTGCGCAGACGGTGCGCCAGCTGGTCGAGTTCCTGTACAGTGGCTCGCTGGTGGTGGCTCAGGGCGAAGCGCTGCAGGTGCTCACAGCAGCGTCAGTGCTTCGCATCCAAACCGTCATTGATGAGTGCACGCAAATCATCGCGCGTGCCCGCGTCCCCAGCACCCCAGCACCTGCACCTCTGCCGCCACCCGTGCCCCCTCCACTTGCTCCTGCGCAGCTGCGCCACCGTCTGCGCCACTTGCTGGCCGCCCGCCCCCCGGGTCACCCCAGCGCAGCGCACAGCCGCAAGCAGCGCCAGCCTGCTCGCCTGCAGCTGCCCGCACCCCCAGCACCCATCAAGGCCGAGGGGCCAGATTCGGAGCCATCGCTGACTGCTGCCCCTGAAGACAGAGGTGAAGAGGATGACGATGAGGAGACAGACGAAGAGACCGACGCTGAAGAGGGTGAAGGCGGGGGCGGCGGCCCAGGTGAGGGCCAAGCGCCCCCTGCCTTCCCCGACTGCACAGGGGGCTTCCTTACAGCCACCGCTGACAATGCGCGTGAGGACCCGCCTGCGTCCACCGGCATCACTGATTATAGTGGTGCCGGCAGAGATTTCCTTCGCGGGACTGCTGTGACCGAGGATGTGTTCCCAGATAGTTATGTGTCTGCTTGGCATGAGGAAGGCAACGGAGGTCCAGAAGGTTGTCCGGTGGAAAGCTCTGCTCCACCCGACTGCGCACTGGCTGGGCCTCGACCTACCAGCGTGAAGACCCCTGGACCGCCTGTGGCTCTCTTCCCCTTTCACCTGGGGGCCCCAGGTCCGCCAGCACCAACACCTCCTACTCCATCAGGGCCAGCCCCTGCGCCCCCGCCCACCTTCTACCCCACGCTCCAGCCAGAGGCAGCTCCCAGTGCTCAGCTGGAAACTCCGGTTGTATCTGCTGCCCCTGCTGCTCCTGCCACAGCCATCTCAGGCACACCTGGGCGCGCCCCAGGTGCCTCGGGTGCTGAGCAACCCGCCTACGAGTGTAGCCACTGTCGCAAGACATTCAGTTCTCGGAAAAACTATACCAAGCACATGTTCATCCACTCTGGTGAGTGGGAGAGGACAAGAAATCGGCTCTACTCGCACAGATTTCTGGGATCCTTAAGCACTGGAGATTTGGTTCCTGGGTGGGATTGGGCCCTTGATAACCTTTGTTTTGTATAAACCTGGAAATTTAGTTCCCGATGTAAAGTGGGAGCCTGCCTTTTCCAAAGCCTCCCAAGGTCTTAGAAAACTAGATTCAGCCTGGGATGGTCAAGTTAAAGGAAGTGTTGGTGGAAATTTGACCAGTTTTGGGGGTGGGAGCTGCAGAAAGGGGCCTGAGGTGATTTATGGGGTAAATCATTTATTTGTAGCTAGAGTTTTCCTGCCTGGCCCACAGTCAGGGCAAATCTCTCTCACCTGCCAGTCCCACAGCCTCAGACCCGACCAAGTAAACACAGAGACTTATATTGGGGGGTAGAAGAATCCTTGAAGTCGGATGCGATCTGAGCATGTAGCCAGTGTTGTTCCAGACAGGTAGAGTTCCTTGTTAAGGAACCCTGGCTGATCGTGGCATAATTGAATGATGATGTGGGTCCAGGAGAAGGGTTCCCAGTAGAGCAGGATTCCAGAGTGGTTTCCTTGACAAGCAAAGGCGTCCTGAACTGACCCAGGACGGGAGAATAGAGGAGTCCCTACCAAGGAGTCTCCAGGGAGAGCAAGCTGGACTAATGTATGTGTGGCTTGCTTTGTCGTTTACAGGGGAGAAGCCACATCAGTGCGCAGTGTGTTGGCGATCCTTCTCGCTACGCGACTACCTGCTCAAGCATATGGTCACACACACTGGCGTACGAGCCTTCCAGTGTGCTGTGTGTGCCAAGCGCTTCACGCAGAAGAGCTCACTCAACGTGCATATGCGCACACACCGGCCTGAGCGTGCACCCTGCCCTGCCTGTGGCAAGGTTTTCTCACACCGCGCACTGTTGGAGCGCCACTTGGCAGCTCACCCTGCACCTTGATTGGGATCCAGATGTACACAGTATGGAGGTGCAGTCAGACCCTTGGACTAGGTCCACTCCACCAGAAGGCTCTTGCTCCGGAGTATGGGACCCTTTCTCTTCCCCACTCTCACCCCATTTTCCCTGTGGACTTGGGACGCAGAACCCTATTTCCCTCCTACACATGCTTAGCATCTCTGGATGGGACATGACCGGGTTGAGGATGGTCAGGGACTCTGCCATCTCAGAGACCTAGACCGTTTCCAGGTTGAGCTGGGCACACAGACTCTTGGAACCTGATGCAGGATTTTCGGCCAACCCCCATTTGGGTATGATGTCTAGGTCTGTCCTCTGCCCTAATGCTGGGCCAGTGTGAGTCCTGCTTGACATGCTGAACGGGTTCTGAAGGGGGGAGTGTGGGGGAAACCATAGCTATGAAATATAGATGTAGATGAAGAAAAAGACAGAGACACAGAATAACTTCCAGAGGTTCTGGGTCAATACCGCAGACCTTGACTTTATTGCTCACAGCCTTTATATACACAAAAGCAAAGGGGGGGCAAAAAGACCTCCCCCTTTCAAGGACAAAGTACAGTTAAGTATAAACACTTCCTTAGTACTCAAGATCTCTGGTGACCACACCTTACAGCAAGCGTCCTGTAAATAGGCCTTGAGGTATAAGATACCTAGTAACCAGCCTTTGGCCAAAACATCCTATCATGCTGTCTTGCATGTTAAAACAAGCTCGGACTCTCTGATCTTGAGTCAAGATGAAAACAGGCCACAAGCTGGGGGTCTCTGTGGGCCCCCACATGCTAGAATTCTCTGACCTCACCCCCAGTCTGGAGCCACCCTTCCCTCATCTGGCACCCATGGAGGCTCAGATGGACCTACTATGGGACTTTAGAATTCCGTTCTAATAAAGGACATTGGGCTAGTGCATGCTAGTAGGTTTTCTGGGCTATGGGGTGGGGGCTTGGTCCCCATGTTCCTGGGTTGTACCTTTGCAGTCCCCTGAGATTTCCTGGGCAGGTAGGCACAATTTGGTTTGATAGCCTGGACTTTTATTTTGGGATTTAGGTGGGTGGGCTGCATATATGACAGTCACCCAGTTTTCTTGAAGTGTTCAACCCTGTAGGGAGGGGAATCCCAGTCCCAATGCTGGCTGCTATATACACAATGGTTGGAGTCCCCCTTTCAACCAGAAATCTTATAGACTCAAGATTCTCCCTCCTCCATTCTGATGGACATGAATGTTGGACATCTTGTGAGATGCCCAGAAGGGTTCTTTGGGCACCAGGCTGCTTTGAGGACATTTGAACTTGGGCTTCAAGTACTAGAGAACCCAGAGTGAATGAGATGGCTGTGTCAGGTGGGTGAGAAGCAAGAATGGCTAGGTCCCAGGTTGCCTATTGACTAGAAGGTGACCAAAGAGCCGGGTGGTGGTGGCGCACGCCTTTAAGCCCAGCACTCGGGAGGCAGAGCCAGGTGGATCTCTGTGAGTTCGAGGCCAGCCTGGGCCACCAAGTGAGTTTCAGAAAAGGCGCAAAGCTATACAGAGAAACCCTGTCTTGAAAAAAAACCAAAAAAAAAAAAAAAAGAAGAAGAAAAAGGTGACCAAAGAAATCAGCATTATATCTGCTATCAGCTCAGAGACCCAGCCCTGTCTCCTTCCCACCTCCGATACACTGATGTCTCACTGTAAGGGTTTGGTCCCAGGAGAGGAGCTCTAGTTTGGAAGGTCAGGCCCCAGCCCTACCTGCTTGTCTCCTGGGCCTGTGGAGCTCTTCTCTGTCTGGGCATCACAAGCAGGGCTCTCAGCCTTTTGAGTCCCAAGCCTCAGACCACAAGGATTCCAGAAGTGAGGCAGAGTCCCAGTGCAGCAGGCTCGTGGTGGAGAACAGAAGTGTGTTTAAATCCAGGTGACAGAGGTGTTCTAAGTGTTTACTGAGCTGTCACCGTGTACCTGCCAGTCAACGAATTTCCCTTGATAGTTCGGGGCAAGGGCTGGGTTTTGTGAAAGGACCTCAAAGCAGGTACGTGGAGCCATGGGTTGGGCTTCTTACCATGCTTTTTCACTTGGCTGCAGTTCGGCAGGCCCTATTCCCTGTCTCCCTAGTTTCCCATAGTTAACAGACATGAAACGGAGACAAATGCTAGCCTCCAGAGGAGGCCGTGGTGACCAAAGGAGGTGGAGCAGGCCTCGTGATCAGGTGGAGGGTTGGAACAGCAGGAGGACTCCCAGCCAGTAAGAACTACGTGACAGAAGGACAGAGTCCAGGGGTTAAGAGCAGTTGCTGATAGTACCTATTTGGGGAGTGGGGTAGACAGATTCCCTTAAACGCAGCAAGTTAGGGCTTCGGAGCTCTGGGCAGTTGAGACTACACGCTCTCAGCCACTTCGGAAAGGGCCATGGGTGTTTGGCAGAAACTGACCTTCCTCCTACTTTTCCTGCTTTTGCTGATTGGCCTGAGGCAGCCCCCATGGCCAGCAGCTATGGCCGTGGCCCTGCGTTGGTTCCTGGGAGACCCCGCATGCTTTGTGCTGCTTGGCTTGACATTGCTGGCCAGACCCTGGATCAGCCCCTGGATGCCCCACTGGTTGAGTCTGGTAGCTGCGGCTCTCACATTAACTCTGTTGCCTCCACAGCTACCCCCAGGGCTACGCTGGCTACACAAAGATGTGGCCTACGTATTCAAGATCCTCTCCTATGGCCTGAAAATTAGGCAACTCCTTAACAGGCAGCCTCCAGAGACCTTTGTGAGTGCTTTGGAGCGGCAAGCGCAGGCACGGCCTGACCAGGTAGCTTTCGTGTGTACAGGGCCTGGGGCCTGTTCCATTACGAACAGCCAGCTGGATGCCAGGGCCTGTCAGGCAGCATGGGCACTGAAAGCCAGGCTGAAGGATACCACAAACCAGCAGGCCACAGAGACTGCTGCTCTCTTAGTGCTCCCCTCCAAGAACATCCCTGCTTTGACTGTGTTCCTGGGGTTGGCCAAGCTGGGCTGCCCTGTGGCCTGGATCAACCCATATGGCCGAGGGATGCCCTTGTTACACTCTGTGCTGAGTTCTGGGGCCAGTGTGCTCATTGTGGACCCAGGTGAGTGCTCCAGGGGCAATGAAGAAAGGGGACAGAAGCAAGGGAGGCCAGAAGTTTCTGGAAGATGAGCAGTGTTTGTCCCTGTCCCATGCAATTAGGGTCAAAATGTTGGTTCTGGACTCACCACTTTATTTTTTTCCCTAAATCTTTCAAGCCTATTTGACTAATTTGTTTGTTTGTTTTTTCGAGACAGGGTTTCTCTGTGTAATTTTGGTGCCTGTCCTGGATCTTGCTCTGTAGACCAGGCTGGCCTCGAACTCACAGAGATCTGTTTGGCTCTGCCTCCTGAGTGCTGGGATTAAAGGTGTGTGCCACCACTGCCTGGCTAATTTTTTTTAATTTTTTAAAATTTTTTTATTTTTTCATTTTATTTATTTATTTATTTATTTATTTGGTTTTTTCGAGACAGGGTTTCTCTGTGTAGCTTTGCACCTTTCCTGGAACTTACTTGGTAGCCCAGGCTGGCCTCAAACTCACAGAGATCCGCCTGTCTCTGCCTCCTGAGTGCTGGGATTAAAGGCGTGCGCCACCACTGCCCAGCTAATTTTTTTTTAATTGAAGTTTTTGTTGGTTTGTTTGTTTCCAAGACAGGATCTCATTATGTGAAGCTCTGGCTGTCCTGGAACTTGATATGTAAATCAGGCTGGCCTTGAACTCACAGAGATCCACCTGCCCCTGCCTCCTGAGTGCTGGGATTAAAGATGCCGGGCCATGATGCCCAGCTTTATTTGACTAAAGTTGTATTTTATGAATTACAAGGTTCTTCTGTTAGTTTTTTGAGACAGGGTTTCTCTGTGTAGCCCTGGCTGTCCTGGAACTCACTCTGTAGACCAGGCTGGCCTCGAACTCCTCAATCCTCCTGCCTTTGCAGACCCCACCCCCGCACCCCATTGTTGGGATTAAAGGTGCGCACCACCACCGCCCAGCAAAGTTCTTTATTCAATAATGAGGAAGCTTTTCTGCGCTACTTGCTTTTCTGTCTTTGGGTCTCTGAGACTCCCTCTTGACTTTGAAGGAAGGTAAGATTTACCTCTTTTTTTCTCTGATGGTCCATGTAGACCTCCAGGAGAACCTGGAAGAAGTCCTTCCTAAGCTGCTAGCAGAGAATATCTGCTGCTTCTACCTTGGCCGCACGTCACCCACTCCAGGTGTGGAGGCTCTGGAGGTGGCCATGGATGCTGCACCTTCTGACCCAGTGCCTGCCAGCCTTCGAGCTAAGATCCAGTGGCGAAACCCTGCCTTATTCATCTATACTTCAGGAACCACCGGTGAGGAGGCCCACGTCCCTGCCCCCACCCTCCCACACTCTGACCTTAACCTCACTCACCTTTCCACCGAGCCTTCTGTTTGTCCTCTGACACCCAACCTCTGACTTTGACTCTGACCCTGAGTGTGGTTCTGTTTTGTTTGGATTTATTATCACCAGCTCTGAAAACCAACCACAGAGTGGGAGGTGGTGCTGTTCACATGTAAATCGCAACACTCCGAGGGTTAAGAGGCCAGAGGTTGTGGAGTTCAAGGTCTGCTCCTTTCAGTGGTTTGCATCCTAAAATCAAACAATACACATATTAACATGTCCCCTGTGCAAGAATGACAGGCAAATTCACAAAGCATTCCATTCCATGTTTTTAAAAAGGAATACAAATTCAAGCTGGGCGTGGTAATGCACATCTTTTTTTTTTTTTTTTTTTTTTTTTGGTTTTTCGAGACAGGGTTTCTCTGTGTAGCTTTGCGCCTTTTCCTGGAACTCAGTTGGTAGCCCAGGCTGGCCTCGAACTCACAGAGATCCGCCTGGCTCTGCCTCCCGAGTGCTGGGATTAAAGGCGTGCGCCGCCGCCGCCGCCGCCGCCGCCGCCGCCGCCGCCGCCGCCGCCGCCACCACCACCACCACCCGGCGGTAATGCACATCTTTAACCCCAGCACTCAGGAGGCAGAGGAAGGAGGATCTCTTGAGTTTGAGGCCAGCCTAGTCTTCAGAGCAAGTTCCAAAACAACCAGGGCTAGACAAAGAAACCTTGTCTTGGGATAAATAAATAAGGAATGAAGTTTCTTTTTGATGGAAAAAAAAAGGGGGAGAAAAAACGGAAGAAGGAAGGAAGAGAGGGAAGAAGGAAGGGTTGAAGTCTGGGTTACGTAGTGAGCCCAGGCTAGCTTGAGCCATAGAGAGATCTTGTCTCAAAAAACAAAACATGCAGAAAAACCAACAACAACAAAAAGACACTCAACAGTTTTTTATGTTTATTGTTACTTACTGTTTTGGTCTTTTGAGACAGATTTTTTTTTAAAAAAAAATCTATTTATTTGTTACATATACAGTGTTCTGCCTACATGTAAATACCTGCATGCCAGAAGAAGGGACCAGATCTCATTATAGTGAGCCATGTGGTTAACTGGGAATTGAACTCAGGACCTGTGGAAGAGCAAGCAGCCAGTGCTCTTAACCTTTGAGCCATCTCTCCAGCTCTTAAGACAGAGTCTTGCTCTAACAGTTATTTATTTATTTATTTATTTATTTATTTATTTATTTTTGGTTTTTCGAGACAGGGTTTCTCTGTGAAGCTTTGGAGCCTGTCCTGGAACTCACTTTGTAGACCAGGCTGGCCTCGAACTCACAGAGATCCACCTGCCTCTGCCTCCCAAGTGCTGGGATTAAAGGCGTGCGCCACCACTGCCCGGCAGCTCTAACAGTTTTAACTGACTTTGAACTCCCTATGTAGCTGCCTCACCCTCTTGAGTGCTGCGATTATAGGCTTGCCTCACCTTACCCAGAAAAATCTTCCTACTTGGTCCCCTCTGAGAGGCTCAAAGGCAGGCAGGCTTGTCTGTGGAGACCCACCCTGCAGTGTGGTCTTTCTTCCTACCCAACCCTTATTGCTCTGTCATCCTCCAGGACTCCCAAAGCCAGCCATCCTCTCACATGAGCGGGTCTTACAAGTCAGCAAGTTGTTGTCATTCTGCGGGGCCACAGCTGAGGATGTGGTCTATGTTGTTCTTCCTCTGTACCATACAGTTGGCCTTATCCTCGGAGTCCTGGGTTGCTTAGAACTTGGTGAGTCTTCCAAGGACCACGGCGTGTTAGTGGGGGGGCAATCAAAAGGACATGATTCTATACTCTTTACCCTGAGTTTGTTTTCCCCACCCCAGGTTGGGCCATGTAGCCCAGGCTGGCCTCAAACTTGGTATATAGCTGAAGGTGGCCTTGAACTTCTGATCCTTCTGACTCTATCTCCCAAGTGCTGAATTACAGGTGTGTGCCGCTGTAGTGCTCGTGTTGAAAGACTCCTGAGCAAGACCGCCACAGAGCTGATATTCAATGCAAGCACACAGGGGTTTATTAATAGCAAAGCTTGGTCCCTGCCCAACACTCGACACAGCAGGTGGAGGAGGATGGCCAGAGCCCTCACTTCAAGGGGTTTATATAGGAAAGGTCTACGTGCAGAGGGTTACATATCTCGGGACTGGACAAGGGGGCTAGGGGTGAGGTAGTTCTTTGAAGTTACTGGCTGAACTGTAAGCATGAAATTACTAGTGGCTAACAAGATGCAGGGTATCTACAGAGACATACATTTTTTTACTCCCTATAACCTGTTTTGCTGAGTCTAGGATATATACACTTAGATTTATGGTTCTAGCCCTATCTCCATACGAGTTCAATGAGTTCAGTCTCTGGTCAGCTGTAAAACTGCTGGTCAGCAAATACCTTTGGAGGTGGGGGTGTCTCTGAAGAGGGCTTCTGATTTTTCTCTCTCACTACCATGCCCAGTTGTAGATACTTTAGTTATTTATTTACTTTTCCTCGAGAGACAGTGGTGGCAGTGCACGCTTTTAATCTGAGCACTTGGGAGGCAGAGGCAGGTGGAGTTCGAGGCCAGCCTGGTCTACAGAGCGAGTTCCAGGACAGCTACAAAGAGATACCCTGTCTCAAAAAAAACAAAACAAGCCGGGCGGTGGTGGCACACGCCTTTAATCCCAGCACTCGGGAGGCAGAGCCAAGCGGATCTCTGTGAGTTCGAGGCCAGCCTGGGCTACAGAGTGAGTTCCAGGAAAGGCGCAAAGCTACACAGAGAAACCCTGTCTCGAAAAACCAAAAAAAAAAAAAAAAAAAAAAAACACAAAACAAGCAGGGCGGTGACCAATACCACTAAGCTCGATGCAACACTCAGGAGGCAGAAAGCTGGAAAACTAATGCAGTTACAAGCTCAGCCTGGTTACATGCACAGCAAGGTCCAAGCCAACCACAGCTAGTGACTCAGTAGTTAAAACTACCTGCTGCTCTTGTAGAGAATCCAGGTTTGGTTCCCATGCCAACATCAGAGGGTTTCTCATCACCTGTCATTCCAACTCCAGGGGATCTGATGTCCTCTCCTGGCCTCTACAGGCATTCACATGCATGTGGTGCATATACATACATACATGCGTACGTACATATATACATACATATGTATGTGCGCGCGCATATAGGCATGCACACATACACATTCAGGCATGTACATATACACATAAAAAACAAACAAATCTGCTAGGTGGTGGCGGTGGTGCACACCTTTAATCCCTTCACTTGAGAGGCAGAGACAGGTGGATCTCCAAGTTTGAGGCCAGCCCAGTCTACAGAGTGAGTTCCAACAGAGCCAGGGCTATAAAGAGAAACCCTGTCTTGAATTGCCCCCCCCCTTAAAGAAAAACAAAAAATCTTTCATAAAAAATCAAAACAGGACAAAAAAATGCCTTCTAGAGGCTTCATCCCCAAACCTGCAAAATAAATAGTAATTTTGCAGGTTTGGGGGTAGTCCAAGACCTTGTACATTCAAGGTCTGTTTTTAGTGAATTTGGGGCAAGTGCTCTATCATTGAGCCACACCACCATTCCCTCACTGGTAAATCTTAGATGTGTGGGTCATTTAAGTGAGTGTAGTATTACTTTGCATTTGAAATGCCACAACCAGGTGATCACATAGATTCTCTCAGCAACATGGAACATGATCACTCATTTTTTTTTTTCCCTACCAGGAGCCACCTGTGTCCTGGCCCCCAAGTTCTCTGCCTCCCGCTTCTGGGCTGACTGTCGGCAGCACGGTGTGACGGTGATCCAGTATGTGGGTGAGGTCCTGAGATACCTGTGTAATGTTCCTGAGGTGAGGCTCTAGGATGAAGGCTCCCAACTGAATTCCCAGGCACGGAACCCTAGATGACTTACCGGATAAAGTAGTTGTCAGATAAAGATTTAGATGAGGAGTGAAGGCAGGACTCAGGAGTAGAGGACAGGCTTAACATGTGTGGGACCCGACATCAAAGACAGAAAGACCCATACCTATGGGGCTCAAGCAAAGTCACCTCCTGGCTACACAGAGTTGAATGTCAGCCTGGGCAACACTGACACTCTGCTTCAAAACAAAGTCTCACATGATAAGTTCCGAATACTTTCCACATTTTCTCGTTTCTTTCTCATTTACTTATTTATTTATTTGGTTCTTTGAGACAGGGTTTCTTTTTCTTTCTTTTTTTTTTTTTGATTTTTCAAGACAGGGTTTCTCTGTGTAGCTTTGCGCCTTTCCTGGATCTCGCTCTGTAGACCAGCCTGGCCTCGAACTCACGGAGATCCACCTGCCTCTGCCTCCCAAGTGCTGGGATTAAAGGTGTGTGCCACCACCGCCTGGCCAAGTTTCTTCTTATTGTAAAATATGAAAACAGCCTAAGAAAGGAAAGGTTTCTTTAGCTCACAGTTTTAGATTATAGTGCATTGTTGTGGGGAAGTCAAGGAATTTTCTTTTCTTTTTTTTTCTTTTTTTGTTTTTGTTTTTCGAGACAGGGTTTCTCTGTGTAACAGCCTTGGCTGTTCTGGAACCCTTTTGTAGACCAGGCTAGCCTCAAACTTAGAGATCCACCTGCCTTTGACTCTGAAGTTCCGGGATTAAAGGCGTGCACCACCAGGCCCAGCTAAGGCTTCAGGAATTTAAAGCAACTCCTCACATCACATCCACAGTCAAGAGCCTCAAGTAATGAATTAATGTGCTCATACCAATACGCACTTTGCTCTTTCCCCTTCGTTTAGTCCGGTCTGTAAAATGACATCATCCACGTTCAGGATGGGCTTCCAAAGTCAATCCCTTACAGGCATGCCACAGGCCAGTCTAGCCTGTGTGGTCAGTCCTTCACTGAGACTCCTTCCGCCCTTGGTTCTAGATTGTGTCAAGATGGCAAACTAGCTATCACAACGGAGGTGACTCTACCTTGTGCAGTTTCAGTGACTTAATTTTAAAAAACAGATGAGAACAGTCCCAACCTGGACCTTAACCAGCCCTGGACATCAGTTTGCAAATACAGCTACTAATGGTAGATGCTGGAATAAAAAAAAGAATAACAACTACCTGAAGGGGGCGCTGTAAGCATGAAATGAATTTATTATGTAAAATATCTGGAACAGTGTGACTCAGGGTAAACATGCTAGATGCCCTTATTCCCACAGAGTAATGAGCTATGGTCCTTAGAAAACTGTCTCCAGGTAATATGCCCTACCTCCCAGTCTCTTCCCACCCCTTCAGTTTCAAATCAAAAGCCCCACGAGAATCCTTCCCAGTAAGGTCCCTTCCTTGGGTAACACTTCAAGATAAGGTTTCAAGCGGATCGGTGGTGGTGGTGGTGGTGGTGGTGGTGGTGGTGGTGGTGGTGGTGCATACCTTTAGTCCCAGCACTTGGGAGGCAGAGGCAGGCGGATCTCCGTGAGTTCGAGGCCAGCCTGGTCTACAGAGCAAGTTCCAGGACAGGCTCCAAAGCTACACAGAGAAACCCTGTCTAGAAGAAAAAGAAAAAGAAAAGAACAAAACAAAACAAAAAAAGATAAAGTTTCTAGTAACTTCCCAGTTTACCTATAAATGAATGTCACCACTCCATAGAAACCCTTGTAGATAATGCCTCCAGATAACAATTCTCCCAGATCAATGTTCCTGGAAACTACCCCAGGTAGTGTCGGATGGTCAGATGCCTACCTGAGGCTGATGTCTCCAGTTACTCCTAGCTAGGTAACTCTGCAGATAAGGCTACCCCAAGAAACTTTCTCTAGGCAAATGCCCACAGGGATAATTTAGGTACAGACACCGATAATTTTTGTTTGTTTTTTGTTTTTTGTTTTTCGAGACAGGGTTTTTCGGTGTAGTTTTGGTGCCTGTCCTAGATCTCACTCTGTAGACCAGGCTGGCCTTGAACTCACAGAGATCTGTCTGGCTCTGCCTCCCAAGTGCTGGGATTGAACGCGTGTGCCACCCACCGCCTGGCTCCAATAATTTTTTTTTTTTTAAGATGGAGCTCTCGCTATATAGTCCAGGCCGGCCTGTAATTTGCTATGAAGCTCATTCTGATCTCCAACTAATAGTCCTCCTGCTCAGGTTCCTGAGTGCCAGGATTATAGGCATGCCCAACACTCATGTCTAACTCTTTTTGTTGTTGTTGTTCGTTTTTTTTTTGTTTTTGTTTTTGTTTTTTTTTTGGTTTTTCGAGACAGGGTTTCTCTGCGTAGCTTTGCGCCTTTCCTGGGACTCACTTGGTAGCCCAGGCTGGCCTCGAACTCACAGAGATCCACCTGGCTCTGCCTCCCGAGTGCTGGGATTAAAGGCGTGCGCCACCACCGCCCGGCTGTTGTTCGTTTTGTTTTCTCTATATAATAACAGTCCTGGCTGTCCTAGAACTCTCTCTGTAGACCAGGCTGGCCTCGAACTCATAGAAATCCTCTTGCCTCTGCCTCCCGAGTGATGGAATTAAAGGTGGAGTGGTGGGACCTATACTTAAGGAATCTACCTGGAGTACTTAAGAAGAGTTAGACATTACTAGGCAGTGGTGGTGCATGCCTTTGCGTGCCTTGGGTAAATTCCAAGATTAAGATATTTTCTTCAGAAAGAGTTCCCAGCCATAACTTCCAGGGCACCACTTTCTGACCCTTCTTGGGATGTCCCTGCAGCAACCAGAAGACAAGAAACATCCAGTCCGCTTGGCAATGGGCAATGGACTTCGGGCAGATGTGTGGGAAACCTTCCAGCAACGCTTTGGTCCCATTCAGATCTGGGAATTCTACGGCTCCACGGAGGGCAACATGGGCTTAATGAACTATGTGGGACGATGCGGGGCTGTGGGCAAGACCAACTACTTCCTTCGAGTGAGTGGACGGGACTCCCAGCGTGATGGCGGTCCTGAGGCTGAGCCCCCAGGAACTTTGCCAATGCTCCCCACCCTCCATCCCAGATGCTGAATCCCTTTGAGCTTGTACAGTTTGACGTAGAGACGGCAGAGCCTGTGAGGGACAAACAGGGTTTCTGCATCCCTGTGGGGCCAGGTAAGGAGGTCAGCAAGTCTTTAGATGTGTGAGGGGTAATTACTTCCACCTCCTTGGCTGGAACAAGCTGCCTAAAGTCCTTTTTATTATTTTTATTATTATTTTATTTCAGTTTTTGAGTGTAATGTCTCATATAGCCCAAGCTGGTCGTGAGCTCTTATTCCTTCTGCCTCTACTTCCCAAATGCTAGGATTATAGGAGCGTGCCGCCACACCTGGCCCAAAGTCTTAACATGGTGATAGGTGGTGAGATCTGCAACCCTCACCTTGAACTCAAGTCACTGGCCTGTCTGACCATCACTTGTGGACCTCTGCTTTACAGGATTTTGGCTCTGCCCAGCTCTCCTCCTTCAGTCTTATTCTGTTCTACTGCCTTGATGTGTGTCTATTGGTTCTCTTAAGCTTTCTGCAGGGGTCACAACCTCTGAGATATCAGTCCTTTACCCTGTACCTTCTCTCCTGGGGTTTTGCAAGGGCTCTGGTATGTCTTTCTCCCACTCACCCCCTTTGTCAGTTCCTTACCCCCACCTTGTTTCTTATGGACACCCTGATGCTACCTTCTCTTTTTCAGAACTCTCTGATTCTCCAAGTTTCTCTCTCCTCCTCTTGGTTTCTCTCGCCTTTAGTCTGAGTGTCTCCCATCAACCCATCTTTTAAAATTTTATTTTATAGACATGAATGTTTGCCTGCGTTGATGAATGTGCACCGCATGTGTGCTTGGTGCCTGAGGAAGGCAGAAGGTGATTGTGAGGCACCATGTGGATGGATGGTAGCAACCTAACTTTAGATCTTCTGGAACAACAGCCAGTGTTCTTAACCACTGAACTATCTCTCCAGCCTTAACAGTACAACTTAGTTCTACCTTTGGCTGGATGAAGAGTGAGGAACCTCTGGCAGGAGCAGACTTACGAGCTGATGGAGTTCTCATTTAGTGCTTATTTTCCATTTATACCTCCAGGAGAGGCAGGACTCCTATTGACCAAGATACTAAAGAACCAGCCCTTCCTGGGTTACCGTGGGTCCAAGGAACAGTCCAAGCAGAAACTGGTTACAGATGTGCGCCGCTCAGGAGACCTCTACTACAATACTGGCGATGTACTGTCCTTGGACAGTGAAGACTTCCTCTACTTCCATGACCGCCTGGGTGACACCTTCCGGTCAGGCATGGGTGGTTTGGGGAATGGGGCTTCTGGGGTCCATTCTGCCTAGGGATGGATGGGACCCTCTCTTCCCTGGGGCTGGGGTCGCTCTGCTCGCTCGGGGGAGGGTAGCATCCCTTTCAGGGGGCGGACATTCCTATCTTGGGGCGTGGCATCCCATCCTGCAGGTGGAAGGGTGAAAATGTATCCACACGAGAGGTGGAGGGAGTGTTGTCCAGCCTAGACTTCCTACAAGAAGTCAACGTCTATGGCGTGCCTGTGCCAGGTACGGAGAGTTTGCCCGACTTTAAACATCCTGCACCTTTGGGGATGGAAGGTGGTCATTACAAGTCTGGGGCGCCCTTGGGGTACAGAGAAGTTAAGAGCTATGTCTAGTTGCACAGCCGGTGAGCAGAGCTGGGCCAGCTGAGTGACCAGCGTGCTTTCTAGGGTGTGAGGGTAAGGTTGGCATGGCTGCTGTGAAGCTGGCCCCTGGGCAGAATTTCGATGGGCAGAAGCTGTACCAGCATGTCCGTTCCTGGCTCCCTGCTTACGCTGTACCTCACTTCATCCGTGTCCAGGTGAGAGCAAGGCAGCAGGAGCGGATGGATGAGGGAGTTGGTATCACCGTCAGGGCTCATGATTACTGCTTTGCAGGACTCCCTGGAGGTCACGGGCACCTTCAAGCTGGTGAAGTCACAACTGGTGCGTGAGGGTTTTAATGTGGCAGTCATTGTTGACCCATTGTACATACTGGACAACAAGACCCAGACCTTCAGGCGTCTAATGCCAGACATGTACAAGGCCGTGTGTGAAGGAACGTGGAAGCTATGACCAACTCAAAGGCTATCCAAAAGTGTGGAAACCGACGCTGGCCAGGGTTCTTAGCATCAACTTCACAAAGTTGTCCGGATCCCAGATACCCATGGCCTAGCAGCACTTAGAGAATAAACTTGAATGTGTGTGCAGAAGCCTGTGTGTGGATTTGAAACAATAGATGAACGCGGCTGTTGAGTGCTGCCCCTCCCCTCCCCCTCCCCTCCCCCTCCCCTCCCTCTCCCCTCCCCCATCCCTGCCTGCTCCAGGGTTCCCTGCCAAGGACCAGCTTTGAAGCTTTGAAGCTGCTCCAGTAAAGAGAGTGCTGACTGCAGCTCTGGGTCTTTGTGTGTAGTCTTGGATGTCGTGAAACTCACTATGTAGACTAGGCTGGCCTTGAACTCAGAGATCTGCCTACTTCTGCCACTATGCCCAGCTCCCTTTTGTTTTTTATTATGTGTATGCATGTGTGTGGGTATGTGCATGTGAGTGCAAGTACCCACAGAGATCAGAGGCATCATATCCCCTTGGAGTTGGAGTTCAAGCAATTGTGAGCCACCTCGTCTAAGTGCTGGGAACTGAACCCAGGTCCTCTGGAAGAGCAGTCAGTGCTCTTAACCACTGAGCCATTTCTCCAGCCCCCCACCCCTACCCCGGGATGTTGCTTTAAAGGCCAAGGGGTGACAAAAGTGGTGTTTACCTTTCTAGTGTTACCAGGTGTCTTAGGGTTACTCTCCGTACGATGAAACACCATGACCAAAAGCAAAATGCAGAGGAAAGGGTTTATTTGGTTTACAATTGTAATCCATCATCAAAGGGAGTCAGGACAGGAATTCAAACACGGCAGGAGCCGGGAGGCAGAAGCTGATGCAGAGTCCATGGAGGTGTGCTTGTGTCTCATGGCTTGCTCAGCCTGCTTTCTTTTAGAACTCAGGACCACCAGACTAGGGATAGCCCCACTACAATAGGCTGGGCCCTCCCCCATCAATCACTAATTAAGAAAACGCTCTGCGGGCTTTCTTACAGCTGGATTTTATGGAGGCATCTTCTCAGTTGAGGCTCCCTCCTCTCTGATGACTCTAGCTTGTGTCAAGTTGACATAAAACTAGCCAGCATATCAGGAAAATGGCCGGTGGGGTTCAAAGTCTCAGTGGCCTCTAATGCTACTATAACATTCCCCTATCAAGAGTTGAGAACCTAAAATCATTTAGGAGATGGGCTAAAATTTGAGAATCAATATAACCGGTGAAAACCTAGAGATCCAATTTTAAAGGTGTTCACCTGCAGGGAACAGTGTCTGGACTGGAGGTTAGGTCTCACTCACATACTGCCTCAGGGCAGGAATGCTGGTTTAGAGGAAGGAGATAAGAACACAGGAACCAGAATGCTTTTCTAGCATCTTTGGCCTCCAGCCAAGACAGGACCCATGACATTTCTGGCTAAGAACAAGAACAGAACAGCTGTTTAGGGGTCTCTGCCCTGAACTGCATGACCCATCTCATATCCTCGTCACCATGGCTCTGGAAAATATGGTCTGTATTGTGAGGAGGTGAGAGTACTTGTATGAACTGTGGTGGTAATCTAGACAGGATTAGGTGGGCGTCCCAAGGCCTCAGAAGTATTGGGACCAGAAATGGCCCTGAGAGAGAGTGACTCTAAGAACCACAGGCTAGAAGAATGCTGAGGTCACTGGGAGGTGTTCTCTGTAGGTCAGGAGCCGGAAGTGTTTTGAGGGACTCGGTGTTAGGTGGTGGGCATGGAAATTCCTGCTGGAGTTGTGGGTCAGGCCCCCAGGGCCAGTTGTTAGTGGACGAACCCCAGGCCAGCTCATTCCCATTCCCATCCCCTGAAGAAGTGTAACCACTTTGTTGGTGAACAGCCCTAGCCAACTAGCCTTGCATAAGAACCACATTGCTGTGAGTTCATGAGTGCAATGGCCCTGTTGTTTCTAGAAGGCCCTTGTTACCCAACACTCCACACCAACCTCTGGCTCTTACAATCTTTCTGTCCCCTCTTCTGTGACATTCCCGGAGCTATGTTAGGAGGGGGATGATATGAAGGACCTATTTTGGGCTGAGTAACTCCACAATTACTCAGGGCCGAGAGCTGCACTAATCTATGGATATAAAGATATGCATTCAGGAGGCTGTTTAATACTAAGTTCATTGAACTGGAGAATCTACTACTATTATTTAAGACATGATATGTATCCCAGGCTGGCCTGGAATTGTGTAGCCAAGGATGACCTTGAACTTCTGATCCTCCTACTTCTACCTTCTCGGTGTTGAGATTCCAGGCACGGGCTAC
The DNA here is from genome assembly GCF_949786415.1 of Peromyscus eremicus. Lineage (NCBI taxonomy): Eukaryota > Metazoa > Chordata > Mammalia > Rodentia > Cricetidae > Peromyscus > Peromyscus eremicus. Next base: position 194,645,827 of record NC_081416.1, read on the forward strand.
CGTGCCCCATTTATGTAGTTATGAGGATTCGAGCCACAGTTTCAGGTACTCCACCTGAGCTACAGCCCCACCCACCACAGCCACTTTAATCCCCAGGTCCTTAGCTTCTCTCTAATCGGGAAACATTGCTTCCTTCCTCAACACTTGGTCATTTGTTTCTGTCAAATTGTCTTTGCATAGTTTTATTCTCCTTTCAATTCACATGAGTTTTTGTTTCGTTTTGTTTTTTGAGACGACTGTGTAGTTCTAGTTGGCCTGAAACTCTAGTTGGCCTGAAATGTGTCAATCAGGCAGGCCTCGAACTCATTGACATATGCCAGCCTTTGCCTCCTCAGTGCTGGGGTAAACACATTCACCATCATATTCATTGAGTATCGGTTTGTTTTGGGTTTTGTTTTTTAATTAATTAATTAATTTTTATTTTATGTGTTTTGTCTTCATGTATGTCTGTGTGAGGGTGTCAGATCTTGGAGTTATAGATAGATGTGAGCTGCCACGTGGGTGCTGGGAATTGAACCCAGGTCCTCTGGAAGAGCAGTCAGTGCTCTTAAGTGCTGAGCCATCTCCCCAGCCTTTGTTTTATTTTAAAAATAGACCTTTCATGTAGTGTTTGTGACAAATATTTGCCTCAAGTAATGTTTGTGTATTTTGGACAGAGTCTGATTACTTTACCAAAGCTAACCTTGGACTTGAATCATTTTACCACAGCCTACCTAGTATTCGGATTACAGGTGTGCCCGACTGTGCCTAAATCAAAATTAGTCTCTTATATATTAACATGACCCCCCCCCCAGTTTCATTAAAACAACTCGATTTCTGTACCTTTGCGTTTCTTTTATTTCTTTCTTTCTTCTTCTTCTTCTTCTTCTTCTTCTTCTTCTTCTTCTTCTTCTTCTTTTTAATGGTTTTTGTTTTTGTGAGACAGGGTTTCTCTGTGTAGCCCTGGCTGTCCTGGAACTCACTCTGTAGACCAGGCTAGCCTCGAACTCAGAGATCCAACTGCTTCTGCCTCCTGAGTGCTGGGAGTAAAGACTTGTGCCGCCACCACCTGGTTTATCCTTAACATTTCCGGTAGAATCTATCTCTAGGTAGGCCTGGTGGTGTATGTGGGAAGTGGAAACAAAAGGATCAGGACCTAGCCTGGACTGCATGATACCTTTCCAAAAAACAGAACATAAATCAGGCTAATGGTGGTGACATATGCCTAAAATCCCAGTACTTAGGAGACAGAGACAGGAGGATTACTGCTAGCTGGAGACAAGCCTGTTTTACATAGTGAAACCCAGGCCTGTTAGGGTTACATAGCAAGACCCTATCTTTTTTTTTTTTTTTTTTTTTTAAAGATTTATTTATTATGTATACAGCATGTATCCCTGCAGGCCAGAAGAGGGCACCAGATCTCATTACAGATGGTTGTGAGCCACCATGTGGTTGCTGGGAATTGAACTCAGGACCTCTGGAAGAGTAGTCAGTGCTCTTAACCTCTGAGCCATCTCTCCAGCCCAAGACCCTATCTTGATAAATATATAAACAAATAAGAAATCAATAAGAAAATCTGCTTCTAAGCTGGGCAGTGATGGTATATGCCTTTACTCCCAGCACTCATGAGTTAGGCAGATCTCTGAGATAGAATCCAGCTTGTTCTACAGAGTGAGTTCCAGGACAGCCAGGACTATACAAGGAAACCATGTCTCAAAAAAAAAAAAAAAGGTAGAAAGAATGAAAATCTGCTTTTAGTAGATTTTAAAAAATGTGTTGTCCTGAAGTTGTTAAAATACTCTCTGGAAAAAAAAAATCAGAAACCAAACAAAATCCTGATATGCTCTTCATTGGGTACATTTAATCTTCTTTAAAAAAAATAAAAACTCGGCCGGGCGGTGGTGGTGCACGCCTTTAATCCCAGCACTCGGGAGGCAGAGCCAGGCGGATCTCTGTGACTTCGAGGCCATCCTGGACTACCAAGTGAGTCCCAGGAAAGGCGCAAAGCTACACAGAGAAACCCTGTCTCGAAAAACCAGAAAAAAAAAATATAAATAAATAAATAAATAAATAAATAAATAAATAAATAAATAAATAAATACAAATTCACCAGGCGGTGGTGGCGCACGCCTTTAATCCCAGCACTTGGGAGGCAGAGCCAGGTGGATCTCTGTGAGTTCGAGGCCAGCCTGGGCTACAGAGTGAGGTATCTGAGCTTCCGTTGGGTTTAACCAGGGTAGGGGTGAGGAAAACCCAAGTGGGGAGGAAGAAAAAGGTGGGGCCAGCACGAGGATTGGGTAAGATTACAGGAAGACTCTGTGGAGACTCACAACAGTAGGAATAGAGGAGAAAGACACCTTCTCCCTGTCTTTGCCCATCTCAGTCCAAGGAAAGGATGCGTGGCTATTACAGCAGGGGCCACCAGGCATGTTTGTAAGTGCGTGAGCTGGGTGTGGTAGCACACACCTGTAATCCCAGCATTCAGAAGGTGTAGGCAAGTGAATTCTTGCCAAGAAAAACAAAAACAAAAACAAAAACTAACAACAACAACAACAAAGGGTCAGCTGTAGCGGTGCACACATCTATAATTAAGATGCCACCAAGGAGCTGGGTGGTGGTGGCGGCGGCGCACGCCTTTCATCCCAGCACTTAGGAGGCAGAGGCAGGTGGATCTATGAGTTTGAGGATAGCCTGGCCTACATAATGAGTTCCAGGACAGCCAGGGCTACACAGAGAAACTCTGTTTCCAAAATCAAAACCAAAAAAAAAAAAAAAAAAAAGATGTCATGATGTCACCAAGGATCAAGAACTTAAGGTAGGGGGCTGAAGATATGGCTCTGTGGTTATGGTCAGCACTTGCTGACCCTGCAGGGGACCTTGGTTCAGTTTCTAGCACCAAAATGGTGACTCACAACCCCCTGTAGCTCCAGTTTCAGGGGATTTTATTCTCTCTTATGACTTCCATGGACACTGTGCACGCATATGGTTCACACACACATCAAAAGAACTGAGGGCAAGCCGGGCAGTGGTGGCGCACACCTTTAATCCCAGCGCTCGGGAGGCAGAGGCAGACAGATCTGGATCTTTGTGAGTTAGAGGCCAGCCTGGTTTACAGAGTGAGTTCCAGGACATCAGGGCTGTTACATAGAGAAACCTGGAAATCCCGTGTCAAAAAATAAACAAAACAAACAAACAAACAAACAAACAAACAAAAAAGAACTGAGGGCAGGCTTGGGTCATATGGAGAGATCATCTCAGAGACCACCAGGAGAGCTGCAAACTGGAGAATTTCAATAAAAATACTGAAATTCCTACCACATGGGTAGAGACTGCATACAGGTTGGGCTGCTCCAATGTCTGCATTTGCTTCTATGTGGCCAGTGGAGGGAGTCCTCCAGTCAAAGGTCACACTGCAGGCCCATACACCGGGCTACTCCACAGAAGGGTTAGATGCAGAGTATTTAGGTAGGACTGAGAACCCACCCCCAGTTTGCAGGATTACAGGTCCCTGTGTATGTGGTAGAGCTGTGTCCTGGGGTGGAAACAATGCATGAATACAAAGTTCACACATACAGGCCTTCTCTTCCCAAGGTAGTCTGTGATACTGAAAGAGACAGCTCAGGCCAGACAGGCTGCCACCCACTGGGCTCTGATCTCTAGAACACAGAGCTTTCAGGTCTTTAGACCCAAGGCTCTCAGACCCAGGGCCAAGAGCTGTAACACAGGCTGCTGTGGAGGGTTAAGAAATCCCCATACCAGCCGGGCGGTGGTGGCGCACGCCTTTAATCCCAGCACTCGGGAGGCAGAGCCAGGCGGATCTCTGTGACTTCGAGGCCATCCTGGACTACCAAATGAGTCCCAGGAAAGGCGCAAAGCTACACAGAGAAACCCTGTCTCGAAACACCAAAAAAATAAATAAATAAATAAATAAATAAATAAATAAATAAATAAATAAATAAAAAATAAAAAAATGTTCTAGCAACTGGATGTAGTAACATATGCCTTTAAACCCAATACTAGGGAGGCAGAGGCAGACAGGTCTCTGTGGTCTGCCTGGTCTACATAGTGAGTTTCAGGCCCCAACCAGAACTACATAGTGAGACCCTGTCTAAAAATATAAATAAGCCGGGCGGTGGTGGCACATGCCTTTAATCCCAGCACTTGGGAGGCAGAGGCAGGTGAATCTCTGTGAGTTCGAGGCCAGCCTGGGCTACCAAGTGAGTTCCAGGAAAGGCGCAAAGCTACACAGAGAAACCCTGTCTTGAAAAACCAAAAAAAAAAAAAAAAAAAAAAAAAAAAAAAAAAAAAAATCCCCATACCAACTGCCACCGAGATCAGCACGCGCACACACACACACAGAAAAGAACTGGAGAGTAGTGAGCAAGAATGGACAGTGTTGAAAACCCAAAGTTTCTAGAAGACACTTTGATATGCCCATCTCTAGAATTTATTTGCTTATTTATATCCTTATTTTTGGGACAGGATCTCACTACATAGCACCTGTCCATCCTGGAACACACTATGGAAACCAGTCTGACCTCAAACTAACAGAGATCTGCCGACAACACTGACACCTGCTCCATATTTCTGAATTTTAAAATGAAAAGTGTTTAAAGTCTTAGCCTGGCCTGATGGTGCACACCTTTAATCCCAGCACTCAGGAGGCTGAGGCTGGACCACCACAGAGAGTTTGAGGTCAGCCTGGACATTATAGTGAGACTATCTCAAACACACGTACAGAGAATTTAAAAATACCAACCTGGTCTTGGTGGTACAAGCCTATAGTTCCAGCACTCAGGAAGCTGAGACAGGAGGATCACCAGTTAGAGGCCAGCTTATGCTACATGAGGAGACTCCGTCTCAAACAAAATAAAATTTGCCTCATCATCTGACCTGAAGATGGTGATCACCCCTGGAATATATAAGGGGCCCAGGCTACTACAAAGGTCCTATAAGTGGAAATCAGAGAGTCAATGATCCAAGGAGATAAACAACTGCCCAGTGCTGAAGATGGAGAAAGAGGCCATAAGCCAAGGGCCTCAGGTTACCTCTGTGCCTCCCAGGTGGAACTTGCTCCCCTACTAACATCTTTGATGTAGTGAGATATATTTCACTGTTTTGATGTTGGCACAATTAACAAACAGATCTGTTCTGAGTCACCTAGTTTACAGGCACAGTTAATAGAACACCATGCGCTGACAAGTTATAAGTGACTATCCTGAGGGTCACCGTTCCCTGGGTAGCTCTTTGCCCTCCAGTTTAATGATGAACCTGGTTGTGTGGGGTGTAGGCCTGACCTGGAGGCATGCCTGGCCTGAGGCACCCATGTGTTGTCTACCTTCTCAGAAGCCGCTCATGTCCCCTCACACTCCCAAAGGAAAGTCCCTTATTGTTCATCCAAGTCCAGGTTCAGGAATTCAGAGGCCAGGGGGTGGTGAGCAATGTGTGTGGCCAAGGAACTAGGTAGGCTGGAGGAGAGAAGTGACTAATTGAACCGTCTGGGCTCAGCAGCCCTGTGGTTCCTGTAGCTGGTCAGCGAGGCTCCTCTTTTGATCAGTGGAAGCTAGAAGTCAGAATTCTTCCTCAGAAATTCTAGTTATAGACATATAACTTATGTTAAAAATCTAGCATGTTAGTTGAGGGTCACATGCAAGAGGATGGAAAGGCAGCTGTGGTTTTCCTGTACCTTCCACAGAGACATCTTGCCCAGCCACTGCAAGGAGGAACCTAAGGCAATTTCCGAGCATCTCGAAGCAGAAAGAGGCCTTCCCTTGCACAAGCCGGACGCCAGCCAGACCAGGCTCCATAAAGCAGGGGCGGAATGAAACAGCCTCTTCTTACACTGGGTGGTCCGACTTTGAACAAGGGATCTTCTTGGGGTCCCTGACTCATGTGGGGTACCCCAGAGCCTCCATTTGACTGGTGGGCATGCCTGGAGTGCTGCATTAGGGGCTGGAGGCCCCCAAGGTGAGACAGCCTTCTCCAGCTGCTCATGGGCCCTCTGGCTGGTGGATCTTCCTATGAATGACCAGCTGAAACTTCCAGTCAAAGCTGCACCCACAGTCCCGGCAGAAGTGGCGCCTCTGGCCTGCATGGCTCTTGCGGTGGATGACCAGCTGTGACTTCCAGCTGAAGCTGCGCCCGCACTCCACACACACATAGCCCCGAAGGCCAGTGGAGCACCGAATGGCTGGCTCCCGGGACATCTGGGGTGGCCTTTCCAGGCCCAGCCCACGCAAGTGTGTGCGATGGTGGATGACGAAAACAGACTTCCAATCGAAGCTGAGGCCGCACTGCTCACAAGTGTACAGCTTCCGAGGTGCCGGCCTAACCGGAGCTTCCAGCAGTGGTGTGGGAGACAAGCCTGGAGGGTCCTGGCAAGGGCTCCGGCTCCCGCTTGGAGAGGATGTGCAGGCTCGAACTAGCTCTGGACCTGCAATGGCTCCCACTTCCGGGAGATGGCTCCTGAGGGACTCCGGTCCTGCGTGTGGGGTCTCCTGTTTTGGCCTCTGCTCAGACTCAACTTGTATATCTGGCTCTAGCAGCGGCAGGCTTGCTGGGGTGGGGAGAACGTTCATTTGGGGGCTCAGTGACGTGGGTGCTTGCACAGAAGTGTGGGGGTGGGCACCTTCTGGTAGGAAAGAGATGCAGCCAGATGCTGGGCCGCTGCACCGGGAGCCCCAGTGGGGGCTTAGCGCATGCATGCAGGGAAGCACGTGGAGGATGGGGCAGGGAAGACAGAACAGAGAGAGGGCCATCAAACCTCACCCTGGGACACCACTGTGCCGTACTTCTCCAGCATCACGCCCCAGTACAGCTCTTTTTGTGATGAGTCCAACAGGCCCCACTCCTTCTGCAAGGACGCAACCAATCACTGCCTCTCCCACCCGGCCTCACATCCTTATCCACTACCCAGTAGGTGTCAAGTTACCTAGTTTCTATCTGCAACAGGCTAAGGACTAAGTCAGAACTGGCATTTGTGAGTACTGGGTCAGCTTTCCTCTGTCAACTGTCTGTCTTCTCAGTGACCTATCTCTGTGATGGCCAGAAGGACGAAATTGTGGGTAGGTTTTCGACAGAGATACTATGGCTGTCCTCATCCTTCTTATTCTGGTCACTAAACTGTGTACAGGATGTGCTGGAAAAGGCCAGGAGACTACCTGGAATTCAGCCACTTTCTGTCAAGACTGATAAAGAAAATTGAAACCTCCTTGGGGTAAGTAAATTTTTCTTTTGGCCTTTATTGGGGTCTGTATGTGTGAGATTGGGTCTATGTAGCCCAGGCTAGCCTCAAACTCATTGTGTAGCTGAGGATGACTTTAAGCTTCTGATATTCCTGTCTCCACCTCCTGAGTTCTGGGATTACAGGTGAGTGGTACCACACCCAGTTTATGAAGCGCTGGGGATAGAACCTAGGACCTCGTGAATGCTAGGCAGGCACTCCACCAACTGAATTACATTCCCAAAACCTTTATTTATTTAATTTTATTTTTTAAAAAGAGGGTTAAGGAGCCAGGCATGGTGGGGCATACCTTTGATCCCAGTGCTCAGAGGCAGGGGCAGGCATATCTCTGTGAGTTCAAGGCCAGCCTGGTCTACATGGCTAGTTTCAGGACCGTCAGAGCTGTGTAGAGAGATGCTGTCTCAAAGAAAACCAAACCAACCCCAAAAAGGTGGCGGGGGGGGGGGGGGGGGGCCCCGGGGGCAACACTAAGGTTGAGAATGATGAAGAATTTCAAGACTGTGAGGAGGTGAGGAGGCAACAGTGGTGGAGAAATCTCGGGGGCTTTCTGCCAGCTGGTTCAGGCAAGGTCTGAAGAGGGTGAGTTTGGTGGCAGGACAGCGGCCGACCTATAACGGCCTTCCCAAGGACAGAATTACTTGCCTAAAAGATCTACCTTTTTCTCTGTCCTAACGTCTGCCATATAGGTCTTTGGTAGGTTGGGAAAAATAACAGAATTTCTAGGCTGCATCTAGAGGTGATGCTGGCCGGAAGCGAGGACACCAGAGAAGGATCCTAGAGGGGTTTCTTCACTTTGAAGCACCCCTTAACTAGACATTCTATTGAGGAAGCCAAGTGGAGGGGCTCAGAAACAGGGAGAAGCTGGAGAGGACAAGATCCCTCTCCCCTCCACATTAACTATACACACTCAGGTAGCAGGGGCTTTTAACTAAGGTTCTAGGTCACTGTACTTTGAGAAGAGCAGCAGAAAGGACTTGAGGCATGTTCAGGGAGAGTGTCTTGATCTGCTCTCAGGAATGCAGGGATCCTACAGTGCAGTCTCCTCTCCACCTGCACACATAACAGCTGGCCCATAGCCTCTGGGTATTGCAAACCGTTCCAGTAACTGACTTCTCTGGAGGTGAGGAAGCCATGCCCACCAGTTCTGGCCACTCTGGACCAGGCCTGAGACCTGAGGCCTAAATCGTTTCCAATGAGAGACTACCAGTCTAGTCTTCAGCTCTCAGAACCTGCTGGGAGGGAAGGTATTTACTACTCAGGAGTAGTAAGAAAAAACACATGAGTCACTGGCAGGGGATCCTACAAGACCACAGGGCAGAACACAACCACCAGAGACACTCCCCCCTCCTACACCCATGGCCTGCGTTTCCTGCTGGAGGCTGCTTACCTGGATCCTTCCTGGGTGGGAGGATGTGGAGGCAGGTTCCTGGTGTCCAAGATGTCCCTCAGGGGTCTGGGCTGGAAGGAGGGGACTTGGGGATACTGAGAAAGATAGGCAGATGGGAAGGAGTGTCAAGCTGTAATTACTGCATTGATCTTGACCTGCCTCTGCCATGTGACATGGTGGGAG